>NW_022983475.1:2154093-2668774 GCF_010015735.1 Aaosphaeria arxii CBS 175.79
CACCAAAACACCCACCCACAATGTCCTCCCAACCCTCCGAAGCAGACCGCCCCAAAATAGGCGTCGGCGTCATAATCCACGACCGTCGCGGAAACATCATAATGGGCCAACGCACCACCTCGCCCGGAAAAGGTAACCCCCCTTCCCTCCCCTCCTCTCCCCCTTTACCCCCCCAATTCCACCCTAACACACTTCAAAGGCACACTCCAACTCCCAGGCGGCCACCTCGAGCACTCCGAGACCTTCGCCTCCTGCGCGGTCCGCGAGACGCGCGAGGAGACGGGGTTGGAGGTGGCGGACGTGAGGTTTCTAACCGCTACGAACACTGTTTTCCCCCCTGAAGAAGGGGAGCAGCGGGGGAAGCATTATGTTACTGTTTTTGTTACGGCTGTGGTTTCTGAGGGATCTGAGAGGAAGGCGCCGGTGGTGAGTTTTGCCCCCTTTTTCGTTTTTTTTTGGGATTTGGGGTTTGGGGTTTGGGGTTTTAGAGGAGAGTGCTGACGAGATGGGGATTGCGTAGAATATGGAGCCGAATAAGTGTGATGGATGGGAGTGGGTTGCGTGGAGGGATATGTGGGACTGGGCTGGGGAGCATATTGCGGAGAGGGAGGGTGAGGGGCGAGAGGGAGAGGGAGGGGGAAGGAAGTTGTTTGAGCCTTTGGTGAATATAAGGAGGATGCATCCTAATCTGGAGAGGTGTCTTGAGGGGCTGTGAGGGTTGTATGTGCTTGATTGTTCGTATGTAAGCGTGTATGGAGATGGGATGAGCGATCCACTTCCAAAACATTGAGAGAATTATATGTATGCAAAATATGAAACTAAAATGACATGAATGAATGCTCAGCGGGTATACATTTCCCTCTCCCTTTCCTCATCTTCATCCTCGTCATCACTCCTATCCCCCCAAACGCCCTTCTCCTCCCTCGCTACCTCGTCCAAATCAATCAAGCCCTCTCCACTCCTCCTGCCGTCCACGAACTCCCCGTCATCCTCCTCATCGTCATCACTGCCGTCGTCGGCACGTATCGCCTCTTCCCTCGACATCTCGCCCCACCCCGCGTCCTCGTCGTCGTTGTCGCGGAGGTAGGATGGCGAGACGGGAACGTAGTCGTCCATTAGATTTTGCGGCATTCCGGGCAGGACGGGGCGGGTCGTAGATGTGGAGGATTGGGGTGGGGGCGTCATGGGGAGCATTGCGAGTTCTGGGGATTGGGTGAGGTTGTCTGGAGTGGATGTGCGTGGTGGTTGCTGGTGGTCTCGGGAGGTGGATGGACCTGGGGTGTCGTCTATTAGGTTTGGAGGCGAGGGTTTGGGGTCGTCTGGTTTAGGGGGCTTGGGGAACTTTGATGGGTTGCGGTGCTGGTGGTGGGTTGAGGGGGGTGAGTCGAAGTCGACGTGCTTCTTTTGAGAGGTCTTGGGAGGAATGGCGGGTGATGTTTGGGTCATTTCTGGTTCCTTGGGCATTTGCTGTGCTGGGGGTAGGTTGGCATGATGCTCGGTCTGCTGTTGCTGGTTGAAAGGGAAGATGGAGAACAATGACGCGCTGAGGCTGTGTCTATTGACTGTAGGGCGTGTTGCCGGTTCTTCGGGCTTCTTTTGCTGTGCAGTTGACGGCGGTGGAACGGAAGCGGAATGGGAATGTGACGATTTGGATGGTTTGGCAACTGGACTCGCGGGCTTCGTGACCAAAGTATCAGGAAGATCTGCGGAGCACATTTCGCAGGCTGTGAGATCGGGGTGGTTCAAGAATGTGCAGCGTGGACATTGCTTCTTCTGAGGGGGTGACGGAGGTCTGTCTTCGCTTGTATCTGGCTGAGGAGGAGCTGTTGACTGATTAGGCTCATTCGAACTGGGCATGGCATAGCCTGGGCTGTATCTCTGCGCCGTCTTGGAAGAATTGCGTCGCGGCCCTGGCGTATGTGCATTTTGTTGCTTATGCGAAGGTCTTGCACTTGTTGTCGTAGTGGTAGGACCGGGATTCGGATCGATTGATATGATAACCTTCACATCTCTCTTCGAACCACACTTCATGCACTGCGACTGTCTCACGACACTCCTCGTATGCGTATCCGTAATGTCTGCCGGGGCGTCGAACCGAATCTCGAACCTATCCGGCTCACCAAACGTCCCAAGTCTATCTTTCTGTTCCCATGCCGCAGCATTCGAATACCCAGCACCCTTCGCCACGATTGGCAAGATGGGATCGATCGTTCCAAACACCAAGTGGTCGACGAAAGGAACTAGCATCAACGTCGTGCTGCTTTTAATCTTCGCGTCGACCTCAGGCCGGAGCTTGAAGTCGTCCACGGAGTGCAGCAACTTGAAGTACTTGTAAAACATATCCCCATACCACTGCCGAACCTTGACGCCCTGCTGCAGAAGCTCCGGCTGGATATTCCTCGGCGCGGGGCTCGGCCACAGCGAATTGATAAGATGCTTCTCCTTCAGCGCCTTCCGGACCATCAAGTCCAATCTATTACTCTCATACAACTTCTTCTCCAACCGCTCGTGCTGTTCGTACTTAGCATACCGCACGACAAGACCCCTCACAAAGCCCGCATCGAGATTCTTCAGCCGGATGAAGTAGTCCAGGGACTCGAGGTCCTTCTGCGCCTGGGCGTTCGCGGGCCGGAATCCCAGCGGAGACAGCTCGTGGCCCATGCCGACCCAGCGTTCGCTGTGGCGGGGGGTGGCGGTCGCGGTGCTCCATATCGATCGGATGGGTGCGTATTCGGCTTTGAAGTAGTTGAAGACGAAATCGAGGAAGTCGGCGTCGTTGAGCGGGAGCATGGCGTGGCCGCGTGGGATCTCCATGGTGGGCGGGGTGGGATGTATAACAACTCTTTCTTTCTTTGCTGGACGACGACCGGGTGGGTACTGAATGTATGTATGTCTGTCGGTCCTGGCGATGAGAATATCTACGACATTCAAGGAGAACGAAATATGCACAGTATGAAACCAAACGCTCGAAAATGAAGAAGAAATTATTAGAGAAGACACAGTGTCTTGCAGAAAGTCAAAGCAAATTCGCAAATCGTAACGAGGTGAGGTGTTCCCGTAAAACGCCAGTCAGCTCTGCACATTTAGTCGACGATAAATGTTGCTGCCTTGCGCCAGAGGAGTGAAGAGTTACGTGTACAGGTACAGTTCAGGGCCTGAACTGAAAGAAATGACGAAGCCTCCCACGGTACTGGACGGGCACCTCGTGATATAATTTAGTCTGGTCATTCAGTCGAATGCGGGTGGCCAATAAATGAATGAATCATGTTCGTTGCGCTGCGATTGGGATTTATGCTGGGTACGTCATTCGACACAATTAAGACCGACCGAGGCTGTGGCGATGTGGCGCAGCTGCGGTCACAATCCAGCGAAATAGAGAATTCATCCGTCGGGGCAATCCTTCTATACGGGAATCGATTGTTACGGACGAATGACTTCCACATAAAGAGCTTGTTCATAATGAATTAAAGTCGATACATTTTGATTGTTTTTGTTGTATGTTCATGTTCAAATTTGCGAAACCATGGATGGGGGACCCAGACCGAGGCCTGCCACCATCAAACGCCGGCGATGATAGTAATGGTGAATCTATATGCCAATAAAACTCCGAATAATGCCATACGATTAGAAACTGCATGAACTCCATAGGATGCCAACAACAATGAACGATCATACCATGAGCCTCTTGCTCTACTCGGGTATCATAACCAAAATCACCAAACGCTTACCATCTTTCTACGCAGACTCTACATCTATCCAGTTGCGGTCACCGTCTGAGTCCATTTTGGTCTACGGAAAGGATGAGCTTCGGTGTTGAACACCCAATCATCTAGATCGATCATGTCTGGCGGGCTGAAAATCAAGTAAAAATACTTGAGCGTCTCTGCCAGCCAGAATGACTCCATTTTGTCTTCTGGCAGCGGCGATGGATCGGCCTCGGTGATATCGATGATCTGACCATTTGCGAGTCTCGTACTCGAGTGCTTTCTGATGCTGGTGAACATGTCCCACGCATGGTCCATGTACTCCTCCTGTCCGGTGATGCGGTGCATGATGAAGACGGATTCGATGGCCTCGGGGCGCAGGAGATACCGTTTATCACGGAGGTCGGTGAAGCCTTCGGGAAGTTTTAGTTCGTCGACCATGTCCTGAAAGTCGTCGTGACTGTGGGCATAGGTCTTGCGAAGGACTTCTTCTTCCCATTTCGTCGCGTTCCACGGGCATGAAGAGCGCGAGTCGCAAGCAACGATGTCGAAAATCTCAGGCATAACACCTGTTGGCATGGAGCTGTAGGCGAAGATGCAACCCTCGGTCAGCTTTGCGCCCAAATCAACATGATGGTCGTTCTCGAAGATCCGGCCAGCGAGGCCAAAGAAGCCCCCGATAAAGCATGTCAGATGCTGCATTTCTGCATCCAAACTGACATGGTCTGGGTCTTTCGCGTGTGCACTGCCACTGAACAGGATTTCCTGACCCCGCGCCGTGTCGGGGATCATGGGACGGTAGAGCAGATGTTTGTCAATCATCTCGGCGGAATCCTTGTACAATTTCTCGTACACCGGTTCCAGCCCTCCAAGCAATGCGAACATCTTAGGGAAATATTCGTAGGTGGAGTCGGCCATCGCACCCATGGTGAATGTGCGATCCTGCGTGATATCTTGCTTGTATGCATTCACCCAAATGGGAAACAGTCCTGGAATGCGGGTAGTGTTCTGCGCGCGGTCGAAAAAGTCTGTCACGCGAGCGACAGCATCGTAGTATTTAGCTTGCCCGGTGACTTGTGCTAGGCGAGTGAATTCCATGGTGAGGGAGCCAATTCCTGCCAAACAGATACTGTTGTCCGATGAGAATCCCGGCCCATCAGACAGCTTTGAGGGCTCGACCGCGAGGCGGTCCTGAGGCATGTTATTGTCGGTATCAAATGCGCGATAGAGCATTTCTCCCAATTGAATGGCCTTATCGAGTAGCACCTTCTCCCCGCTAAGATCATATGCGGCCAACAGGCCACCAAGATAGCGAATGGTGGTCTCGAATACGCTGATGGTACTCATGTCTGATTTTCCAAAGTCTATTGTCGCCACAGCTTCGACAGCCTCGTAGAATTCTTTCTTGAAGCCCATGATCCACAGAGTATCAAGAGAGTCCACCAATGTCGCTCCCCAACCTCCAAAAGTATCGTCCCCTTTCCCGCTCAACGGCGTGAGCTCGTCTCGGGTCCATGCGAACTTCTTGTAGCTGTCCCAGCTCCGTTCAAATTCCTCGCGCACCGCTACACGGCGTTTCTCCCGCAACCTCTTCTGCGAGGACGTCTCTTGGGCGAATTTATATTGGATCGGTGGGAGCGTATGAGGACGGCCAGTGGGCAGCGGCGTGTACGATTCGATCTTGTTTCGGAAGGGGGCCTTGCGCCAATCGTAGGAATCCTTGGCTACGAAATTATGTGTGCCCGGTGGTACATTCATGTATGCGACATGTTGCTCGAAGGGGACGGCAAATGCATCGATGGGTCGGTGGTAGAGGTAGACGAGCGCAAAGACGGCAACGGCACCAAAGCAATAGTACAGGGTCCTTCGATGTAGTCGTGTGATAGGTTGGTACTTTGCGTTACGTGGCATGTGAATTTTGGGTCGCATCGTGCAGAGCGACAGCGTCGGCGGTCGCAAAGAAAAAAAAGGTAATTAGAGAATGCTCGCATGCGATGGGACCGGAGGGTTTATGGGGTTCCGACAAAGGATTGTGATGTAAGGCGAGACACTCGGCTCAGGGATATGTCGAAGGAAGAAAGTACTTGATCCAGCCGTCCAATTAAGGAGGCAAGCGGTATGTACAAGTAAAAAAGAAAGTGATGATGGTAAGACTTCGAAATCCTCCGTCCAGGAGCTGTTCGAAGCACCGACCACGTTGACGGACCCCCAATAGGAGTAATTGTTAGTTACTACCACCACAGGTTAGATGTCCAACCAGCGAGCGCGAAGGATGCTGTGCTATAATGACGATCAGATAGGATAATGGAGGATCAAAAAATCAATGAGCGGGTGGGGTGGAAGGATGTACAACATGGGAGAAGGAGAGGGGAAGAGGAGCAACGATGATTAAAAGAACACCTGTAAGTTAGCATTTGGTAAGGATTGATTGCATGCAGAAGAGCGGCGACCATAAAGGCAACGGTGTGGTGGTCATTCGTCCATTCGGGTATGGGAATGTACCAGTGTGTATGGAGTAATGCAATGCTATCCATGACAGTAACGAGGACGGAGTAGGGAGGTCCCAGTCTACCAACCCCATCTTTTCACGAAGGGGGTTATTGCTAGATAAGCGCCAAGAGAGTAGGGAAGAAGTACGGAAGTAGAGCAGTCGTTAGCAGCATTCAGAACGAGGGAGGGATTGTCGGAGATGGATCAGACGGTACGGTTTACAGGTTACGAATTGTCGAAAAGGTAAGTGTAGGCAAGGTACGCTCGTAGTTAGTGGATGGTTGTTGGTGTTAGTTTAGAGAGTGATAGAGTTGATAGAGTGTATTGTAGTTGTGGGTATGGATAGAGTTGGTGTACAATGTATGGTGGAAAGAGAGTGAAAGAGGCTTCGGAAGTCTCCACAAGTTTACATTTTCATAAAGAGCCTGAAGCTTAACCGACCCACTAGAGGACCCTGAAGGACTGGTCAGTATCCCCCCTGGCACACCTGGCACGTTTGGCAAACAAGCCGACGGTCCGTTCTTGTGGCCACATGAGGGTCTGCCGGTTTGTAGGGGAGGGGAAATTCTAAGGCTTATTGCCCTTATTTGGTTGGTCATTTGTATCATCCTTACTATTGTACAACTCCGAGCATTGCCGAATGGATTGATGCACCTTGTATGGCTACACGGCATCTACCTAAGCATGCTGTGGCAGCAGCAGAAGAAGCACATCATACTTTGGCCGATCCATCTGCCAGTATCTGCCTTTCCATAGGCCGTCAACCATAAGGCATTGCCAAGAGCTGGTAATACGGAGTACATAGGCAATATGTATGTACGTACACGGTATGTGGGATCATTCAAGTCACAAGCCGACGAGACAGCATTATTTAAATCAATTCGACCGGGAGTTGTCAAAGTGAACTATTCCGTATATTATAGCATTACAGAATATGAGAAAAAAGCCACAGACGGCATATTGTCGTTCAAACAATGGCCACCACGTCCCCTTATTATATCTACAGGCCAAACAGTACATTTTCGGTCTAAGTATCATCCCCATCAAGTGATGCTCCTCATAGTTCATAATTCATCAATTTTTGTATTGCCCTAGATCTCATAAAAACCATCGATCATGTGATCCTGTGCTCTCTTCTAATATGCCCATTCCTCTATCCTAATTCCCAATCATGTCCTCCGCACTGATCCCATCTTTAGTCGCTTGCTCGGTACTTCTCCCGGTACTCGTCTAGCCTCTTCAAGTCGTCCTCACTGCCCAGGCCTCGGAGGTACTCGACCACATCGTCCAAGGTCAAGATGGAGAGCACGGGGATTCCATACTGTTTCCTAACCTCTCCAATGGCGCTTGGCCTGGGAGTACCATCATCATCCGTCGCACTGGGGGTCTTCTCGAGGCGATCAAAAGCGACGATAATGCCGACAAGCTCTCCACCCTCCTTCTTGATGATGTCGATGGCCTCGCGGATGGCGGTACCTGCTGTGATGACATCGTCCACGATGACAATCTTTTGGCCTTTGAGCGAGGCGCCTACAATGTTTCCACCCTCGCCGTGGGTCTTGGCCTCCTTGCGGTTGAAGCTGTAGCTCTTCTTTCCATACTTTTCCAAGTCCAGATCAGCCAGCTTGTCTACTGAGGCAGCAGCAAGCGGAATGCCCTTGTAGGCGGGACCGAAAAGAACGTCCCACTGGAATTCTGGGTTGGAAGTTCCATAGTCTTTGAGGGTGTGCGCATAGGCAGAGGAGATGGACCTCAGTAGATCTGCCCGGTGGAATAGTCCCGCATTGAAAAAGTATGGGGAGACACGCTTGGACTTGAGCGTGAAGGTACCAAATTTCAAGGCACCGGCAGAGACGCAGGTCTTGATGAAGTCTTGCTTGTATTCGGGAAGAGCCATTGTTTGTGGAGGTCGTGATATTTCTTCTTTTGTATAAATTCCTTGTTCTGTATGATAATTCCACGGTAAAACTCCCCCGCCTGTGATTTTTCTTTCCGAGCTCGGAAGGAAGGAAATGGAAGGCCGACTCTGATGTGGCCCGAGCGTCTCTAGGTCATCACTCCCTGCCAGAAATTTATCTCGACGACATCAACTGACGACGACCTCATCCACCACCAACCCCATCCGCGCATCCATCAACGACGCAGCCTGCGTGCTCTAATACCCCAATTTCCTTCGTTATCATATTTCCGGCGTTTAGGGACTGCCACAGGGCCATTGACGGCCGTCGCGTGTTTTCCGCCTCTCACCTATTCCACATAACCGCACAACCCCACAACCTCCAAGATGACGATGTAGGCAGCCATAGACATTCATGTCTTGAACTACATTTACTGACTTGCGTTCGACAGCTGGGACAGCCTTACAGGCCGCAAATCATCCTCGCAGCCTACCGCACCCACACCCGAGCCCCACGACAACTTCACACCCGCACCTTTTGATCCTTCTACCGCCGTCCAAAGCACATCAGACTTTTTGCAAATCGATCCAGCAGCGCTCCATCCCCTCGCAGGACTCAACCAGGACACTCTCGATTATCTTACGCTCGAGGATACTCCCCTCGACCTCGGTTCGCACTCCGCACTTCCCTCCCGCGGCTGGTCCGATGATCTCTGCTATGGCACTGGAGTATCATACCTTTCTGCCCTCACAGTAGGTGGTGCGTGGGGTCTTGCAGAGGGTCTACAGAAGAATCCCGCCTCGATGCCCCCGAGGTTACGTCTCAACGGAGTTCTCAACGCGATAACAAGGCGAGGGCCATTTTTGGGTAACTCGGCGGGCGTGGTCGCTATGGTGTACAATGGCATCAACAGCTCCATTGGTGCTATGAGGGGAAAGCACGATATCACGAACAGCGTTGTGGCGGGTGCTCTTAGTGGCGCAATCTTCAAGAGCACAAGAGGCGTGAGGCCGATGATGATCAGTTCGGGTATTGTGGCGAGCGTTGCCGGCACATGGGGTGTAAGTACAACGTTGGAGATTCCAATGACAGAGCACTGACCTTTATCTAGATATTCCGCAAGGTCTACTTTGACAACGAGTAATCTGTGCTATGGCGACAAAATCGACTTCGCGCAGGTGTATGTATGAATATATGTCAAAGACAGCAGTCCGAATCTACGACTCCAGCAACAAGAGGGAGAAAGGCCTCCACCATACGGCTTCTCTGAACCCTCTTGTCTCTTCCAAACTTCCAACCTTCTCAAAACTTTCCATGCATTACTACAAACCCACCCTTTACAATTTTCCATCCGCAAACATTTTCTCTCTACTCCTCTCCAGGGATCCTCCGTTTCTCCGTCACAAAACCAAAGCGAGAAACGAGGGGAAACATCCCAAAACGTGTAAAAATAGGTGGCGCAAGGTCTTTCTTTTTCTATTATATCGCAGTTGTTGAAATTCTGGGGTGGCCTCCGCACACATACATACACACACACTCATACTTTCCATATTAGAAGCGGGCCGGGTTGTCATTACAACTTGTTGGTTGTCTTTTGTCTTGGGACGTTTTCATGAAGCATTTTCTTGGTGGTTGCGGCGCGCACCTCCCTTGGACGAGTGCATGTATCTTTGTGTAAGACCAAAACGAAAGAGAGAAAGGAGTGGTGGTAGTAGGGGAGATAGGCAATCAATAGGGATTGGATGAAGATGAAGATGAAATATAAAAAAAAGGTTTAATACAATCAGTCCCACGTGAATCTTGGTGACCGTACTTGTCAGGTGGATGGATTGTAGTCGCCTCGATCCATTCCAGGGCGCTTCAGTAATCCATATATGCCTCATCTCTATTGGTGAGATGTGATCATATATATACCTACCTCCTTTTTGTATGTCACCATTCGATGCAAACTACGCGATCAGTCAATAATGTTGTCTGTCTGCCATGCAATGTGTGAACCATATCCGTGTATACCACCAGCTCCATCTCGCTCTCTGTCTCTCTGCATTCTCTTCACTCAAGACACGATCCAAAAGACCGACTGCCACCCAGATTCAAGCACACACGATCACACAAGCACACAAAACGACACATGTATATATCTATCTCCCCTCTCAAACCCCCCACCCACCACGAGAAGAGTGAATCTAACCTACCTACCCACTCTATAGTTACCCATCTATACTCTACCCTCACCACCCCATCAAACCAACCCATAAAGCGGCCTAGGCAAACCACACCCAGTCCCACCCCCGACCTCCCTCCCCGTCTTCGCCCTCACCTTCCCCCCATCCACAATCCCGACATACGCCTCCCTCCTCGCGGGATCCCCCTTCGTAACCGACCACGTCCGGAGGCCATAGTACGTCCCGATATGATGAACCAGCCACCTCCCAAACGTGCCCGTCTGGTCACTAACCGGCGTCTCAAACAGCTTCATCTCCCTGCTCACCTCCTCATCCTCCCTCATCTTCCCGCCCCTCCCAACAAACACAATCTCATCATCGCTGCTATCAGGATCAACAGGCAGCCCATCCCTCTCCGCCGCCCGCCCCCTCTCCTCCCACACCTCGACAAACGCCCTCACCTCGCCCTCGAGGTCGCGCAGCAGACCCTTCGCGCCTCGTGCTTTCTTAAGCCGCTCCCGCAGCTCGCGCGGCACGATGCCCGGCGCCGACGGGGCCGTCTGCACGGTCCGCGAGGTACCCTTGGACGATTTCGCGGCGCGGCGGGCGGCGGACTGGCGCGCGAGGCCGGCGTCCCAGAGGGGCGCGAGGTAGTAGGGTACGTGGGTTGTTGGGTAGGTTGGGTGGATTTCCCAGTCGTGCGGGGACGGGGGCGTGAGGTGTGGGTTTGTGAGGAGGTGGTCTGGTAGGTCGTGGTGTTAGGATTGAGTTGGTGATGGGGGGGGTGAGGGAGGGGAGGGCAGGTCACGTACCGTTTTCCCAGCGCTGGCGGCGGCGACTGCCTTCTTTGCCTTTGAGGAGCGCGTCGCGGCGTTTCATACTGTCGCGGCGGAGGGGCTCCTTGCGCTTGTAGTACCCTGCGTCGCCTGCTGTCGCCGTGGCCGTGGTTTTGGGTGCTGCGGCGGCGGGCGTGGACCGAGGTGCTGGGTCGTGATGCTCATCGTCGAGGGGGATCGAGAGCGTCACGGTTGCGGTTTGTTGGATGCTTTCTCCGCCTGGGGGTGCGGCGATGGTTACGGCGCTCATTGCGGCGGTTGCTTGCTCGGTCCATGCTTCGATGTCGATGGGATGCGGAGGGGCTGCTTGCTGGGGGTGGTCTGGCGAGGGGCCGTCGTCGGCGGTGGAGTGGATGGCCATAACGGGTAGGGTGCAAGTGGCGATCGCGAGGTGTGAAGGGAGAAGTGGGTGCAGCGCGGTGGCTGGTGAGGATTGATCAGATCGAAATGGAGAGAAACTGACAATATGAAGGGCAATGCCACCTGGGAACTGGAGTGGTGGAGGTCAGGGAGGTCAGGAGTCTGGGGATTCCGACGTCTTTCTTGATAACGATTGCGATAGTGGTGTAGTCATGGTTCGGTTTAGGGTCGGTGCTGGCGGCCAATCAGAAGCTCGGATGCTGCACGTAGCCATCATCTTATTGCATGTATGACACGGTTGGAGTCATTCCCTACTGATGCCTTCGGTTCCTTTCTTAGTGCAGACACGGCTCATTGGTAGCTGGAAATACTTGCTCATTCGTCCAATGTGCACTCGCTACGGTGCAGCTCATGGCAGTGGATTTCACGTGCTGAATGTAGTCTCCGGTGAAAAGAATAACATCGATTCATATCGTAACCGTAACCGTAACCGTAAAATAAGCATGGGATCTACCCATCGCAGGTATGCGCATGTACAGTGCCAAATAGTGACCCCAGATATATGACTCAAACCCTGAACCATCAATGTACACCAAGCCCCTGGATACATGTACACAGTACATACAGTATGACTAGCGGATCGGGACTGTAGTATTCTTGCATTTGCAGAACACAAGTAAGAGAGCCGAGACCAACAGTACCGGAATTGCCACAGCAGAAATGATAGCCGAGACCTCCATGAGTTTCCTCGTCTCCTCGTCGCTATCATCGCTGTCCGAATCATCCAAAATGATGCCCCTTCTGGCTCGTTTGCGCGGCACCGAACTGGACCAAAGTCAGCATCCATATGCGCACAGTTTAGGTATCATCGTGGGGAGACTACTTGAACTCGGCGAATGCGAGCTCGTAAGCCAACCCCAGAGTAAGCCTAGCATGCTGCAGCATATGGTCAAAGCTGAGGTATTCAATCTTGTCTTCGGTGGTGTGGATCTTGTTGTCCGAGTACTTGAAGTCTGACTCAATGACAAAAGCAGATGGATAGCCAGCCTTGGAAGCGCTAGCGTGGTCAGAGCATGCATAGCCGCACTTGGTGAGGATGTATGGGATCTCGCAGTATTCTGTGATGACCTCCTTGATGAACTCAGTCAGGCCTGGGTCGACGTAGTCCGTGATGACTCCCACGCTCTCTGGCTCTCCAGCGTCAATGGTCTTCTGCACGTAGCCGGTCATGTCCTGCTGCAGCATAGCCTTGACATCCTTGCCATCCTTCTCGTAGGATTGGAAAATTGCTTGCGAGCCCAGCAAGCCACCCTCCTCGGCAGAGTACCAATGGAACTCGACCGTATTGTCGGCCTTGCCTTTCACAATATCCTCAGACTTTAACAGCACGCGAAGTGCCTCGAGAATTGTTACGGTTCCGCTTCCGTCGTCGTCTGCACCAGGAGCAGCAAGTAAGGAAGGCAAGAAGAGGTTAATGCTGTCTTGATGCGCACCGATGACGACAGTCTTGTTACTCTTGCCAGGGATGGTGGCGATAATGCTGTTTTGGCCCCACGGGTGCGGGAATGCCTTAACAGAGGCGCCGTGATCGATTGCACCTGCGTGCTTCAACGTGTCTTGCACCTGCTTCAGCAACCATGCAGACGACTGCGCGCCGTACTCCGACTTGTAGTACCGGGTGTGGAAGGATGTGAACTTCTCCAAGTGCTTGCGCATGTTGTTCTTCTTGAGCTCCTTGAGGAGCGGTCGGACGGTCTCATTGTGGGCGGTCTTGGAGGGGAACTTGACGCTCTGGATTCCTATCTCGTGGTTCAAAGCTCCTAGGTGAGGCGTGTCGGTGATGTCAAAGAAGTTGATGCCTGCCTGCAAGATGTCAGCTCATATGCGACCAGACCAGGTCGGGGAAGCTCTGGAGAAGCTTGACCCGTGATTGATCAGTTGTAGAAACGTACTCTTCGGAGCTCCCACTTCTGATCTTCAGTGATGTATCGCGTCTCGCCAGGCGACAGCTCGATGAGATACTGCTCTGGCTCGGCGACAGTCGGCTGGGAATCTTGTAGCACGACCTGAGGATCGTGCACATTCGCTACGGCTGTAACCAAGCTCGCAGCATAGAGTGGCAAAAGAATAGAGGGCTTCATATTTGATGATAGTTGTGGATGTTGGAACAATGATGGAGTGTGTTGGTATGGATGCTGTTTGGGAGCTCGAGTTGGCTTGGAGACCGGACCTATCGGCGCTTAGCTACAGCTCCGATTGGGGAAGGCGCAGTACCAGGTCGTTACATCATGCTCACCAAAAGTGACACCACATCAGAATATTGAGTGATCGTTATGTTAGTTGTAGGGCCTTTAGTACAATTAATTCACAGTCGTATAGTTAAGTCTAACCATGCTCTAATTCTGCAACCAGATACTCATATCGTAGTTTGAACATATCAAATTGGCGATGACGCGGAATTCAATCCACAATCGAGGATTCATGAATTAGTGCTATACAGACAGTGGAAGAGACGTTATTGAAGATGAATATTTATATTTCTTGGATATAAGGAATTATTTTTGTCTAGCTTTTTTTTCGATATGTTGTCCAAGGCAGCCGAGGGAGACAGAAACTATATGCACAACTCCTAGCTACGGATGCAGCACCGAAAGAAGATAATCCAAAAAATGGTGGTATCACGTTAATGTTAGAACTCGTGAAGGGGGCCCCGCGAGAGATAACAACAGAGGTGACTTGGTCAGAGAGGGTGATGAAGGGAACGGCTCAGATCTTTTTACACTGACATTTCAATGTAAAAATAACAGGACATGATGTATCACGTTACCAGTTTTATACAAAACGTGGCAGAGGTGACTTTGGGGCGGGGATGATGGATAGCGGGGATGAAGATAGTAGCGGGAAGGACAGAGGGCCTTTCATGAGAACATGGCTGCGGATTCCAATGCGGATCCTATGAGGACTCGCTGGAGGACGCATCTCCGACGGTATTTCCCGAGCCAAGGGCACGGAATCCATCGGTGGTGATATTGACGGCACCGGCTTGAACAAGCTATAGTATCGTTAGAACAATGATTAGATTTTATCAGGATAGTACGGGGAAACTTACAGCGCGGCTAAGATCATCTACCAAATCGTCAGCATCTTCAATGCCAACGCATAGCCTGATGATGTCCTCAGGCATATTGCGCTCCCGCCTGGTCTTCTCGTCAATGGACGCGTGGCTCATGCGGCAGGGCATGCTGATCAATGAGTTCACACATCCGAAGCTGACGGAGATGGCCCACAACCTCGCGGACTCGACGATTCTCTCCGAAACATGAACGTCACCAGTTTCGAAGGCGAGAACGGCGCCAGCACCGCGGGCCATACTCCAATGCAGATCATACTGGGGATGAGACTTCAGCCCAGGATATCGGACCTTGAAACCGTGAGACTCAAGGAACGTAGCCACGCGCATGGCATTGGCTTGCTGCTTCTCCATGCGAACACCAAGCGTCTTTACACCACGGAGAAGTAGCCAAGAATCAAATGGCGAGAGACCGCAACCCGAAGCGTTGATTGTGAAGAATAGTTTCTCCCCGAGGGCAGTGTCATTGATAGCGATGACACCAGCCATCAAGTCGTGGTGGCCCGACAAGTACTTAGTACCGGATTCGTAGACGATATCAGCCCCGAGATCGAGGGGGTTCAGAAGCATGGGAGAAAGCATGGTGTTGTCGACAGCAACTACGGCGGTAGGGTTCGCTGCGTGAGCTGCAGCTGCAATGGTAGAGATATCCACGATCTTGATGAGCGGGTTCGTGGGAGTTTCCAGAAGGACCATTGCAGTCTTGTTGTTGACAGCCGCTTGCACCGTCTCTGGGTTGGTGGTATCAACGTGGTGTACAACGATTCCGCCATGTGTAGAGAGATATTTCAAGAGTCTGTTTGTTCCTCCGTACAAGTCGTCTCCGGTCACGACTTCGTCTCCGGGTCGTAGGAGTCGCGTGATGACGTCAAGGGCACCCATACCCGACGATACGGCGAGCGCGCGGTTCGCGTTCATGATCTTTGCGAGGTGACGTTCGAGGTGTGTGCGTGTAGGGTTGCCGGATCGTGTGTAGTCATATTCTTGACCGCCACCGGATGCAGAATCTTGCTTGAAGGTTGCAGACTACACAAGGTCAGCCATTGGCTCTGGAGAAAGTTCTGCTAAGCGCTGGAAGATATGCCAGTTCAACGTACCTGATAAATAGGAACACTGCTAGCATTGTACTGATCGGTGCTCTCGGTGTACACCAGCTCGGTCATGAGGTTATATTTCCTGCCATTGCGGGGAGTGCTGGGTGCCGGAGAAGGTGGCAGATTGTGACCATCGATGTCAAGGACCTTTCCACCAGCGAAGGCCTTGCCCCTGGAGTCCTCTGGAGGAGATCCAGACATTGTAATTGATGTGGGTGGTAGAGGTACGGCGAAGATGACTCGACCTTCAAGGCCGGGGAAGAACGGCGGTGGTAGGCGACTCAGACGGCGATGCGGAGATCGGAGCAGTCTTTTCCTATGGAGTGCTGTACTTTATGAGACTGAAGAGAAGAAGGAAGAGGGAATTGTGTTGTATAATGGTAAGAAAGAAGAGGATGATGTAGGAAAAAGGAAGAGGAGGTGGAGGGAAGAAAGGGTATGTATCAGGTAAGAAATTCCGCTATTATACAGTCAGAGAGTAAGGATGAACAATCTTCTCTTGTCTGGAGGGGAATGACCTCAGGTACGCCTTAACTACAAGTCGTTACTCGTTACTCACCCACAGCCACTAGGGAAGGTTAGTCTCTGTATGGTATGATTGTGGGGTAATCAATCTGGACTCTGTGATTGGCTCGAAATTGCGCAATCGTGAGAGAGGCATGTTATCGGTTTACCTGCCGACTCCGAGATCGCATCATTCCCGTAATACCGTACTGCCCTGTATGTACTGTAGTCACTGTGTAGCATGTACATACATGAAAACAAACATCACCTCACACCGACTCTGAATTGCACCAGCACCGTGTAACAACTCATCATCATCCTCATTGCATAATTGTGTACTCTGTACTCTGTACTGTCTGCCTTCCATTCTCCATTCTCCATTCTCCATTTTCATTATCCTGTTTGCGTTTGCGGGTATTACATACTAGGTACTTATTCGTCCAACAACGCCTACTCATCTCCAGGGATAGTGGGAAGATAAAACAAACTATTTTGATCGAACGACCAATGCAGGGGATAGGACAGAAATCGTCCCAAAAACAACAAGAGAAAGTTCCGGTACGCCGATGCTTCCCAGTACACCCGTGCCGAACCGAATCCCAAATGCCTGTCGATTCATGCGTGTCAACTGCCGTGACCCTTCGTAAATTAAAAAATTAGACTTTCTGAACAACAACTCCATATGGAGGTATAGACAAATACAAGTTATCGAACAAAAGTAGGCTGCCCAAAGTGTGGAAATGCAATTACCACACTCTAGCGCAGCGCAATGGCGGGCCTCCCCTTCCGCTCATGCATGTTGATTCGGAACTCGAAGATACCTTCTTCTGTACCGCAATATAGGATGCGCCCGTCCTGGCTCATCGCCAACCCAGCGGTCCGTACGCCAAAAGCAGGGTCGTGGTGACTGCTACGGCTAGCAAATCTATACACCGTTCCCAGCGCAGGAAGATTGTACGGATCGATAGAGGGCGCCTCCCGAGCGCTGCGCAGGCGGTCTCGAACCTGCGTCAACTGTCGAAGGCGACGGAGGTCTGATCGAAGCTCGGGCGCATTGGACGATCGCGCGCTGTCGGCTGCTAAGGTATTGCTCGCCAATGCCTCCTCAACCCTACGCCATGCCTCGTCCGTCGAGGCGATGATTTGAGGATCCCCTCTACGGGCGTGAGCAGGAATCGGATTCGGGGATCGCGTCGTAGCAGCATCTGTAATATTCCCAGTCGGTTCGTGCATCCTAGGTGATCCCTCGTTGGAAATAATTATGGACGCTCGTCGTCGAGGTTCCTGACCCCGTGATTGTTCGAGGATACGATGATTCCTGGAACCCTCTGTTATAAATTCAGCTAGGGTTTCTCCCATGTTCCGCCGTGGAGGGGCATCCCCTTCCCCTTCTCGCGGCTCGTTATCCCAGGTAGAGAACCAATTGAGACGTGACCGCCTGGCAGGGGGTGAATCCGACGTGTAGTTGATGCTTCGAGGAGTTGTGGTCTGCTCCCTGCCTTCCTCACGCTGTCTGGTTGATCTCAAGGCTTCAAGAATTTGCCGCTCGTGCGCCGTCAGCCCATGGGGGTCATTATCTGATTCCACCACTCCCAGTTGTCGGTGAAGCCTCCTCCTCTCGGACGAAGCCTCGATGTAATCTGAAGCATAGTTTACAGCGGCCGCCCTGCTTTCCGAATCTAGGGCTCGACGGTATCTGCGAATGAAGTCTGCTTCTAGTCGCAAGTCCTGTAGCACAGGACCAAGCGTGCCATCGTAATCAGCAACCTCGACTCTCTCGAGATTGTCCTCTCTGGGATCGAGATTGAGCACTTGTCTTCTCAGACCAAATCCTCTCCGGAGGTCCGCCACACATACCCTTGCTTGATCTTCGCTCCAAATGAGTAGGTCCCACGGTGCAGGGGAGAATTGCATTGTCCGGATTGATCCTGGACCATTGGTCGTGTCAGGCCTGGTAGAGCTGATCAGTTGCACTGCTGCGTCCTTCGCCCATTTGCATTTCGTCAACAATTCTGGATCGAAGACTGTGATGTACCCGCATTCTGACCCTACTGCGCACAGTCTTCCAGACGGGGACCACGCTGTTGTAAAGTACCCTTGTACACTACCGGCGCCGGGGGGAACGTATAAAGGCACTTCTTTCCAGAGAATCCATGATCTTTTCTGAGTCGTTTCTCCATTCGCTAGAGAGTTGTCCGTCTTTCTGGGCTTGAATCGCTTGAAGAAGTATGCGGTGGGCAGATCGCCAACAGCGAGCAGTAATTCCCCGTCAGGCGATATTGTGGCGTGGTTCATGGCAAACGGAAGGTCCATCACGGTATCCTCTACTTCTCGAGTCAGCGAATATATGCGGACAGTCTTGTCATTATTCGTAAGAACTGCCACCACATCATCGGCACCCTCTTTATTCGTATATTTGTGTATTGAGATGGAGTTCACGATATCTTCTCCGATCTTTTCAAGTCGAACTTGATGCGGCTGTTGCGGGATCGAGGTGCGGCCCCCTAGCTCAATAGGTAGAAGGGCGTCGACATCAGTGGTGGTGGTCGTGGTTGCAACTGTAGGAGGGAATCCGGTGACTTTTATAGCCGCGAAGTTCCCGTCGTCCGCTCCTCCTACACAGACGTATCCATGACCTGAAGCCGTGCAACGCGCCTCCCAGGGCAGCTTTGTTATATGCGCTTGTGTCTTGGTGGCGGAGTTGAGGCAGTAGAGATCGAGCTTGCTAGCGTAGTATAATACATCTTGCTCCGGGGAACTGATGAAATGTCGTAATTGATAGTGCCTGTGTCTGTTTGTAAGTGGTCCGACGAAACAGCTTCAGAGCAATTCAGGCATACGCTATGGGGATGTCGAGGGGATAATAGGACTTGGAGGGAAGCACAAAGCTGTCTGTATCTCGCCTAAGTAGTTAGCATTGTGAGAACCAGGGAGCAGGCGAGGCGACGAACAAATTATCTTCGACAGTGACAGCCATGCTTTATGGCCTGGATGCATGTGTCAGAGTCGTGAATTGGTATTGGTAGGGTGGCTAGGAGGAGGAGAGGGGGTGGAGGTAGAAGGGAAAGAGGAGCGCAATACGTCAGAGCCGCGGACCAGGTCTGGATGAGTACAACAGGAGCACGCGATGGAAGGCTTGAGCAGTAGAGTAAAGCAGGAGTGTGACGCAGTAGCAGCAGCAGCACCTTGAGGAGGCGCGTGGTGCGGAAGTCACAGTATGGACAAGCTGTTGCTGCACTGTCGAATCCAACTCTGGAGTGGTTAGTAGTTGGGGATGGATGTTGTAGTTCACTGAAGTGAACTGACTAGAGTGATGTTACGAGTAATAGTAGTGGAATGGATGGTCCACGTTCAATGAATTGGTTACTAAGACAAGAGTATGGGGGAGACCAAAGAGAGCACCTCATTGGACAAGAGCCCTCATGCGCTAGGCCACGACGGGTAAGGCTGGTAGTCGATCTACAGGCTGGAGCTTTTCCCCTCTCATCGTCTAACAGCTGCCTCAACTCTCTGATGGCAAAGAGATATGTCACGTTAGCTGACACTTCTACAATATAAAATAGATAAAATCAATCAAGTGAATCTAAAGAAGGTTGTATAAAAGATCTTTCAGAATATTTTCATCAAAATACGGAGCTACAGTTGTATTCGTGATGCCCTGTGGTTGTCTATTCGCCTCGCTTCGTCTATGTGAAATGATGAGCATATCCCATACAAGGAGCGAACATGGAATAGTATCAAAATCAGATCTAGATTCTTCTCCTTCCGTCCACTTGAACTCATAGTTACAAGTATTTTATCAATTGACTGTACGGGGCGGTCTCGGGGCAAAAAAAAACACAACCAATTCGCTCCCGCGGTTGTCGGTCCGGCAATTGCCGCCCATACGGCCATCGAATTTTCTAGAGACTAAAACGGTCCAAGCTTCCTCCAAAACTTCTTCATCCATCATACCTCGCCCGTATCTACTTAAGAAAAACATCCCTCCATTCCATCAATTCCTCTCTACACCCGTCATCTCTCCCCTAGTCTGTCTGCATCTCCCCCGACGCAGTAACTCCTCCCTCACATCCACACATCATGTTCTCCTCCAGGATATCGCGAAGCGTAAGTTTGCGCACACTTCCCTTCCCTCGAGTCGCTTTAAATCTTTGCATCGTCATCGTTCTAACGAAAATCTTCAGTTCCTCACGCGGGCAACTCCTGCTATCCGCCGCACCCCAGCCATCAGATCTCCTTTGACCTCATCATGGGTGCGAGGATACGCCGAGGAGGGTGGCGAGAAGGTCAAGGGCTCTGTCATCGGTATTGATTTGGGTACCACCAACTCTGCCGTTGCCGTCATGGAGGGCAAGACTCCTCGCATCATCGAGAACTCTGAGGGTATGTCATTTATCTTTACATCTCAAAAATTATACCGTGACCATTGCATACTGACGCATATCTCATAGGTACCCGAACCACTCCCTCCGTCGTCGGTTTCACCAAGGAGGGCGAGCGTCTCGTTGGTATCGCCGCTAAGCGACAGGCTGTTGTGAACCCAGAGAACACTCTCTTCGCCACCAAGCGTCTCATCGGCCGCAAGTTCACCGACGCTGAGGTCCAGCGTGACATCCAGCAGGTCCCCTACAAGATCGTCCAGCACAGCAACGGCGATGCCTGGCTCGAGGCTCACGGCCAGAAGTACTCTCCTTCTCAAGTCGGTGGTTTCGTCCTCGGCAAGATGAAGGAGACCGCTGAGGCCTACATGGGCAAGAACATCAAGAACGCCGTCGTCACCGTCCCTGCCTACTTCAACGACTCTCAGCGTCAGGCTACCAAGGACGCTGGTCAGATTGCTGGTCTCAACGTCCTCCGTGTCGTCAATGAGCCCACTGCTGCCGCTCTTGCCTACGGTCTTGACAAGGCCACCGACAACATCATTGCTGTATACGATCTTGGAGGTGGTACTTTCGATATCTCCATCCTTGAGATCCAGAACGGTGTCTTTGAGGTCAAGTCCACCAACGGTGACACCCATCTCGGTGGTGAGGATTTCGATATCACCCTTGTCCGCCACCTCGTCCAGCAGTTCAAGAAGGAGCAAGGTATCGATCTGAGCAACGACCGCATGGCTATCCAGCGTATCCGTGAGGCCGCCGAGAAGGCCAAGATTGAGCTTTCTTCTTCCACTCAGACTGACATCAACTTGCCTTTCATCACTGCCGACGCCTCTGGACCTAAGCACATCAACTCCAAGTTCTCCCGTGCCCAGCTCGAGAAGTTGGTTGATCCCCTGATCTCCAAGACCGTTGACCCCGTCCGCAAGGCCCTCAAGGATGCCAACCTCCAGGCCAAGGACATCCAGGAGGTCATCCTCGTCGGTGGTATGACCCGTATGCCCAAGGTTACTGAGTCCGTCAAGAGCATCTTCGGCCGTGACCCCGCCAAGTCTGTCAACCCTGACGAGGCTGTTGCCATGGGTGCCGCCATCCAGGGTGCCGTCCTTGCTGGTGAGGTTACTGACCTCTTGCTCCTCGATGTTACTCCTCTTTCCCTCGGTATCGAGACCCTCGGCGGTGTTTTCACCCGTTTGATCAACCGTAACACCACCATCCCCACCAAGAAGTCCCAGGTCTTCTCCACCGCCGCTGACTTCCAGTCCGCTGTCGAGATCAAGGTCTACCAGGGTGAGCGTGAGCTCGTCCGTGACAACAAGCTGCTCGGAAACTTCCAGCTTGTCGGTATTCCCCCGGCTCACCGTGGTGTTCCCCAGATCGAGGTCACCTTCGACATTGATGCCGATTCCATCGTGCACGTTCACGCCAAGGACAAGTCCACCAACAAGGATCAGTCCATCACCATTGCCTCCGGATCTGGTCTCTCCGATGCCGAGATCCAGAACATGGTCGACGATGCTGAGCGCTACGGCGAGCAGGACAAGGAGCGCAAGAACGCCATTGAGGCTGCCAACCGTGCCGACAGCGTTGTCAACGACACCGAGAAGGCCTTGAAGGAGTTCGAGGACCGTCTCGACAAGACCGAGGCCGAGAAGATCAAGGAGAAGATCGCTTCCATCCGCGAGTTCATCTCCCAGAGCCAGTCTGGCGAGGGTACCGCCACTGCCGCCGAGATCAAGGAGAAGACCGACGAGCTCCAGAACGCCAGCTTGAGCCTCTTCGACCAGATGCACAAGGCCAGGTCCGAGTCCCAGAACCAGGGCGAGCAGCAGCAACAGCAGCAGCAGCCTGGTGAGGGTGAGAAGAAGGAGTAAACTCCTTGACTCTCTAACTCTGTCCTCGTTCTTTGTTTTCAAATACTTTTTCTGGCAAAAAGCAGGCGTCCTGAATTGCGGGTTGCATAATGGTCTTCGGGTCGGGTCTTTCTAGACGTATGTGTGTGTAACTATTCCATTGTAACTATACCTCCTTTCCACGCCAATTTTCTCTTTTCCGACGACGCCTCTCCCACGACACATCATCTGTCTTACTACCTACGACAAATCCATGCAATTGTTGCTTGGCCATTTGTTATCGATACCACGAATTGGAAAAAAGAGGAGGAAGAAAGTGGACGAAGTAGTAGTAGTCTCTGGGAGAAGGAGGAAGAAATAACTGTACTATATAGTGGTGTGGTCAACGCCGAGATGATAATGTCAAACACTTCTTGTTCTCCGCTCTTGAAAGCGAAAAAGTCAATACGAACTCCCCTTTGCTTGAAATATGTGACGTTGTGATATTAAATATGGCTTCTCCTTTAAAATACGTTGTGACTCTCTTGTGAAGGCATGTGGCTGGTCGTTCATGTGATATAGATTGTTCTCTAAAGTCTCATGTTTGCAAAGTAACAACATGAAATAAAGTAAAACTTATTTCTATAAAACCGATAAGAACAAGGAGAAAAGCCACCCATTTGACGAGAAAACACAATATGTGTGCAAGTTTACTAACATCCACCACACCCACTCTCTTCCCCTCCCAATGCTCGACGCCATACATCAACAACATATACATCATCGTTACTTCATGTCTGTGAGTTTTGTCTGCCCGTCTAGAGGAAATGGAATGAAAGGGAATCATGGTTCGAAATCTACGCTTGTAATACAGCCTGCCCTCTCTCCCACCCTTTCCCCTAACTTCTTTTTTAAGGACATTGACGGTCGTTCTCCCTCCCTCCATCATATAGAGCACCGGACCGGACTGTTGCTCGGCGAACAGAAAGACAGACAACCCCATATGAGCAAAACACCACCTCCCGGCTTCTCCTCCCCTCCCAAAACGGATGTGACAATGTGATGCAAGAATGAGTCACGCATAACCTTCAATTCTCTCCAACAATCAAGAAGAAAGAAAGGAAAAAAATCACACGTTCCATTTCTTTTCGTTAGTTCTCTCTACGAGTTAAGATAGTTACGGATGGCGCCTTGCAGTTTCTGGGCGCCGTCGCCGAGGAGGTTGGTCAGGTTCTCGAGGTCGTCGCCGGCGGTGACGCCGAACTTGCGGACGAAGTCCTTGGCGGCGCCCTCGAGGTCGCCGTAGTCGTCCTCGGGGATGTCGTCCTCCGGGCGGCCGAAGTAGGCGTTGGAAGAGATGGCGGTGGCGCCTTCGAAACCTGTTGGGTCGATGTGAGTAGGGGTGTTTGCGTGATGGGAAAGGGGGAATGGGTGGATGGAAGGGGGAGGAAAGCGAGGAGGGTCGCTGTGTGCTTACCAGATAATCGCTCCTTGGCCTGTGCTGTGGCACTCGGGTCGTATGCGTTGCGGCCGAAGAACTCGTCGCTGGAGATGGACTTCTGGACTCCGAACTTCTCACGAGCATACTTTTCGTCGTCGTTGTCGACGGGAGCCTTGGACACGCTGCCGAATCCTCCCATCTTCTTAGGTGCGGCGGCGGCCTTTGCTGCGCCAACTTGTCCAAATCCTAGTCTAGCTACGCCCATGCCCAATCTCTCCATGTCCTGGCTGCTGCGCTCAGGCTTAGTGGCTCCAAAGCCAGCTCGGGGCGGTGAAACAGGTGTAGGAGATACAATGGTAGTAGCGGCTGTGCTCGACGAAGCCTTCGCAGATGATGCGGCTTCGGCGGCTTCGGCATCAGGATCGTAACCAAGTTTCTCAATGCGCTCAGCCTCTTCCCGGGCTTTACGCTCTGCCTCCTCGAAATCGAGTCCGCCGTCGGCGGGCACAACCTTCTTCGCACCAAGACCCTTCTTCTTTGCACCAAGAATGTTCTTCTTTGCGCCAGCGCCTGACGCTGTCTTGCGAACTGTGGGCTTAACGGCGGGGATTGCGGCAGGTGTTGAGGGCTCAGAAGATGTAGCGGAGAGTGGCGACTTGGGGCGTGCGGTTCCATTGTTGCCGTCGGGCTTTAGGAAGGGTGATGCGGCACGCTGCGATGGTGTGCCTGTTCGGGATGGTGGGTTCGACGGGCGCTTAATCGTGGGCTTGTCCCATGAAGAGAAGAAATCGTCATCGTTGTCTCCAGCGGGAGTGTTGGTTCCGTCCGAACTTGTGGGGTCGGCAATGTCCGTTATCACCACCTCGTTAGGGAACCTTTAGACTCGTCAGTACACCATCCGGGGATGCCTTCGAAGGTGGGATTGCATACTGTTTAGCATCCGCAGCACATCGCCTTGTCAACTCCTCCTTGTATTTGGTTGCCGCATTACTCGTGTACTTTGTCTTGGGATCTTTGCTTGCCAATGCCGCCGAACCACCATGAGTCTGGAAATACTTGGTTGCACTCTCATTCCCGCCTACTTTCATAATACGGAGCTGATCCCATTGCCAGACTGAGCACCTGGTATTAGCTTATGCATCCCCTGAACGGTCTGGTGTGCATAGACGTACTATCAAGATTCGTTGATCGCACGAATGAAATGTGTACACCCATGTTTCTGTGATTCGCCGAGCAATCGAGGCATAGGTAGATACCGAACGGTACGGACGACCATGTTGGATTTCTTGCGCCGCAATCGAAGCATATCTACATTCAACATTGTTAGCTATTTGGCCACCCATCGACTTCCCCCCCTCATCCCTTTCTCGGAAATGTAGAAATATACCTTGTTGGCCGCCTTTCCCTTCAATTTGGTAAAAATGTTTTGCGACTGGGTCTTCGTCGCGAGCGCCATCTTGACTATGTTTACCAACGCTCTAGTCGGTGGGTTTGTATGGTAGTAAAGGCGGTGGGGGTGGATTATTTTGTATGAAGACCAGCGGAGGTTAATGCTGGCCTTATGGTCACGTGGCACGGGCGCTTTGACCACCGAACTGTCCTCGAGACAATCCAGCGACTCCTGGCCGGAGGTAGATCTCCACAATCCATGATTCGTCTTACTTTGAACATCTAGAGCGATAGTTCAAGGGTCGGAAGGATTCAGATATGTGGTTTGTTCAACGACTCTTGCTGCGCAAATCACCACAATTGAATGGAAAATACGGCGTTGTCGAGGTATCATGATTCTCAACATATGCAATATCGTCTGGGAATATCATTTGGTCTTTCCAACGAATATCTCATAACTGAGAGTCTATCCTATGTTTACTATGTACAGAATTGAATATGCAACCTTAGTCAACAACCACCGGATCTCGACCAGCAAACTCCAAGCTCGCGAACATGGTCGCAACAACCAATCCACAGACTAGCACGAACCGTAAAGCAAAGTAGAACATGAATGCGAGCCTCGACTTCTTCCACCATCTGATATCTCTGCCTGATTGGATTCTCACAATTGTTTTCCTCTCTGTCAGCCATTTTGACCAGCCCAGTTGTGTCGCGAAGACTGCTGCTAGAAACCAAACAGCAAGGTGTACTAGAGAAGCGGCGGGTATTGTACCAAACATCCAGATATAGAACATGCGACTTCTCAGGAAGACCGATAGTCCAAGGTAATCCGAGCCCGACTGGTAGCCCATCAAAAAGAGAGAAAAGCCAGCCACTAGTAGCGTCTGGAGAATGTAAAGGCAGATATGATCGTGATACCAGTCCAGGCGTGAGAAGTTTTTATATGGATAGAGGGGAAGCATACTCCTCTTAGCGCCCGACGGCGAAGATATCAAAGTGGTTGGAGTTGATGGTTCGGTCATTGCGTCCTTCTGTGTGGAAGTTGTTGGCCGGCTACTAAGAAACGAAGATCCATCTTGCATTTCACCATGTTCAGTGTCCACCGATGGATCATCATGATAATGTGTGGGATTACGAGGAACCGGATGTCGGGGATACTCGAGATGCTGGTGCGTACCATCTTGTCCGCTGGCATAGGCGGAAGACGGCCGAGAAATTCCTTTTGCAGACTCTCCACCCTCGTTTGCAATCCTTTCAGCAATATGTCTGTCGCGGGCAGTATCCGCCTCCTTTGCATCATTGTCTAAGTATGCCTGAATCATACCGAGAATGGGAAGCAACAGAAGGACGAGCGGTAAGATTTGCCCAAAGGACCATATGTTTTCTTCAAGGATGTCTCCGCTGTCATCAATCCATTCGGCGTCTGAGTTATAGTGAACGGATCTTCTTGTGTCGTACAACTTGATGGATCCCCAAGCAACTGCAAATGATAGCCATATGATCTCGAAAAGCATGGATTCGAGGAAGTCGAAGAAGGCGCGGGCGCTTGCATACGCCGCGTAAAGAAAGAGATAGATGGGAGTACAAAGGATGGCTACCAGGCCTTTCTTTGCAATGGTCCTGTCCTCCAAGAACCGGAGGCATTGCTTGACATACGATGCCGGCCCATGTCGAAGTATTTTGCGAGACATCTCAGATGTTGGATCAAAGAGCCGGATTCCAGTGTGGATATATGATAGTCCAACCACAACGATTGATATGATCATGGACCATAATTTCGGACCTTTCTGAGCGTTGAAGCTCAGCACTGTCAATTGACGGAAGTAGCATATAGCTTCTAAGCTAGGGTAGAAGCTTTTGTCCATTGGTAGCAGATTAAGCCAATTATGGCTTCCAGTCGGTAGTAATGCGACAATCAAAAGGGAGGCCAGCATGAACATAAAGAAGACTCGTAGGATCCGGAGAGTACTGTTGGTCTGGAAATAGCCCTCTAGAAAAGCCATGGCAGCAAGAAAACTGAATGACGAGAACCAGGCAATGTATATCATTAGCTGCCAATGATACGCTGACATGCCACAGTCGAGTTGAGAATACCCCGAAACAAGTATGGCCAGGCCGGTCACAAGCTATTGGAGAGTCAGTGTATGTTGCGTCAAATTGCCTTCGTCGAGGTTACAGATAAAGTGACATACTTGAGTATCACTGAGTAGTAACACCGCTTTCTCTAACGCGAACTCAAAACGTCTTTTGGGCTTCCACGAAAATAAACGTTCTCGAATGAATGTTAAGATGCCATGATCGACGTAATTGACATATATCTTGCCTCGCCTGTTGGTGCGCTTATAGTCGTATACTATGATATAATGTAGGATCAGGAGTATCATGGTGAGATACCCGGTTATTGCAAAACCAAGAATAACCTGAAAGTATGAGTATAGTGCAGCAAAAGTTCTCCACGAAACTTACTCCTATGCCAGAAAGCTCAGGATTAGGACGTAATGGCGACACATCTTTCAAGCCCGTGAGCACACGCTGCTGAATCCAGTCACATCGTGCGATTGGGCAGTGACCAGTCGACTCCTCCATTTTCCCATGCTCCAAAGCTTGAAGGCTCCCAATGTATTCTTTCGACTCAGGAAATTCTGGTGTCCAATCTAGAATGCGCAACATGCTGCATTTCAGTAAAGGAAAGCTCTCTGGGGGATAATGCTTGGCAGCGACGAACAAAGGAACCTCCAAGGGATCAACGACCAATGAGGAAAAGACGATACTGCTTTGAGGAAGTCTACGCTTTCTAACAAAGTTATGGCTTTCTCTAGAGCCTCTAATTCGATTATAAAGGCTGGCCTAAATGGATACCACCCATGGGCATGTGAGAACCGTCGAGCGGTGCAGCCAGTTATAACAATTCACTCCGTCGGCCTGCCTCTCAAGGGTGCATTCCTTCTGCTGAAACAGAGAAATGACGCAGGACAAGAGTACACATTTCGATGGATCCTTGCACGGGAGCGATAGATCGATGGTTTCAAGGGCAAATCCTAGCTGTCCGACAACGATCCTTTGTTGTCCAACAACAAAAAGCGAATCTTACCCAAAACACTTAAGCAAAGGTGAAGATTTACGGTTCAAGAGAGGGTTAGGAGGGTTAGGGAGCTTAGAAGCATGGCAGTATCTGCTAAAACAATGCTTAAATGTACTTTTGTGGGTGTGTTTTGGGCAAGATTTGCTTGTTTTCGGACAATTAAGGATTCGTTGTCGGACGCCTACATAGTAGGATTTACCGGTTTCAAGTGGTCTAGGGAGATCCGAGAGTCTGGACGTTGGGAGCACCACAGCACGATAGACACGCGTACTCTTTCAGGATCGCAACATGACGATACACGTTCAGAAGTGATAAAAGGAAGATCCCCCACGCTGAGAAGCTGGAATGTCTGACGGCAGAGTCCGGAAACGAATCCTCTATTAGGCTGCGGGCGACAGCGAAGATGTAGTTTCATATTATAGACTATCAGTGATTGAAAACACTCCCCTAAGGGATTGGTATTTTGATAGATAATGGTTAGATTACGGGTACCTCGTAGTACAAGTAGAATTTAGGGCAGCGGGTACTACCAGTATTATGTGATCATTCCATTGTGCCAAGGGATGAATGCACGTGATTTATCGATAAAGACGGTCTGTGCACCCGAAATCTTGGCTCGCCGAAGAAAAAGTGCGCTGCGGCAAAATAATCTTTTTAGTGTAGAGGACTGGACGACAGTATCACCCTCACGACTTGCTCGAACCTCGACCTGATACCCTTCGAGACAAGTCGACTGTCTTTCAAAGACTTCGCTACTGTCGCTAATTACGTTTGGCATTCCCTCGGTCGTCAAAACCCCGGAGAACAACTTCCCCGCCGACTTTTTGTAACACCAAAGATACTTCTAGCGTGGACTGAACGAGTCCCCAAAAATTTGCAGACATGAAGACACAATGGTTCGGACACCTCTTTGATCGGAATGGGAACATGCTCTGACGAACTCGCAGGAAGGAAATCCCCGTCGTACCTACGCACACCGAATTTTTGGACATCGTCTTGTCCAGGACACAGCGTGTATGTTCACTGGCGCAGACCGTTTCTGGGCTATTCTAACACACCGCTACAGAGACTTCCTACACAGATTCGAGCCGGTTTCCAGATCTCTCGTATCCGAGCCTTCTACACTCGAAAAGTCAAATACACGGCCGAGACATTTGTGGAGCGCCTGCAACAAACGATTGATGCCTTCCCTCGCTTGGCCGACATCCACCCGTTCCACCGTGATCTTCTCAACACGCTCTACGATGCCGACCATTTCCGCATTGCACTCGGTCAGCTGTCTACAGCCAAGTCATTGATTGAGGCTGTTGCTCGAGACTACGTTCGTCTGTTGAAGTACGGCCAGTCTCTGTTCCAATGTAAACAGCTCAAGCGTGCAGCGCTTGGTCGCATGGCGACAATCTGCAAAAGATTGAAGGATCCTTTGGTTTATCTTGAGCAGGTCAGGCAGCATCTTGGTCGTCTTCCATCGATTGATCCCAACACCCGAAGCTTGGTGATCTGTGGCTATCCCAACGTTGGAAAGTCCAGCTTTTTGAAGAACATTTCCAGAGCCGATGTTGACGTGCAGCCGTATGCATTCACAACCAAGAGTTTGGTATGTATAAATTTATTTCTACGTGCGGCGCACTGTTATTAACACATTCTCTAGTTCGTCGGTCACTTCGATTACAAGCTCCTCCGTTTTCAGGCAATTGATACGCCCGGTATCCTCGACCACCCCTTGGAGGAAATGAACACGATTGAGCACCAGAGTATCTGCGCCATAGCTCATTTGAGGGCTGCCATTCTCTACTTTATGGATTTGTCCGAGCAGTGTGGCTACAGTGTATCTGCACAGATCTCCCTGTTCAACTCCATCAAGCCACTTTTTGCTGGAAAGCAGGTTTTCATTGTTGTCAACAAAATTGACTTGGTCCGCCCCGAGGACCTTGATCCCGCCACTCAAGAGCAACTCAAGTCTCTCCTTTCTAGCGAAGTTGAACTCATGGAGATGAGCTGCACTACTACTGACGGTGTTTTCGCTGTCCGCAATCAGATTTGCGACAGACTTCTCGCAGCGCGACAGGCAGAGAAGCTGAAGGGTGCTACCAACAATGTCGGCGAGCCTTCCGGTCGTCTCGGAGACCTTTTCAGAAGGATCCACGTTGCCCAGCCTGCTGGCGGCGTTGTGCGCGAAACTTTCATTCCGGATGCGGCCAAGCAGAAGAAGAAGTACGATCCCAATGACCCAGACCGACCAGTTCTCGAGCGTGATTTGGAGGAAGAGAACGGTGGTGCTGGTGTCTACAATTTCGATATGCGCAAGAACTACCTGCTTGAAGATGATGAGTGGAAGCAAGACAGAATCCCTGAGGTCTTTATGGGACGTAACGTCGCCGACTTCATCGATCCGGACATCGAAAGCAAGCTTCAGGCTCTCGAGGAAGAAGAGGAGAAGCTCGAGGCTGATGGATTCTACGAGTCTGAGGAAGACCTCGAGGATGCTGAAGAGGCAGAGATCCGATACAAGGCCGAGCTCATTCGTGAGAAGAGGCAACTTCTACGCAACGAAGCAAAGATGAGGAAGAGCCTCAAGAACAGGGCGTTGATTCCTAGGTCTGCTAAGGCAGTCCATATGTCAAAGATGCAGTCCCATCTCGAGGAACTTGGTTATGATACCTCCAAGGTGGCCGAGCGCGCACGCAGCCAGAGCCGTGGAAGGAGCACCCTGCGCGGCAAGTCTGAGGGAGGTGATCCCGATGCCATGGAGGTCGATACACCAAAGGCGGCATTCGAAAGGGCGAAGAGCAGAGCCAGGAGCCAGAGCACCAATAGGCGTAATGACGGTGTTACTGACGAACTTGCCGTTACCAAGGCCGAGAAGCTGGCTAAGTTGTCCCAGAAGAAGATGAACAGAATGGCCAGACAGGGTGAGGCCGATAGGCACCAGACCAGTTCGCTTTCGAAATACTTGGTGAGTTTTCTTAGGACATGCGACTCAATCACATACACTAATACATACACAGACTGTTGGCAAGCGTGGAATTGGCAAGACAAACAGAAGGTAGACGTTCCCAATCATACGATTCATGTTGGCTCTGGTATTCACAGGCGGAAAAATCACGACATGGCGTTCAGGATGCATTTGATACCACCTCTTCGCCATGCAGCAAAGGGATTAGTTGGTGGACTTATACAGATTTCATTACCAAAATTTACATGCGTGCTCTCGCTTTTTAGCTTCAACCAGGACGAATTTGGATGAATGTGTTACTTATTCCGACCCCAACCCAAGTAACCGTTCGGAGTCAGTGCACATGCCCAGGCATCGTATAGTCTAACGAATAGCAAGGGTTCCGTGGGCCCCAATCCTACGTTTCAAGATGATGTCCGTTTAGTGCTTACAGCCGTATATCGACTATTCCGAATCGCCTCTCGTACCATGTTGTTTTCCAAGATAAACGAGATATATTTAAATACAGAGGTTGGATGTGCGACATCTCCATGCCGAGGTCCCGTTGCTCAGCCAGGCCCGTATGGCCATCGCACGAATTTCATAGAAGGATGACCCTTGATGAGAAAGGGAAGCAAAACTGAATTGGGGGTTAAGATCAGAGCCGTGGAGAACTGATTGAAGACTGAATCTAAGGACGAACGATATAATTGTACTCGAGCTTTCGAGCAGCTTCGGAGGACCCTGTTTTTGCAGTGTTGCCAGCCAAGATGTGCCAGGAGTCTAGGACTACGGTACGGATACACCGGCCGAGCAGGGTGATAGTTTAACCAACAACAAACGCAACTTGCTCCGAAAGTTTGCCTTTTAGTACCCACAGGCCGTTTAATAGATTGGCCCAGGTACAGTACAATACATGCATAGCCCAAGCCTCGCAACATCATTCCACATTTTGCCCATGTCTTTACCCCTTGGGGCCAATTGCGGGTCTTAGTCTGACCTCGCATGTCTCTACACCAAACCAGATGTAGTGTTTGAGTGCGAACGACAAGTTCGTCCGACATGGGGACATCGTCGTCAATACTTACCATTCCCCTTCGGTGGAACAGGTTGTTTGGAAGACAGTCTCAGAGATGTTGTACCCGCGCTTGGAGTAATCCACTTGCTATGGGGGCCAACCACACAGTACTAAGCATGTTGACAAAATCTAATTAATCGAACATTGCAGTTCTATGCTCCTACATAGTACATATCCAGAGCGTACTCCTCGAGGCTGTACGTGCATTGTGGCGATACTGGTACCTTTGCGCCTTACACGTACAAGTACAAGTACTTGTCATTCGGTTAGGAGGACGGACCGAGCCGCAGAGGCATCTTGCGCTCCGCGTCATCATGGGGATACTGAGTAATGAACTGGTGGTGGCCCTGATATGGGTGACTGCTACTTTCGCGTCGTCTGGTAAGATACTTTCATTGACAAATCCGCTTTAAAGAATGCGATGAGCCTAACATGATGTGCACATAGTCCTTGTAGGCCCTTCGCCTCGCCGCGATCTAGCATTACGCCAAAGCTCTGTCGAAATCAGACAAGAGAAGTCGATATGTCCAGATTCATACACGAGTCCTAATGGGTTGCGCTTCGCAACCCACTGCAACAAGCGCATTACTTTGGACGGTTCGTCTGCGCCATTCTTTGATCCAGCCTCTTCATTGTTAGCACCATTGGACGAAGTACTAATGTCTTGTATACAGCGGATGCGACTAGTATTGTCATGGACAACGTAGTCCACTGCATGAATCATTGTTCGCGGTACTGGGGCGATGGCGAAGGATGCTATGGCCTTTCCTGGCGCGAGGCCGACCACAAATGTTATCTCCAAACCAGTGCCATCCTTGGAATCACCGCAGATAATATGACATCGGACGAAGGCTTCCACAGCGCCGTCGTAAATCCCGAGGACATGAAACCTTTGCCTTCGGAGTGTCCCGGCGAAAATATGTCAACACATGACTTTGGCAATGGATTGACCTACACCTTGCACTGCGACAAGAAAATTGACGGTTACGATACCTGCTGGGAAGGATACAGTGACTGCAAGGGCAAGCCATACATTGGATACCATCATACGACTAGCTTGCAAGAATGCCTCGAGCTCTGCATAAAGGAACGCCCACTCTGCCGAGCAGTGATGTACAATCCGACGCTCGAAATCGGTTATGCCAATTGTTGGCCGAAAACAGGATGGACAACTGACAGTTTAAAGACTCCGAAGGCCGCAACTGTTCATTCAGCGGTCATCTCCTCCATTGAACAGATCGATACCAAATGCCCCGAGGGCAATGTGGTCAAGAACGACGAGACAACATGGGACGTCCAATGCGGGAAATTCAGTTCCGGGACGAACCTCACATCAGTCCATGCCCAAAACATCACCGGGTGCATAGATGCCTGTGCGAACAATGGCAATGGATGTGTCGCGGTTATGTTTGATTCCAGCCTGGAGTTTGGATATCAGAACTGCTACCTCCAGAACACCACCTCTTTCATATCAGCCAAGGCCGAAGTGACATATGCAGTCCAGGCCGGCGTTTCCCTACCAACTTCGACCCCATCGCCATCTTCATCTTCATCTTCATCTCCGTCGGTAGCACCGGCTTCGGGCGCATCACCTGGTGCAGAGAACAGCCCACCTCCTGCTGAGAACAATACCAACGGCGGGTCCCCTTCAAAGGCTTGGATCGCTGGGCCCGTCGCTGGCGGCGTTGTGGGATTGGCGCTAATCGGCGTTGGACTGTTCTGGTGGCGTAGGAGAAGAAGCAGGGCTTATGGCATCGGCAAGAGGCATGAATTGGGGCCAGCCCCAGCATATTCACCATACGTGCGTCCAATGGAGTTGAGTGCCGACCATACGGTAGAGGCGGATGCGTCGCCTGCGATGAAGTATGCGAACAAGAAGATGTTTCCTCCACAAGAATTACCGTCATGAAACAAGATAGAATGGTGGAAGCCAACTAACACCAGATGTCTGGAATGGTAGATTCCAGGTACCGTTAATTATGTATATCAAAGATGGGAAGGTGCGCCGCACCTATGGTATGAATCATGGTTTGAGATATCCCTTCATGAGCTGTTCGTTGAGGACAGTCTCCAGTACACAATGAATGTATATATAATCATCTAGCATTGTGGGAATAATACCTAATCAGACTTTTTATCTCCTCAGAATCAATCAACTGCGTTGCACCTCTATACCACACTGCTAGAACGAGGACAAACTATGTCTATGTGATCGAATAAAGCATTCTAGGTTCTGGCAGGAACACCATCTACACAACTTCGCTTCAAGCCAGCATTCCCGCGAACTCACCGCCGTCCTTCAACATGTCGCTCGCCTTACCCGCCTTGACCAACTTGCCTTTCCCAAGCACAACGCAATAATCCGCATTCTTGACCGCCTCAAGCCTATGCGCAATCGTAATCACCGTACTCTCCCTCATCTCATCCCTCAACACACTCTGAATGCGCTGCGCCGTCTCGAAATCAATACTCGCCGTCGCCTCATCCATGATCAGCACCGGCGAGCGCCTCAGCATCGCCCTCGCCAGCCCCACGAGCTGCCTCTGTCCCTGAGAAAGCCCCTTCCCGCCCCCTTCAATACTCGTCGACAGCGTCCACTCGTGGTTCCCCGCGATCTTCGCGAGCACGGATTCGCACGCCGCGTCGGAGTACTCGTCGAGCGGGTCGAGGTTCTTGCGCATGCTGCCGGGGAAGAGGACGGGCTCCTGGGCGAGGAACGTCACGCGGCTCCTTAGAGCCTGACGGTCCACAGTCGCGATGTCGACGCCGTCGATGGTGATCGTCCCGCCTTCAGGGACGACGGTTGCTAGTAGTGCGATCGCGAGCGTGCTCTTGCCGCTGCCAGTGCGTCCTATCACAGCGGTGTTCGACCCAGCTGGGATGCGAAGCGAGATGTTCAGCAGCGCGGGATCGAGGTTCGCGGCGTAGCGGATTGTGACGTCGTCGAAGACGATGTCCCCGGTGTATGTGGGCCAGAAGGCCGGGGGCTCGACGACGCCTTTTGTCTCCTCTTCGAGGTCGAGGAGTTCGACGACTCGCTCGACGGATGTGAAGTCCATCTCGAGCATACCGTACACGCGGCACATGTAGTCTGTGAATAGGACGAATTTGCTCGCAGTGACGAGGACGAAGGCTGTGAGGCCTGGGCTTATGTTCGTGTAGACGGCGATTAGGGTCATGACGAGGGTTGATGATGCGGAGAGGAGAGAAAACCGGAAGCTTAGCCACGATTGTAGTGACCAGTAGAAGTGATCGTTCTTTTGAAAATTATCGACAACTCCGATAACTGACGCGAGGAACGTAGGCTGGGCTGAGAAGGCTCGTACTGTTGTGAGGCCTTCGACGAGCGCGCCAAAGTTGGACATCAATGGTGACAGAGACACCATCTACTCTACATTAGCAAAGAGACAGTCCAAAGAAAGGGATGTGACATACCTCTAGACGTCTCAGGCTTTGGGACACTGGCAAGAAACGAAGGAAATGATAGATGAATCCGCTACACAGAATCGCGGCAAATGCAACGAAACCCGGCGTTGACGTGAAGAAGACAATGATGCACGATAGCCACCCAACTAGGCCCCAGACGAAATAAGTGAACATCTCGCTCAGAGCTCCGTCGACGGTGTTCATGTCGGATGTCAGTCGGTTCATCAATCGACCGACCGGCGTGACGTCGTAAAATCGGAAGGTAGCATGGGCAACGCGATCCAAGGCTTCTTTAAAGATGGTCTTCGCAGCATGGTATCCTACACCAAACATGATGAGATTTGTAAGCCAGAAAAGAATAGATGATCCGACGGAGAAAGCAAAGAACAGTTCAAGCCATGGCACGGCGTTCTTATATGGAGGGGGTAGCGAGTCAAACAGCCCTTCGGCCTGGACTTCCTCGTAGCCTTCTCCCCAGCTCTTAAGAAACCAAGTAAGTACGACATCGAGCACGCGGAAAGCAGCCATGACAATAATTGAAATTGACCACCAGTGGAGAGTTCCAGCTTTGATGTAGCGCCAGTACACTTGTCGTTTGACTCCACCTGTTGCGCGGTGTTCCTCCTCGAGGAATTTGTCGGGGATAGCAGCGGCCTGCTCTTCTTCCTTCTTCTTGCGTTCTTCCTCGTCTACTGCAGAGTCATGGGTATGTGTGCGACCTAGTGCATTCTCTTCTTCTTCATTCGGCTCGTGTACTGTCGTTTTGCCATTCGAAACCTCGACCCACTGCTTCGCCAGGCGATGGCAAAGCTCGGTGCGGTGAGTGACGAGTACTGTTGTGCGGTCTTGCATCAAAGGACCTGCAAGCAATTTGTTGACAATGAACTCTGCTGTTTGATGGTCCAAGGCCGAAAGAGGGTCGTCCAGGAAAATGACTTTTGCATCGCTGTATACAGCTCTTGCCAAAGCGACTCGAGCCTTCTGGCCACCTGAGAGACCGATGCCGTTTTCTCCTATGTTCGAAAGGTCGCCGTGCTTAAATTCAGCCATGTCGGGCACCAAAGCACATGCCTCCAAGACCTGCCTGTATCGAGTCTCTTGATATGGTGCCGAGAAGAGGATGTTGTCTCTAATGCTCATACTCTGTAGCCACGCAGTTTGCGCACAGTAGCCGACTACTTGCTCCGGACGTGTAAACTCTCCGGCAGTCTTGTCGAGTTCGCCCAAGAGGGCCTGCAGTAATGCTGTCTTGCCGGCGCCAACTTCACCATATACTACAGTCAGCCCCATTGGAAATGAGAGGGTAACGTTCTCGAGCACATTCTTCGGCACACCGGGCCATGCGAAAGAAGCTTTCTCAAGTCTAAGGTCATCCGTTCCTTCGGGAACAACATCGGCTTGCTCTTTGTCTGGCTCCTGCATGAAGGCTTCGACTCTTCCCATAGCGACATATGCATTCAAAAGGACAGTGATGAGTTGAGGAAGCTTTCTCAAGTCGTTCTCCAGCATGTTGAAAAGATCAATCGCGGGGAAGATCAGGTCGACTCTCAGTGGTTTACCAGCGAATATTGTCAACGCATAAAAGGAGACAGCTGGAAATAAGCCAGATCCAAATCGAAGGATGAATGCAAGAGTCGTCGATAAGAAGATTTGGATCACACGTAGATGCAACTCCTTCTGTCGCGACTCGAATATATCCTTCAGCCATGCCTCTTGCCATCCATACCAGCGAAGGTGGCGAATCGACTCGATGAACTGGGTGATCCTCTGGAGCTTTTCGTCGGTTGCAGCTCGCCGTTTCTTTTCGTAATAGACCTGAAGGCGGGCGATCAAGACGTTGAGTAGCTGTGATACGAACAGGGCAACAACACCTAACAAGCATGCCCAACCGAGCATTCGCCAGATAAGAATGATGGCGACGATTACGCCAATAGGCCTCGTGAACATATCCGGAAAATCCCAAAAACGCTGAGAGATCTCATACACGTCGTTTCTCATTAGGTTCAGGATCTTTCCCATTGAGGCTGCCCCCTTCTTGTCCGCTTCTTCCGGTGTTTTCTTCTGCCTTTGAGATCCGAAGACAGCACGTAATTTGTGCCATAATGCAAAGGGCCCAGTCTCCTTTGCTTTCGTTGCCTCTTCTTGGCCATCAGAAATCCCATTGGTGGTACCAGAGATACCTGCGTTTGATTGGTCATCTAGTGCAGTCTCAGACTTTTGCTTCGCGCCAATGATTTTTCTGTTCAACGTCTTTTCGTAGAGCATCGTGATCATTTCTCCTCTTGAACGTTCATATGCGCGTCTACTATACCAAAGAATGAAAACTGCGGATTGAGCAGAAATCAATCGAAGCACAAGCGAGAGTGACGCATACGTTATTGTAGCACTATTGGGAGATGCAGGATCCTTCATAGATACAAGCAAACGTTGTAGAAGGACAGGGGTAAAGAGCTCTAACGTGATATCAGTTTCTTGTGTCATCGTCAAAGCTCAAGGATATCACATACTCGTAGCCAAGTCCAGCAATGAGAGCGTCGTTGTACGGACAAGATCGAGTCCGTTCGCTTGGAGCAATCGACTCGCGACCGATCCTTGCAACGTACGGAACTTGTTATGAAGTCGACTATGTTTGTACTCATAGCCAAGGTCCCATACCTCGTCATTTTCCAGCGCTCCTCCTGATCCTCTCTGGACCAATGGCTCCATCCATGCTACAGTCATGTACTGCCAAGGGGTCAGGTTATCTTCGGGAGTTCGCAACTTGACTGTTGGCGCACTAAATGCTGGACTGATATCATCACGCTGTAATCTTGGATCCCGTAATGGCATGTTTAAGATGGTGAAAATACCACACAAGGCAAATACCGGGGCAATCACCAAAGGCAGGTCTCTGGCAGCCAGAGAGGCCTTTGTATGAGAGAGGATTACTAACTGCGAGAAGAGCAGACCTGTAAGTAAGACAAGTATCGAAATTGGTGCAACCCTCGGCCTTTCAATCGCCAGTATCCCGATGGCAATGGCCTTGCCTCGATTGTCAGCATGGATTTTACAAGTCGAACGCAACAACACTCACCCAGGCAATCGTTGGAAATACGGCTGTAAGTTGCCGAAAAGGGAAAAAAATCGTGACAATCTGCAGCGCCATTCCAAGAAAACAGACGACCACAAGGCTGTGAGCCACAATAGCCACGCGACGGGCGGGCGCCAAATCAGCATCGACCGAGACATGCTTCGACTCCGTAATGAAAGGCTTGGTCCACTGGGGACGCCACGACTTGAGAAGGCTGAGAGGATAAGGTAGTAAAATCAATGCTCCAATGATGACTGGTATCGCAGAAATAAGCGGAAGAAAGCATGGCGTAAAACGTGCTGTTGTCTCGTTCTGCTTAGGTTAGCGATTGGTCGAATGTAAAAATTGGAAGGTCAACCCCATACCCATATTGGCCAACATTTCGCTACTGGCGGAATCTCATCGTCGAGATACCAAGGGCTCAGGAGCATTGGCTGCTGGTTCGAAGTCATGATGACTGAAGTACACTCAACGTATGCCAAGCGACGCTTCAAAGCACTTCAACAGGTCTCAAAGACTCGGATTTCCGCCCACTAGAAGCTGCGGGAGGTCATCGAAATCATATGTCGCGTCGAAGACAAATTCAAATCGAAGCAAAGGCACGATGTAACGTAGAAGTGCGGAGGGATACGATGTACCGACCTCGGTGAGTGCCTGAAGATCACCCGTATTACATCGCGCTAGTCCTATTCTATCTTCACGAGATTGTCCTGTTCCTTTGCTTCGAAGGATGATAAGAAAGGATGAGCTCGAACTACGAAGGTAGCAACACCGAAATCATATGCGATGAACTTGGAAATACTTTTATTTGATGCGATCTCGCGACTTGATCATTGCGATTGGCGCAGTGGCTTCGTTGGCCGCATTAGAGCTTACCGTAACTGTACTGGTGACGTCCGTGTCGGCCTCTACTCCGTTATATCCGAAACGCGATAATGCTATAACATCTCTCAATCACAATAACAAATTTGAACTCTATAATACATGCTTTCTATACTCTGAGAAACGAGTAATCAATCCTCGAGATGGCTACCTCAAAATCAGTCGTTCTCGTTACCGGCGCAAACACTGGGATTGGATACGAAGTTGTCAAAGCTCTAGCAGCTTCCGACATTGCATATACCATTCTCCTGGGCAGCAGGTCGCTGGACAAAGGAAAGGCTGCTTTGGAAAAGATCAATGAAGAAGTCCCAAGTACCAAGAGCGAAATCCATTTGCTTCAGATCGACATTGAAGACGATAAAAGCATCGAAGCTGCCTTCAACACTGTTCAACAGCAATGGGGTCGAGTAGATGCACTCGTCAACAACGCCGGCGCCGCTTTCGATCAGCTCATGAAAGATAACCCTGGACCTTCTGGCATTCGAGAGGCTTGGGACCGCGCATACTCCCTTAATGTGACCTCCACTCAAGTTTTCACGCATACGTTCATTCCATTGCTTCTGGCCTCTGCGAGCCCCCGTCTTTTGTTCGTCACTTCGGGACTTTCGTCTCTTGAGAACTTTGCTCCGACTCGTGTGTCTTCTGGTGCAACTCGCGAGATTCCTGCCGGCTGGCCAAAACCGGCCGGGCCGAGCGTCATTGCCTATCGCAGCTCGAAGACGGCACTAAATATGATGATGCTGGACTGGGCTCGCCTATTGAAGAGTGACGGCGTCAAGGTCTTTGGTATCTCGCCTGGATTCCTGGCAACTGGACTTGGTGGTTCTGGTGCAGAGGTTTTGAAACGGTATGGAGCTGGAGATCCAGCGTTGGGCGGAACGTTGATGAGAGACGTTGTTGAGGGCAAAAGGGATGGGGATGCAGGAAAGATTGTTGATCAAAATGGTGTGCAACCGTGGTAAAATAAGCAAGCACTTGGAAGGACCACATTGGATTTGACTGTTCGATATGTTGCAAATTTATAGTTTTCCGCAAATGTCAGGTTTCCATAAGAGCACTCTCAAGCTATAACTTATAACATATAAGGCCGACCATTTTGCTGAAAAAAACGCATTCGAACTCGTACACATTCAATCAAGTCTAAGATTATATATTGATCATGACAGCTACAGTACAGTATAATTGATTGTCCAAGCTTTGTAACTAAATGCTGTGTAGACTTAAACACTGTAGTATATAGTCCATTATTGCAAAGCATACAGTATAATATGCACACCTAGCATAACATTATCAACGCCTATAATGACGTTCCATAGACTGCCCCTCCCATGCCCCGCCAAAAAGAGAAATCCAGTTACCCAAGCGCCCCGCCCCTGAGCATTCCAGCGCACCAAAACACCACCCCAACGCCCAAAAAACGTCGCCACAACACCTAAATGGGCAAAAAAGAAAGCTTCCGACACCGGGAATCGAACCCGGGCCTTGCCGGCACTTGAAAGTGTAACTAACTCTCGTGATGAGAGCGGCAAATCCTAGCCACTAGACCATATCGGATGGTTGTTGGTTGATTGATGAAGAAATTGGAAGTAAGATAAATAATATAGCATGACAAAATGAGGAAGACCAGATGGAGAAGGAGGACAATAACTGTGGTTCATGGATGGGACACCCGGTGGAAAATTCTGAAATTGAGCCGTTGGGTTGCCTTAGTTCCGGCCACATATGACTCGCTGTCTCAAGCGACATACCCTAGCAAACGGAATGACAGGAAAAATCATGTAGTACGGGCACGCTAACATACCCTCAGCGACCAGTCAACGGCCTGATATGAGAAGAATACCAATATAACTATGTTCTTAGTATCAAAGGGTGCAGTGGCCTTAGTTTCCCAGGACACCTTCATGCTGGATGAACCTTTTTGCATATTTGAAGGACCGGACAGTAATTGGCTATGCCTGTCTTGTCTTTTGTGGCTGTAATCATTAGAATCCTGAACACTCAATAATTATATAGGGTCCATGTCGAATGTATCGCACCTTTTGGACGTACAGTTCACCTTTTCAAAGCTGAATATTGTACTCCGTATATTGGGCTTGCAATGTGAATCCCAGTTTAACCGCCTTTTGATTAAGTTTTGATTTAAAGAGAAGTTTATAACTACAATGATTTAATACATATTCTATTCAATGCTTTACTTCATGTCAGAACAAAGTATGAACTGGGCAAAAATATCTTACGCAGTCTATCTATGTACCAGCATCATCACCTGCTTTCAAACTAACATATGTACAAGTAGAAATGAAAGAGAACCTCATCGGATGCCCTTGTTCAAAGACAACACATCTATCTCATCTAGATCCCCGCCTCCCCAGCAGGCACCAAAGACTGCACCTCAAACAAATTACCATCCGGATCCGCAATGACAATGAAGTCCTTGAAGCCCAACGAATCAATGCCAGCCAGCACCGCCGCGATCCTTGCCTGGACCGACGCATTTTCGAGATCGTCAATGCCCCAAGCAGCCGCAAAATCCGCGTTCCCGGCATTGGGCTCGAAGCCGGTGACGCCGATCCTCTTGACGACAGTGACGCCGAGTTCGTCGCAGCGGTCCTGAACGGCTTGGATGTTGGGGACGATGAGGCCCATGTGGGAGAGGGTGTTTGCGCGTGTGGGTGTGAATTTCTTGTCGGCGGAATCGGGCTGGGTGTTGTTAGTTTGGGGAACGAGTGAGGACATGATGTTTTGGATTGGGTCGAGGGGTGGGGAGGATGTGGTGGGGGGAGTGCGTACTGTGTATTGTTGGAGCTCGAGGAGGCCGGCGAGGTTGTTCTTGTGCTTGAGAAGCTCCTCTCCGGTCTGGAATCCAGTGCCGTTGCGCCCGCCTTGCGAGTGGCCCATGTAGCTGATGATGTAGTCGCGGTTCATGTCGAAGGTGAAGATGTGGCGCATGCCGAGCACGTCTCTGTACCAGTCTCGTGATGCGGTGATGTTGGAGACTAGGAGAGCAACGTGGTTGATAAAGTAGCCGTTTGTTGCAGGGTCAGCGGGTCCGTCAGTCCCAACGGTGAACTTGAATGGGTTCTCTGTTTCATTTCCGCCTGCCTGACGCTTTGCATTCTCATGGTTGCAGGCGAGTGATGCTGCGGGGAGGAGAGCCAAAAGAGAGGTAGAAAGCTTCATCTTGATCGTTGTAGTGATTTATGTCGTGCTTGTGTATCGAGAAAAAGAAGCTGGAATGGAATGAAGATGAGAATTGCTGTGTGTTGATTTCCATTTGAACGTCCTTGATGCTATCACTTATATTCATTTCTTGAAGAAGTATGAAATTATCAAAGGGCCGATCTCATGCCGTTATTCCATATCACAGCCGCACTACATTGTCGCATGGCCTGCCTATTGCATGGGTTTCTCCACAATCGCACAACTTTGCCAGGGACCAAGGCGGTCTAAGGACCCGACTTCATGTGTTGCGGACGTAAATCAGCGACACGTGACCATTCTATCCCCAGATTAAGATTGATAACCTTCCTTCGTGCGTATGCGGTTTGCTGAGCCCCATCGCCGACTTGAGTAGTTGGTTGGAGAGTCTTAGGACATGGCGGGTGATGATTGGCGAGGCTGGCTTACGGCCGTACGATCAATCACCGCCAGAGCCGGCCAAGATCCAGCGGGTGGGAATTGTCAATCTCACATCGAATTCGGAGGTTTTAATGGGCCGTGCTAGATCTTGAAAGAGAAAATGCTTAAAATAGCTGTAAGCTTTTTGCAATATGGCCCCAAACTGCTCGTTGGTACATGGCAAGATAAACTCAGAGAAAAGGCCATCCTTGAACAGCTAACATCCTGCAATTTGTAAATCGCTACCACAACTGGGAACAACATTTCAATGACTCGGAGAGACTCAAGGTCAACGGGTCGCATCGGCTTCCCAAAGTGGCTAATTTCATACACATACATTTGACGTTTTCCAGCATTGATGGAAGAGTGCTTTACAATCACAACAACCATAATGATTGACGAAACGAATGTGGCGGTTCTTCTTCTATCCTCGATGTGTATCTGATTACTTTCATTGCAATATGATGTCACTGTTTAGTAGTTTGTATTTACTTGACGTCGCAATTAGTTAGCTAATACTTTCTAGTTAATCGTAAACCCCGATACCTGAATATGAGAGACGGCCATATCAAACATGTAAAAAACTTACTCTCGACTTCTTCGAAAATATGCACATCCGTTCCACCCTGCCCACAACACGAAGCTACCCTCTTCACTGACACGTCGGTCCACCGCATATCCTCCTCACATTCAACGGCGTCACAACCACATCCGGACTCGAGCAAATGGAGCCCCCCTCCTCCGTCGCCGCGCAATTCAATGGCTCGAACTTAACCGGCGTCGAAGCCATCCATTCCTGTCTGTACGTACAGATCAATCAGTCAGCTGTATCTTCCCATTCAAAAACAAAGCCATAAGACCAAAGATCACGGGGGACATGTAGAATATAAACACTGAAAAGAAAGACTTGTTCTTACCCATCACACCTCCAAGAATGAGAAACCTGCCATTCCCCCCTTTCCTGCGGGCCCCGCAAGTCAAAAAGCAGCCTCCGGTCCGCCGTGCATGCGTTCGAGTTCGGTATCGTGCCGTCCGGGCTCTTGGCGTCGCATGATGTCGGCGACGACACGGCGTCTTGGATGAGGGAGGGGTCCGGGAAGTGCGATTGGAATGTGAAGTGGACGGTTGCGCCGGAGGAGGGGGACGTGGTGTACAGGTAGTTGGTGATGGTGTAGGAGGTTGGGGCGCAGGGGGAGGTTTGGCGGGTGAGGAGGGGGGAGGAGAGGGCGAGGGAGGGGAGGAGGAGGAAAGTGAGGGTGTTGAGGTTGGGGAGCATGTTTGTGGTTGTGGTGGTTGTGAGGTTGAGTGTAGGTGGGTTTGGGTGAATGGAAGTCGGTGTGGGGAATGGCTTATGCTTGATGAACCAGGAAGAAGCGTTCGAGGAAAATAGAGCTGGTATATATCTATAGGGAAGTCAGATCTTTTGAATATCGATTCGGGTTGTAAATTGGTCCTCCGAATCGATAAATGCTACCCACTGTCGCGTGCCGTCAGTCGAGGGGCTAAGCCACACGACTTTCTTCGTTGTGCCACAGCATCCCGCCTCAGCCTGGCATACACCTGGAAGAGACGGTAAAACAATTCCTATTCGTGCCTTGAGAAAGTCAGTGTATTGCGGCGACGCCGGTACGGCTGCCTATTGGTATCGTCAGGTAAGCTGACCCTGAAACGGGGTCTCTTACCATGAACCAATATTTCATGTTTGTCCAGTAGTATGGAATAGCTGAGACCGAACCAAGGAATGGAATTACGTAGCTGAACTCAAGGTATGGGATTTCAGTCCTTCAATGTCTAAAATTAGATTTGGCGATGAGACAACGTGAACGCGGTGAACATCAGTAAAAACGTCACTGCTTCCCCCTCGCTGCCGTTGGCACAATCCACAGTTTGATGCCCTTATGTGTGACCATTTTTGACAATGCTCAATGCTACATTGAAGATCTTAAGTCGAAATGTTGCAAATAATATAAGAAAAGAACCATCACGAATGAACTGTGGCAAATGCAATGCTTGAAGGTGTGTAGTACAATTCGGTGGGAGGTAGTATAGCTCCCGGGTATCATCGTGGTACAAAATGCAAAGACGGTAAGTAACCGATGCGGAGAAATGGAGGCGTAGGTAATCGAGTGTCGCCACCGCCTATGCAGATAGAGCCCTTTCCTCTTCATCCATTTCGCTCCTTTTGCTCCTCCATTTGTATCCTTCGCTCTTCTCTCCATTTGGGACCCCATTTTAGTAGCGCCCATAGGATGGGACTCATAGCTGTGACGACAGCTGCGATGAAGGTGAAGCACCATCCCCTGCCCATGGCATCAATCATGATATTGATGATGCCCGTGCCACCAGCACCAACGAAGCATCTAACAAGGTTGTTGGCTGCAGTCGCTGTGCTTGGAGACATTGGGTAGTAGTCGATCAGCATCACGCTCATACAGTTGAACGCCCCTGTGAGACACAAGCCCATCAGGAAGTGCATTACCAATGGTGCTGCGAGCGAGGTCTCCACCTCCAAGATCCAACCGTAGCAGAGCAAGGCTGCCGTTCCAAGTGCCAGCATAGGCACGGCGACATGCAGTCGTGCACGCTCCAGAGGGAAGTTCTGAAGGTTATCCCCTCGCTTGCGATCGATTGTGAAGTTCTCTTTCTTTGCTACTCGTCTATAGTTCCAGTCCATCAAACGGCCTGCAAGCATGGGTGCGCAGAGGGCTCCGACGCCGAATGGGATGAATGCAAGTCCGATTTGAAGGTCGTTGAATCCGTATATTTCTGCAAACAGATAGGGCGCTGACGCAATGACATCGTAGAAGGCAGTATACACCAGGCTGTTGTAGAATAACAAGAGCCCGGCGTCCTTCTGTTTGATCACACGGAGAGTGCCTAGCGGGTTTGGAAACCTCAATTTCCGCTTACTTGCCAGCTCTACTTGTGCGTCTTGTTCTTGCCCCGAGGACTTTCGGTGTTTTAGGTAGTCGAGCAACGACATGTTCCATCCTTGTGGAGGTATGGAACCATTACCAACAACATTTCGAGCTGTTTCGGGAAAGGCGATAAAGAACACGATCAGGTACACTGCTGTCATGATTACAAGGAACCAGAATATCGCACGCCAACCCAGATATTCTGCGAGTAGGCCTCCAATGACTGGGGCTAGTGCCGGTGCCACCATAGGTCCCTTCCCAGATGTTAGTTTGGTCAGGCATCCCAGTGACAACATACGGCACAACTTACACTGGTGACATAGCCCATCCATGTGCCTCTTTCAGAGCTCGTCGCAACGTCTGCTACGATGCCATTGCCAAGTGCGATTGTTGCACTACTACCACTGCTTTGCAGGCATCGGAGAATGAAGAGTGCAGCATACGAATTCTGCAAGGCAAGGCCAATGTTCGCTCCTATGTAAAGAAGAAAGCCAATAGCATACGCAGGTCTTCTTCCTCTGCATCAAATTGTTAGCACTAGTTGGAGCATCAGACAGGCTGGATACTTACGCCATATCAGCAAGATCCCCAAAGAACGTGGGTGCTAGACCTTGAAAGATCATGTAAGAAGTCAAGGTAAGATTCATCAAAGTGCTTGAAACATTATATTCGTGAGTTAATGTCGTCAGCGCTGGGAAGTAGATGTTGGCCGACAACGGTGAGAAAAACCCGCCCCATGCTGCGAGAAATACAATGAATTGTTTCTTCCTTGTGCTGAATACGGAATATGGCGGTGAATTGGACGGAATGACTGACAGCGCCTCGATGTCGTGAGCGTGGTCCTCTCCAGTAATACTTTCGGATTTCGTTGATGAAGTCGTAGATCGAGGTCGTCCATCCATGGCCTTGTCGTCATCTCCCTTTTCCGATTGACGAATGTGGTTCTTTCCATCTTGAAATATATGGAGTTCATTACCATCACTAGATGCCAATGTTTCCCCGTCCTTGGAGGGGACTGCGTCCTGCCTCATGGCCAAATGCTGTGAGGGAGGACTGCCGACACTGACCGTCCGAACGATACATAGGAATATGCTGTAGGTTATAAGAGAGGGGAAGGGTAGGCTGGGGTGTGTTATGCAGCCGGCATGAGGGACGAGGTGTGGTTAACACCGGCGGCGAACTCGGCCAAGGGTGTGGAGATGGGGGATGGCTCTCTCTGTACTGTGCAAAAGAGTGCATCATTATTGGCGCAGGATGCAGTCATCCGATAGCCACGGGGCGCGTATGGTGCCAGTTACAGATAAGGCCCTTGACCGTAAGCTAAATGTCCCCTCCGGAGGCAGAGCATATCTTTTAGGAAACAACTTTCATCGTGGTCCATCGGTCAACATTCGGCAGGTGAAGGATGAATACGAATGTTAGATGGAGTAGTGGACGGGTAATTCACGGTAGGTGATGCTAACTCGGCCTAAAGTCGCCCGCGCTGGACATGTTGCAAGAGTACGGGCAGATAATGCAATGGATAATTCCATTATTTCAAAGGATTCGGCGTTTTGTTCTAGAGGTTTGGTTGTGTACATTCAGTCACTCCGGTGGTAATCGATTGAAGGAATGACGTGTGTGATGTCGGATGCCGGATTGCGGGCTGCACATGTAAGATTGATTGATAAATCCACTACTGACATCTAGAATGAATGATGGAATGGAATAATCAATGAATTTAGATGATGATTGACACGGGAGAAACGGCTCAGGCTTGACGACGGGTCGGGAGGAGTCGAACGAAGCTTGATTCCTTCTGCTTGGGTGTCACCCCATTCCGGATAATTAAGCGAGTTAAACCCGGCTTAATCCCCCGCCTGCTTGTGTGTCCCGATCGTCGTCATTGTCCACTGCCTGCATTGCTGCCAGCCATAGCTGTGTGCACCTCCATTACCGTTCCGCTGCCCTGCTATCCATCCCAATGGATTTAACCCCAATACTTAACAAGGCGCTAGCCTCTCACAATTCTCGCATCGTCGAACCTCATGTCTTCCGCGTACAGGACCTCGACGAGTTCCTGAAGGAGGCCTACCAGATCGTAATGCCACGTTTCTCGGGCTCTCACCGAACTTGACCACTAATTGACATACAGAGAGCGCGCATCGTAGAGCTACACACCTACCTTCGAGGAATCCGTCAGAGCTATCTATCCACTGCTCATCCCCCACGCAGGAAGCAGGTCTCGCGATCGCTCAATGGTAGCGCCGCCGCAGGTGTTGACAAGGACACCAAATACTTGACGGACGCCCAACGGCAACAGATCGATGCCGATGCGAAGGATCTCCTCCGGGACATCAACTATGCCGTGAAGAATCTGTCGGATGCAGAGCAGGTGCGACAGGAGACACAAAAGCGAATTGCGAACAAAAAGCGAGCAGGGCCAGGTTTTAGTTTCGTCGGACGATGGGCTGCAGGAGGCGCAGTGACTGCAAAGAGCCCAGAAGAACTACTCGAAGAGGCAAAGGCGAAGACATTGCAGGTACACCGTGAGAGCATAATATGGTATCTACAACGGCAGATGGAAGAATGCGGTCGCTTTCAGAGCTCGATGATGGAGATTAGGCTGAAGCGAGAGGTGGAGAAGAGCAAGAGTGTCTTATACAAGGCGAGGGGAACAATGCCATCCTCATCAAATTTCCAGGACTTGGATGGCGGATCAGAGAAGGATTATCGTGGGACAACCACCTACCAGCAGGATACAGAGTCGAAGGCTGTGGAGGCACAACTCGATCCGGAACAACTGCAACTCTTTGCGCAAGAGAACCAGGACATGCTTAAACACTATGAGGATTCCCTGGACCAAGTGCGGTATGTGGATGCTGTTCATCTATTTATCTATCTTCCTTTTCTTCTGTCACACCCTATCTGAGAATGCGAATCTGACACCAAATAGCCAAACGGAAAAGTCGCTCGTCGAAATCGCCGAATTACAGACTACGCTCGCAAACAATCTCAGCATGCAAGCCGCACATATCGAGCAATTGGTAGAGGACTCTTTCAACACCACCGAAAACGTAGGAACTGGTAACAAGGAGCTGAAGAAAGCGACCGAGAGGAAGAGCACCGCGCGGATGGTCTTTTACGGGACTGTAGCATTCTGCTCGACACTTGTGCTGTGGGACCTTTTCATATGACGGATAGATACGAAGCACAATTAGAAATACTTGCAGACGCTGCATCGCAGGTGACAAGAAATCGAGAATGAGCTTGTGATAGACGGTGTCAGCCGATGATCTTACCGGTGCACTCCGGGGAAACTTTCCACGAGCATTTCGTGCATGTGAAGCGAAATTGGGCCGAATTGCCCTAAACTTGCTGCTCGCTGACCCACCTTTGCCCTCGCCCACCTCTCCTTACGTCCCTCATGTCCCTTGCTTAACCTAGGCATTGGCGGTTTGATTCATGGAACACATGTTAGAATAGTACGGTATGGACACAATACAATAGCAACAAAGGCTTTGTTCGATCTCATATCCTCAATGCCAAAACCCTTCGAAACTGACCATGCAGCATTAAAGGTGTATGGAGTATTATTGAGTGCGAATAGATTGAAACCTCGTGGCAATTGCATGATACTATAGATACTTTCCCAGGTACTTGTAGTGGGCCAGCCGTTGCGCGATACAAATAGCTACTGGTATGGATTACCTAGTTGGTGCGGGCCAGGCACGAATTACTGCATTGTACAAAGTTCAAGTAAGTAAAGGACAAGCCTTAGCTGCGACTGCGCCAATAGCAGAGTTAGCAAGATTGATTAATACGAATACTGGGTCCCCAATCTGGCGTGGCTTGATTGATATCGGATCCGCATGAGAGGTTGGTGAGATCAATTGACATCATCACCAGGGCCGTCTAGAATCCGCACTCGTTGTAATCGTGGAGAGGTGGACCTCGGTATGGGCAACGAGCCTGTCTAGGGCGTTCAATCCCGAGGAGGACATTCTGGGGTTTATAAAGAGAGCTCTCTCTACGCATGAAGCTCGGAAAAAGGAAAAGAAGAAGAGAGAGTTCCGCGAATTCCATCCCCCATTCCCCCGTCCACCGTCACATCCCTTCTCCAAACTTTTTTGCCCCTGCTCTCCACTCCCACTACTCTCCATAGCTCAGCTCCGCATCCATCCCGCTGGACCGCGTGTTTCCCGACGTGCATTCACTGCAGCTCCCGTTGCAGCGAGCCATTCAGCACACTTTGCGGGGATATCTTAGCGTTGAGTTTGCTCAAAAGTCAAGAGGTCAGGCGGAGGCCGTTGTCCGCCCATCCTATCGTATCCAATCGTACCATTGGCGGTGTGAGACGTGAGGTGGTTTGAGTGTACACGAATAAGTAATAATAGCGATCATGCCAGAGTCACCTTCTCGAACAAACCCCACCCGCACCAACTCTCCTCCTACTACTTCTACATCATCCTCCTCCTCCCCTTCTTCTATCACTCCTCAATTCCGTCTATCCCAACTCACCTCCCACCTCGCTCCAATGGCTTCCACAACTTCCTTCGACGCCAATGCCGTCCCCCAAGCTCCCGAAGACCCTCTCTTCGGGTTGATGGCTGCTTTCCGCCGCGACACAGATCCAAACAAGGTCGATTTGGGCATTGGAGCTTACAGAGACGACAACGCAAAGCCATGGGTCTTACCCGTCGTCAAGAAGGTGAGTCACTCCATTTCTCCAACCCACTCTTCCAAGACCTTCGTTGTTACTGCGGCGGTTTGAAGACGAGGATTCACTAACATACCGTGTTTCGCCCCAGGCCGACGAGAAGCTTCGCAATGATCCCAACCTGAACCACGAATACCTCCCCATCGCCGGTCTCGCAGATTTCACGTCGGCGTCACAAAAACTCGTTCTAGGCGGCGACAGCCCCGCCATCAAGGAGAAGCGGGTGAGCACATACCCCATTCCCCCACCCATTATGACTAAAGCTCATCGCGAATTACCTCACAGGTCACCAGTTTACAGACCATCTCCGGCACCGGTGCTGTCCACTTGGGAGCTCTCTTCCTTGCCAAATTCTACAAGCCAAACTCGAACCGCACAGCCTACTTCTCCGACCCAACATGGCCGAACCACTTCCAGATCTTCAACAACGTGGGGATCCCGCAGAAGACATACCCATACTTCTCGAAGCAGACCAAGGGTCTCGACTTCGATGGCTACATCAAGTCCCTAGAGAGTGCAGATGAAGGTTCCATCATTGTGATCCATGCCTGTGCCCACAACCCTACCGGTGTTGACCCCACGCAAGAGCAGTGGAAGAAGATCGCCGAGGTGATCCGCGCGAAGAAGCACTTCCCCTTCTTCGATACCGCATACCAGGGCTTTGCATCAGGGGATTTGGCCCGTGATGGCTGGGCCATCCGATACTTTGTCGAGCAAGGTTTCGAGCTCTGCATTGCCCAATCGTACGCAAAGAACTTTGGTCTCTACGGCGAGCGCGCGGGATGCTTCCACTTCATCACCAGCCCGTCGACCGACGCCCAGTCAGTAGTTTCGAGAGTCGCCTCACAACTCGCCATTCTCCAGCGATCAGAGATCTCAAATCCCCCAGCATACGGCGCGCGCATTGCCTCGATCGTGCTGAACGACGCAGAGCTCTTTGCAGAGTGGGAGGCCAACCTCAGGACCATGTCCGGCAGGATCATTGAGATGCGCAAGGTGTTGCGCGCGAAGCTCGAGGAGGCCGGCACTCCAGGCACATGGAACCACATCACCGACCAGATCGGCATGTTCAGCTTCACGGGCCTCACGGAGCAGCAGGTCCTCAAGCTGCGGGAGGACAGCCACGTCTACATGACCAAGAACGGCCGCATCTCAATGGCAGGCTTGAACACGCACAACGTCGACTACTTTGCAAAGGCCGTCGACCAGGCCGTGAGGGCCACGCAGTAGTGCGTCATTTGATGGGTACGAATAGTGTATTGATGGGGTAATAGCCGGTCCAAAATCGGTAAATCGGAAATCCATTGATTGGTAGGAATTTATGGGCAATCGGCGTTGGTTTCCGTGGATCTCTAAGCAAACAAACGTGCGGACGAGGGACGACGGGGTCGTTTCTACCTAACAAACTCGGAATTAAAGTCTCATATCACGCAAGCAAGGCAACGAGACACATAGAGTTCTCTGCAATGTGCAGAGTAACAAACAAATAAATGAATGACTCAAAAACTTCACTCCAAAACTTCCCTCTCCAACCCTTCCGAGATCGGCGTACATACATGCTCCCTCCCATCATCATCCGCTGTTTGCAATTGCTTCTTCCTGTGCCAATTCTCGTCCATTTTTTTTCGCTAATCCCAGCCCCCAGCTCTCTCCCTGGGGTAAAATGGCGCCCCTGGCACCCGTAGACCATTACCCCTGCCCTGTCCTGTATTCGAGGGAGGCGCTGCTCACGGCGTTTCTCGAAAAAGGGCCTGCGGAACTGTGTTCGCCTTACGTACCCACTCACCCACTCCAGAGCCCACTATCCAGTCAGCCACCCACCTCTAGAACCTCTTTTTCGTTCTGAATGTCTCTCGGAGTATGAAGTCCAGAACCGGTGCGGTATTATTCCAAAGCATTGTCTTTGAGTGAGTGGTATGATGTCTGAGATAGTGAGTCAGGCGGTTCGTGGATGTGAATGATTGAAAATCGGATTTCCTAGTATGGAGTAGATACTGCAGAGGACTTGTATCGCGGTTGTGGGACGGAATTGTGATGCGTGTGCAATAGCTGACTGTTGACTATGGAAATCCGAATACTTGCGCTCTCGCCCTACCTCACTCTCTCCCCAACTCAGCGACAGCAGCAGTAGGTTTCCAACAGTTCAATCATCATCGGCACTTGAACTCAATTGCCTTCTTTTCCTCTCCCTTCGAGCACATGGCCCATACCTTACCGCCCGGCACCCCCCCCCCCCCCCCCATCAGATCTGGGTATCTACCCACCTCCAACACCACCCCAAGTCCCCCAACTCCAACTCCCAAGGCGAGGCTCGGCCCGTACATTGCACAGATTAGGCATGCGTTCCTTCCTTCACACCTCCCCTACCTCCCCTCCTAGCCAACCATTCCCCCAGCGCAAAGGTAGGGAAAGGCAACGCAGCTTGAACACCCACCCCGCCGTGTATGTACGATAGTCGTGGGTGTAGGTGTGGGGGCAGAAATGGTTCGTATGCTCTGCGCGCCACATCGCATCGAGTGATTGATTGATCGATACATCATCATCGCCGTCGTTGGCGAGGCGAGGCTCTGAGCTACGTTTACGTTTACGTCTAAGTACTGTGTACATACCTCGTACCTACCGACCGATCTACTAGATGGGCGCGGCGCCAGGTGGTATGGTTCAATGGTTCAATATGCATATCTACGTAAGATGGAGGTGGTGGAAGTGGTGGTGGTGGTGGTGGGGGGCGGAGAATAGATGACATGCCCACCCCACCCTATGAGGGAAGTGTGTGAATCTCACGTTATTTGCCTAGTTGGGAGTGAGGTGCGAGGTGTGTGTTTGTCTCGTGGCCTTGTTTCTTGGTGGAGGGCAGGAGAGGGTTCTGGATTATGGATTATGGATTATGGAGGGTTTCTGGATGACAGGAGGGGGAAAGAGGAGGAACGGGCGGTCGGGAGGAGGGTGTGTATGTGTGAGAGAGGAAGAGAGAGAGGGAGGGAGAGACTCGGTAGGTGATGTTGAAGGGAGTCTGCGTTGGGGGATGGTGAGGGTTCTGGTTGTGGTGGTACACAACAACCTAGGTATCTAGGTACCTACTCAACAAGTACCTGTTCATACAGTACATACTCCGTACGTTCGAGACTCTTCCTCCCCGCAGGACGAAAGGAATCTCATTACGCACGTGCGGTATGTACATGTACCTACATGTCCGATGCAATCTACTCCGTATGTTGGGGGACCTTATTTCATTTCGTCCAGGCATGTGCGTGCCGTGTAGGTACATACGGGTACATACGCGCTGCTGCATACGGAGATTTGAATGCGCGGGTCCTCCAACTGTGTACCTAGATAGGTATCTGTACGTACATGGAACAGTGCTGTATGTAGTGTTACTTCCCCAACGAACTTTGTTGAAATTTGAAACAATATTGGAGGATGCGAATAGGAAATTAAAACTCTTTCCTTTTTCGAAGGATATCACGCATTCGTTCGGGACGAAAGAGGAAAGTTTATTTTATGATTTTTATTCCATTTGTGGTAGCGTTTTTTGCTTTGTTTTTGAGACTTTGGCTATGCATGCTGTGTACCTTATGCTATGCTAATATGTGAATGTTGTGTGTTCTTGTGAAACAGGGGTAACTACCGATATCCTTCGTTGAATTTCCGTGTACGTGACTATGCGTCCTAGTCGTGCATAGAAAAGAGGAAGAGAAAAGTATGCGACAAGGTGGTGGAGACAAGATGTGCCGGCGAAACCACTTAAGGCTGAGGTCTATTTTTGCACCCGCCACGTTCGCAAAATCGAAGCTGAGAGAATACGAGAGAGAAGGTTCGTAAAAACCATGCGAGTATCTGCTGGATGCAAATTGCGGCATGTGTGAATGTGTAGGGTTATGATGTATGTAGGTATGTATGTACAGGGAAACTGCATTGTGCGGATACGGGATTTGCCATGTTGTCGGGGATAGATTGCGAGCGCGTGGAGCTGTGGCAGGGGGTGTTGGAGGTGCGAGGTGGAGGTGGCGATTCAGCAGCACCACCAACACACACGCATGCCCTCGCTTTTTGCCCCGCTCGATGAGGGAGGAATGATTGGCGGTGTGATGGAAGATCCCGGAAAATGAAACTTTGGGGGTGGAAGGGGAGTGGAAGAAAGAAGGAGAGGACGAAAAGAAGGTCCAAAAGCTCTGTGGAAAAAAGAAGAAGACTCCAACGCCCGAAGCCGCTCGTGGTATCATAGATGAAGCCGAAAGAAAGAGAATACTGAGAGGTATCAAGTGAAAGGTAGCGATGCTTTTTACGCCATAGACCGTAGAAAAATCGATAAGAAGAATGAAAGAAACCGCAATCATAATCGGGGAGAAAAAAAGGGTATTAGATGATCTCCTTGACTTCGTATCTCTTCGCGTTGAGCTTGGCTTTGATGCTCCAGCTCCGCTTCTTGTACCGCCTGTCGTCGTCATTGAGTTCGGAGCTCAGTCTGCTCATCAGGTTTCGTGGAGGGCTGGAACTGAAGCGTACGGTGTCCGCTGCAACCTGCTCCTCACTAGGGCCAAATTGCAAGCCCAGTCCTGTAGTCGTGGTCGTAGTGGAGATGTTACCGGAGATCACTGTGTCCTGGTGTTCGGGTACGCCTTGAAGGGGGAGGCTGATGACTGATGAAGAAGTGGAATCGATGCGGCGGAGTGGAGGTGATTTGCTGAAAGGGTTGGACTTTGGTGGAGAACGGGATGTGGACGGGCGCTCAGTGAGATCTGGTGTTGTGCGAGGAGCGGAGAGTGCATATGTGCCCGAGGAAGAACGTGGTCGCTGCAGTTCCGGTGGTGGTGGCGGTGATAGTCTTGGTGACTTCGCGTGTCGTACAGACGGTTGTCGTGCGAGCGAGGTAGATGAAGCCCTGGATCTCAATGCTGGATGGACTTTTGCTTGGTCCTGAGTAGGTGATTTGCGTCCGGCGGGAGTGTGTGGTCGGGAAGGGGGAACAGGGCTTTTGATAATGGGAACCGTGGTGGGTTGAGGAGAGACAGATCGCGATCGAACCTCTGCAGTGTTGTTTCCTGGAATTGGTGGGAGTGGTCGGTTCACTGGCGGTGCCAGCATCTTCGGGAGGGCCTGAATGTCTGGCTTCGAAAGGGGTTGCTGCATGCTGAGACGCATCGGCGCTGAGGTTGGTCCCTTTGGAATACTTCGAATAGGCAGCGGGAAAGACTTGATGTCCGTCAAGTCTTCCATGCTTGCATGAACAGTGATCTCCTGTGTGAATGGAGAATCACTTGACGCCTTTCGTACATGGGCTACGGTGTTGGTGGATGAGTTACGTGAATGTGAAGCACTGGAGGTTCCGCTCAGAGAGGGAGTCGAGATATCGGAGTTGCTATCGGAAGCGTCGTCGGCCTTCAAGCTTGGTGTCCCGATCAATTGCTCGTTGTCTGATGGTGCGTCTGCTTGCTGCTGAGGTGCGGTTGCGCCTTTGGTTGTCAGTGGTCGGATGATCGTCCAGGGCGGGCACTCTTTCATCAAGTTTGCCAGTTGGGGAGCTGTGTCGAGTGTGTCCCATTCCTTGAGCCTGTCTGCAACCCACGGGTTCTGTGTGCAGCGTAGCTTCGAGAAGTAGGCGCTGCAGGCCTGGACATTGTCCAAGGGATAACCATGGTCCAGTAGGTCCTCCAAGGTAGCCTGGAATTCTTTGTTGAATTCCTCGACACTTGGATATTGGTCGATATGGAGATTTAGGAAGTGACAGAAAGCATGATGGTAATCCTCGAATTTAAAAGATTGGAACTTTTGGTCAAGAGCTTCTATCATCTCAGACGCTTTCATGGCAGATGGTGGCAATGGTGGGCCGACCTCGAAGACTTCAAGTTTGATGTCGTCGCTTATAGATAGGAAAATGTCGCGCTTGATCTCCCGGTCCTTCTTCATCCATGCCTTTCGCTCGTCCAAAAGCTCTGGTTGAGGATTTGACTTTACCACTGGTGAGAAGAAGTTTGGTCCGGAGGCTGGCATTGGCATTGGTCGTGTGCCGTCGCAATACTCCCAAAGCCCCTTGGCTTCGAATGCAGCTTTCAATCCGCGTCGCCATCTTGAATATTGAGCACCCGTTGCATCTGCTGTGAGAATGGCCACACCCGGCAGGGTGATGGACATTGAAGTCGACATGGTGGCGGTAGTAGTGGGGATTGAATCGAGTCGGTGTCGTTCAATGTAGACGACTATGAACAATAGCGTAGAGAATAGGATTCAGCAGCGGCACTCAGGTTTTGAGTGACATGTACATCCAAAGGACACACTGCGGAAATCCGATTGAGTCGAACAGGACCCGTACGCTGTACGGCGCCGCAGTCGGTATATATGTGTCCCAACTCAGAACCCTACGGGCTGACACCATCCACCCACCATAACATGTCTGCGCATCGGACTCGTTCATCTCGTATGGTACGTAGTCTACCGCTGCGTCGGGGTTTTCTGACCAGCCTAGCAGTATGCATGTTTGTAGACTCGCATGATGGACCCATGTCTACAAGCCCCAATGGTAGCATTGACAGGCTGATGGAAGGGAAACTGTGCAGGCAATCAACCTGTAGCATGACCGGAATTTTGGTGGATGGGCACTGCGCTGACCTCTTTCCGTAAGCTGCGCATTCTGGGGTCTTGCGATTGTGGCTGCGGTCAGCACGCTATTCTATTCAAAGGGTCCGGATTTCCAATATGGAGATGCAACAGTTGGGCGTATTGGGCCAATGGGGAAGTAAGATGAGATGGCTGACATGGGGCAAGATCTCGGTGGGTAAGGCGTCGGGTTACGGAGGCATTGCTCGAAGTCCGAACGTATGTACCGCTGTACATCTTGCGCACCATTTGGGCGAGGATAATTGGGCCAAGGGTCCTCGTGAAGTCGTAATACGACAGGGAATTTCCCAATTACGCACCTGCACCCGCAAAGTGGTGCTGAGCAAGAACCATATGATGCCTCGAGATGGCGGATTGGCAGTTTCGTGGGAATGCACGTGGGGTTGTGTGGCATACAGATGTGCATGGCAAGCAATAACATGATACTCTAGCGCTTGCTCGATTTGCTTCAAAGCCGTTGTACGGAAACATGTTGACCGATTCCAAGAAGGATGTGGAGATTTGGTACAACAAAGATCTGAAATGAAAGGAAACCTGCGACGAGAATGAAGCAGATAGATGGGTATAATTCCATACGATTACTGACGGGTACCTAGATGAGGCCGCATCTGTTGGTTCCTGTCGTGTCGCGAAGATGGCTGGCGCTAGACACGATAACGAAGGTCATTCTGGGAATTCTCGAGAAGTTTTCCAAATTGGGCGCATGGATCCCGAGTGACAGACGAACGGATGGAATAGATCCGGATACGGAAGAAGATGGACGCTGCACTCCGCACCAAGTCCGGGTTGCCCGACCGTTTGGTGGTGATGGTGATCATCACCATCGAGGGTGTGTGCTAATGGTCACCATCACCGTCATTTATTTGGTTATATAATGTATCAAAATTATCAATCTTTCATCAAACATCACCAGGCGTGGTGGCGGAGTGGTTATCGCGCAAGACTAGAAATCTTGTTCCTTCGGGAGCGTCAGTTCGAATCTGGCCCACGTCGAATTTCTTTTTTTGCTGATTTGGGCTCTGTATGCCAAGACTTTAGTGCAAGGGTGGATGGACATAGCTTCCTTGACCACAGTAGACACAGCTCACACTCTCTCATCTTCAATTGCATACCAAACACTACTTACTCTTTCTTCCTTCTTTTTTTCTGGTCTCGCCGACCTTCCATGCCGCCTCGCCCGTTTCCCTACCCATTGAAAATAGGGACCGATATTTGCTCCATCCAACGAATCCAATCTATCTTGACAGCCAATGTTCGTCGAGAATGCGAAGGATCCAAGTCACGAGAGCCATTGAAAAGGTTTCTATCTAAGATATTCACGTACCCAGAATGTCAATTTTTCTATGATCGCTTTGGTCCAGTGGAGGCAGCCTACAACAATATCGGGCAAGTGTCCCAGTATCTAGCGGGGCGGTAGGTATACCTTTTATTTTCGACATTTGAACTCTAGCTCACGCCGCTCATGATAGATGGGCTGCCAAAGAAGCTTGCCGAAAGGCATGCGGTCACCTTGGGAAGTCTAATGGCCTCCACTCGATCATGATATTACCGTCGAACTCTTCCAGCCAGCAAAAGGGTGGCCCGCAAGGCTTGATCCTACGTCACCGCCTACCGTCTCGACCCCCACATCCATCCGACGCCACATCGTCCTCTACAGAGTTGGAGCGTACTGTATTCAACATCGAAGATGTTGAAGGGCAATTTTGCGAAGTCAGCATCACACATGACGGGCAATACGCACAAGCTGTAGCTTTGGTGCCATCCGTTCCGAAGGAATGGTGGCAAGCGTCCTCCAATGCAGCAGCAGATGTCGAATCCAAATTGAACACAGGAAATACTTCGATGGACCCCTCCGGTGTTGAATAAGGACGCTCCAAGTGAAGAACTTGAAAACATGACCGGGCGATAATTTATGGCATTCAGTCCATTTTAGTTGGATGTGCGTGTCCATGTTGGGCGACGATATCTCAATCCCCGCATTTCTATTCCATAGGATGCGGCGATTTCTGCAATGCACGATTGAACTATATTGTGTGATTTCTTTTGTTCCGCAGATCCTTTTGCATTGTATGGATTATGTTGAACCATTTGAAGCTTCATGGCTACTTAGTGCGGGTTGGAACTGGGTCTTATTATCAAAACACGAAGATTAGTGTCAGCTGAGACCGTATTTCGCTGCCAGTAACAATCTCGGTAACGACAACGACGTCATTACATCAATGCATACGCAGTCCCGATAGAGATTGATATTGAACCCGACCGCCAAAAATCGAACACACAATTTGATGTACATCCCGACTAGCAAATTACAGTACTTTGATGGTGACGTCGGCACGTGAGAATCCCTGAAGCAACTTGCATCTCCGTGCACATTATTCAAGATGAGAAAAAGTAACCACATTGCGCATGGCCTGAGCTTGGCGAGTATCCGCAACGAAGGATACGAATTCGATGATTGGATACAATCTTGAAGGTCTTCAAATTAGGTTTCTCTGAAGAGAGAACACAGTGTGGGATCGTCCCTCTGTGTCCAAGATGGGATGCCTGGAAAGTGGAGCTTAGCTCGGCCGCCGAAGCCATGAACGCTGTTTAATGTCAAAGCTTTCGCTCCCCTTTGCAATGCAAATCGCATCTGCCTTCCTTTTGATCAAGACTGCATAGACTCTCGCTCAAACGCTCTTGCCTATGCGCAAGGATGCGGCGCATGTTTATTTCGACGTCCATCGTGACCTCTGTCATCGCACATGTCCGTCGAGTACCAGATGCCGTCGCCAGCGCCGGGATGGACCCTACCATAACCTCGGCGCCAGAGATTCCGTTAGAACTGCTGGGCAAACGTGACGATCCTAATCGGTTCATGGGCTGGATCAGTCTCGATGAAGGATGGACGACCCGAGAGTGCGATGTCGATGGAACATTGTATTCAAGTGGGGACTACTGGCGATGTTGTGGCATAACGGCATCGACCTGCAATTTGCCCGTCGCCTGTGAAAGTGGAAGTCTGGTCTACTCATACTCGGGTCGAAGTCAGAGTCGTGAGACGTATGCCTGGTATGTAAACGGATCGTGCCAGTGACAGGCGATATTTCAAGCAATTGCATTGCTACGCTTTCGTGTAATGAATTGACGGGTAGTTTTTACTCGAAACGATGAGGCTGATAAGGATCAAAATAGTACCGAGCTTTACACCGAGTCTGATGATCAGTCGTTTACTGTCTGCAATACAGGGTTTAGATTTGACAACACAGCTGACCGGAGCCCATCACTCAATCTCTTCTGCGGTGAATCAGGATCCAATTGGAGTTACTACCGAGAGAAACCAGAGGATACCTCCGCGTGTAAGTTACAATCAATGGATCAACTTCGACTGATAGTTGCTAAATATCGAAGCTACCTCGCTATCCTCATCTCCAACTTTTACGCCCGTCCTTCCACCTGGCGTCACCCCAGCTCAGGAAACATCTTCTTCCTCGTCGCCACCAAAGTCAGACGACGACGATGGTAGTTCGGCTTGGATTGCAGGTGCAATAGTAGGCCCAATCGTTGGCCTCGTCGCCATCGGCGTCGTTGCTTGGGTCTTCTTTTTTCGGAATCCAGACAAAGACGATGCCCCCATCACTGAGGCCAAACCGGAAGGTACCCCAGTTGGTGATCCTCCAGCCTATTCCGGATCTCCCCAAAGCAGCCAAGATTCGGTGCCAGCTACTGGAATTGCAGGCAGCACACCTATTGGTAACGACCCCCAGAGCATGGAAGTGAGGGAAGACAATCGAAGTGACTCCTGGATTCAGCCTCCACCCCACCCTCCGCCTGTAGATACTGTGGCATCCTCACCAGCCTCGTCAAGCAGTCTTTATGCGCCGCCGCCTACACCGCCCAATTATGGATACATACACGGGCACGCCATGGACGTGAAGAGTCCACAGCCGTAGTTTGCGGAGAATCTCAGCACAAGGAACCTGAATTACCAACGATTGGAATGACAAATACAGCGAGGAGATTTGGGCCTATAAAGTTGAATAGGCAATCCTCGAATACGACTATACGGGAGAATCACACCTTAAGGGATTTAATTCAGCAACAGGCATTGATCCGGTAGATTTTCCTATTTGCATAGCGTTGCATACAGCATTTACACACCTGATACCCTTCTACAGCGAGAGGCGATGACCTCATGCATAGCACTAGCATTTACCGGTATTAGAATATCATTGTTTCGAACGTTATTATTTGGGTTCCAATCGCAAAATTCGATCGGAGAGAGCTTCTAGTGATGTGCATGGAGATAACAGCGGTAGTTTGGAATGAGATTTCGAGTGAGTTATGGCATTCGAACGAATTGAAACTAATAGTCCGCAGTGAGGTTCGGCTCCCATCTTTCTTCAAACGAGCAGGTAGATATCTCCTCTGCTCTTGCCTTAGGGGCTGTATTTCTGGCGGAAATCTATCATACGGCTCACGCTTTTTCACGGTAGCAGCACACCGGATTTTGCCTCATCAGCGAATGCATTCTCAAAGTATCATTATCGGACTGTTTCTTTTAATCTGGATGCTTTCTCTTCAAGCTTTGGGTAATTCCATCTCTATGCACCAATTGATAGAGAAACCGAACATTTCAGCATTGGGCAACGTAGCATGGCCACGGATACTCACTGGGCCGTTTCACCTTCCTCTCTGAGGCATAGCCGACGACATAGGGCAATAAGGGATCTCGTAGATCTCACCTAGTGCGAGTTCAAGACAACCTCACGTGGACACACTTGTGTTATCATCCACATGAAGCATCGTATGTTTGATCTGGTGACTACGATCCCGGTGAGATTGGAAGTTGGAATGGTTTAGATCATTCAGTTTGCCGAAACTTTTCCCCGGAAACCCGGATTTTAGATCCTTCATCTTCAATGGAAGCCTCGAACTAATGGTTAAGACTCGCCGTGCTCGTTACGACTTCCCCAGGCGAACTCGAGGAGCAAGTTGCGGAGTCGGCCCTCCTCGCCTTCGGTCATGTTGTAGTTTCAGCACTACTCTGGATTGCCTCATCGTCTACGGCGATATCAAGTAAAGCGAACACTACACTTGGAGGATGTGGATCCTCAGTTTTGTCCATGTTGTTCTGGAATGTCGACAATGGAGCTTACGCGTGTCATGTGGAGCCGAATAGGCTCAGAGCACCCGACGATAGCGCTCACGATAATGATAACGACAGCGATAACGGGAGCGGTAACGGTAACCGCTGCAGGGAAAATCATGGGGCTATGCTGGCATTGCTGGATGGATGGCGGCATCGCAGAGACTGTCCGCCTTTGCCTAGCTTAGAGGGATACCCGCAATGCCAATATTGCCATCACTTGCTAGTAAGTGTTTGGCGTTTCTCCGGAAGGTACCAAGGTATTAACTCGAGCAGGGGAAATGGAATAGAAGAGAAGTTAGCATCTTCGCCGTTCATTCCTGTCCATTCCGATGCAGGATGTTCCTGCCAAGCCTTTCCGGTACCAGAGAAATTTTCCCACGTGTGGTCCCGATTAACTGGAATCGCCACTGCACGTTGTCTACAGTCAGGAACAAACGAACAGCCGACGAAGAATCTAGAAAGAGAATTGGGAATTTGGAAGCATAGCACCGTGTGCCCGGGCCACGCGAGATCAAGAAGACCGCACAAGAAACGGCAAAAAGACGTTAGTGGAGCACCGGCAGCACACACCATCAGTTTCCATCGTTTTGCAGACACTACACTAGCGGGATTCAATTTTCTGGTGGCGGCGGAAACTCTTCCGACACCAATTTGACGAAAATTCTAAGCTTCTAGGGCCGAATACGATGGCGATGACCAATGTCCTTCGCCCATTGTGCCAATGCCCGAATGAAAGACATGGCTTCGGCTCTCTTGCGTCAGTTCTACGTGCGCCCCGACCGATATCTCACCGTGCCGCGTGGGCGCGATTGTAGCAACAGCAACCTGGAGCCGCTGTCAACTCGTCACTAATGGCCTTCTCTCACCGAGAAGGCGCCATATCGTGCCCTCCGTTAGGTGAAGAGTCCCGCCTGGACCGAAGACTCTCCGTATGCCTCTTCTGCCGGCTCCAAAGGACAATCAAGTGTGGGTCCCGTACCGGTATCAAATAGTCAGGCTATGGAGGAACTGCTAGGTCAATGTTTCGTGACTGGTATCGTTACATGCTGTCATTGTAACGATATCAAGATACGAATTCAACTCTGGTACCGGTGGAACTGCTACAGAGTGAAGAGAATTTCTTCCGGAGATTGTTCAACTGGCGAAGCACTTCCTTGGCCGACTCGCAAATGTTGAGTCTCAAGAACAGGTTTTTCAGAGGTTGAGATTGTGAGATATCGGCCAAGGGCATTATAGCAGAACCGAAAGGATGCCAGACAGTCACCAGGCCTGTCGGACCAATCAGGTAGACGGACTGACTTGTGCTGTGCTTTGGGTGTTGTCGCGCACTGCTGCTCCAGATGTTCCAATCGCGATGCTGGAAAGAGGTATTGCATTGTTGACATCTCGCTTTTGATATCTCGTTGCTTTTCCTTGACGTCTCATTTAGCATCCACTCCACTCAATAGTTACTACCCCATTTGAAACTCTACCCCAGACTCCGTTTCCGTACCGTGCGCTCTGTGTGTTGCGCGCGCCCGTCCGCCCCTCTTCGCAAGCGAAAAAGGGGTTACCCCTGGTCAATTTCACCGCTGAGCCGCAGCACGAGCAGCACAGAAATGGGGAACTCCCGAAATGAGTGAAGATCCCCCCTTCGAAAAAAAGGCATCCATTACATATTAATAAACAATCGATGCAGTCAGATAAAACAAATGATTATTACCTTGGCGATATAAGAATAACAACCTCATCTTACTTTGGACGGTACGCCAGGTAGAGTATATTGGACAGCAAATCTCGGATAATCTTGACGATGATTGCAACCCATTTTCTATCTCTCTGTTCGTAGATTTGCCCTTCTTGCGCGATCGCGATTTGTAGATCAGACAAACAAGCAAGACAAACAGGCCTTACGCTCACACGCTCACACGCGCGCGCGCAAACACTGTCTCATTTCAGAATGTGTCTGTGGAAGTGTCACGATAATGCCACGAGAACGAACGATGACGGCAGCGTAAGACGAACGTGAGACACCTCCCACCACCACAAACAACCACAGTGGTGCGAGCTGATTGATCGTCGCGCGCGCATGTACACACCTTGTAATAAAACACCACATTGAATAATACCCATGCGATCCTTACATGTTTTTATCGTGCGCGCAGAAAAACAGGTGAGTATTCGCTTTGTTAGACACACCCACACACCATCTATTCTGGCGTCATGGGTGGTGGCTGTTTCTTTGCTCGTTATCTTTTCATTGTTTCGCGATGATGGCGCGCGAAGAGGGGATCCTGAAACACACAAAGGAAATGGGGTTCATTGTTCATCGCTTCATTAATCCACGTACGTACGCGCGCACAAAGAAACGACGACTCGACGAGACTCGGTCTTTGAAGGAACTGAAACATTGGCTTTTTTTTGCGTGGAGCTGGCGTGGCCCCCTCGAGTTTTGACATCGAGGATTCGATGTGGGGACCTGCGCTGCGAAAGAAAGTGTGCAAGTAAGTACTGGAAAGATGGCAACTAGAGTATTGTTCCTCGCGTATGATTGTGATGTGTGTACGTGCGTGCGCGTGTGGAATGAGAAAAAGGGATGTGGAGAGAAACGTGTTGGTCGTCGTGCAAGGTCTCGTGAGGACCACGCGATGGTGAGTTCCACATGGTTTCTAGCTCGCTCAGGAGCCGAGTGTGTGGGAGGCGGGCGCGGCGGACGACGCAAAGGTTAATTCTGACATCGTGAGTTCTTGAATAGGGCGTCTTGTATAGGACGAGACGACGGGATATGAATGAGCGATGAAATGCAATCACGGCAGTAGAGTAAATCAGGTTCAACGAGAGAAAGTGGTTTTTCTATATCAAAGCAGAAAATATCGATATATATATGAACATAAAACAACAAATACACAATAAACATCGCACGGGTTTCTGATCTTGCTCCAAGCCTGGACGTTTTCCTTTCTCTGATATGTATATATCTTTCCCCACCGGCCGTCCGTCAATCAAAAGAGGGCAAGGCAAGAAGGTGTATTGCGCCCCTCTCGCCTTGAAGAAGAAGTGAAAAAGAGAATTTCAAGAATCGGATGGTCCCCGCCCCCTCCCTAGAATTGGTATATATCGTGACGTGACTTCGTGAAGAACATTTGGTTGGACTGTCCAAAAGAGCAAAACTTGAAGAATTTTGAGACCCGCGCCGATAGAAAAGACGATGCATGACAATTGACTCCAGTCCAGGATCGTCTAGATCGCACGTTCGAACACCCAATCGCGGGATTGCTTGTCGATTGGATTTCGAATGATTGGGTTTGACAAGATCGAGAAGAGAAGCGAAAGGAGGGCCCTTTTGCTGTAGTGTTGCGCGAACAGAACAAATATAAAGCACGGTGCAATGACGGGGTGCGCGTCGGTAAGTGATACTTTGAAGAACAAGAAGTGAATTTGCCTGCGACGCTGTCTACCCCGTCATTACATAGGATAGAATTCATTTGACCCGAACTCTATCTCCACCCATGCCCCTACTCTTACTCTTCGACGTAATAATGTTGTTGGTATCGCGAAAGAGGTATCCTACACTGTCGCGCGGCGACGTACTTTGATTTTATCGAAACACCGTTAATTCCAAACAAGACGCTTATACAAGGACGAAAGTGTTATGACACACAATCTATGCGTGGAATCGGCGGTGGACGTGACCGTGGTTGTGTCGCTTGGCATTGACATTGACGGTCTGGTACTCGGTGACGTAGACAACCTCAGTCCAGACGTTGTGGACCTTGGGCTGCTCAACAGGCGCAGAGGTGACCTGGGCAACGGCGACAACGTTGGCCTCCTGCTTGACGGGAGTGGAGCTAGGGGTAGGAGTCTCCTGCTTCTCGGAGGAGCTGGAGGGCTCGGGATCGGTCTCAGTGTTGCCGTTCTTGCCGCAGAGGTAGAAGTCGAGGGGATTGTCGATGGGGCAGGACTTGGTCTGGACATCGTCTGGGTTGACGTAGGAGGTCTTGTCGCAGCTCTCCATGCTGTCGCAGCTGAAGGTTGGGCAGTGAGGGTTGTTGGCGTCGGCAACAGTGGCGACGTCGGCATTGCCAGCCTTCAGGTAGTATCCATCCTTGCGTCCAGGGCAGTCACCACCGTAGAGCTCCTTGGAGCAGTCGACGTAGGAGACGTCCAAGAAGTTGGTGTCGGTGGACTGGTCCAAGAAGTATTCCAATTGAGTGATGGCAACACCCTTGCACTGGTTCTCCTTCGCGAGCTTGATGGAAACACCAACACCCTTGTTGTGCTCATCCTCGCGGTAGTTCTCGCGGTAGCTTCCACCAGTCTTGAGGATGAAAGGCTCACCACAGCCCTGCTCGTTAACAACAGACCAGAGGTAAACATCGTATGGGCAGTTGTTGACGACCAAAGCCCTCTTGTTGCTTCCGTTGTATGCGGCGTTGAGCGTGAGAGCGGAGTTGCTTGCGAAGGCGGTAACCGTGTTGGCGAGGACGGCGGCAGCAAGGCCGGCTGTCATTTTGGCGTGCATAGTGACTGGTTTGGTGATTTAGATAATTGATCGATTGACGACGATGTAGCAAAGAAAGCTATGAGCTTGTGCTGTAGGTGATACAGAAGGAATGTATGCTGTAAAGCTGAAAGAGTGAAGCCGTACAACTAAAAAGGAGTGTGTTACGAAGCCCTGCTTGATGCGGTGAAGAGAAGGAAATCGGGGGTGCCCCGGGGGATACGAGGACTTAAATGGGCACAAGCCAGAAACGATGGCAACGAGGGCAAAGAGCGAAAGCCCAGTCGCCAGGCCACGCCATGGCCAGCAACCAGCAGCAGTCCAAGAACGCATGGGTGGGTCATTATTACAGGCACGGACCCTGTCTAGGGGAAGAAGCCTCGTGAGTGTGCCTGGAGTCGAGAAGAGTATGTGTGTATTGTAAGGTTCCGTAACTAGCATCTAGCCTCCAGTTGGTGGTGGTGGTAGTGTTTGTCTTGGGGGGTTTCTTGGTGCGGCGATGGACTGGTGATGGTTCAACCGGGGATTCGCGGTGAACGTAGGAGGAAGACCTCAAAGGAGTTTAGGGCATGGATGGTTTCTCTCTGTGCCACCGGCCGAAACAGGGGAGATGGCCAATCGGGAAACTTCTGTGCCTGATCGGCAGACTTGCGACTGCGTGTATGGTTGGATCCTATAATTAAGCTCATGTCGGAAGATCTCTAAAAAGGAGAAAATCCAAATGGTCCGTAATTTATCGTCTGACTGTTGTTATGTTACGGACTTACACAGCACCATGGAGAAGGAAATTTGGTTTCCTTCCCATCCCTAGCAACCTTTTTACTGGCGGTTGGTTTTTTTTTTTGGCGCGACCGTCTTTATTGGCGTGCGACATCCGACTGTGCTGTAACTCCAGACTCTGTGTGTGTGTACGGAGTACTTTGTGTGATAGTTACTTCTGAACCATGTGTTGTATTGCGTGTGCGCAACCGCGTGTGTTGGTGCCATAATTGTCTGAGCTCTTTGCCGTCTGCCGCTTGCCGTGATGCAGAGTTTTTGAGTGGAGAATCATCGTCCCAACGTTCCCTCTCCTCACTCGATGAGATGCGCATCCCATCCTGCATCCCGCTGCACCAATCGACGCCGTGCTGGCTCACAGCTAGGCGAAGACACCCGATAGGCAACATGACGACGTTGCTGCGTTGTCGGATTACCTGTCAGGTCTGGCAAACGCAAATTGTGTAAAAAAATCTTGTGGTCTCCCACAGGATACCGCCAACCTACACAGTACTGTGTACAGCACTCAGGCCAGACTTCTGTTTGTGCACATCCCCAGAGCTGTCGCGACTCGCCAGCCTTGGAGATTGGTGGGCACTTGGCGAAATCGAAATTGCATGGACGTAAAGAGCCTCTGGGTCACTTGGAACTTTGCTTGGAAAGGGGCAGTTGTATCTGTGCATGCTCCGCCTTCTGTCTCTGTCCAATTTCCAAGACTTCATTTGAGTCTTCAAACAACAGCTGCTTGCGCTGTGCGCTATGAGACAAAATGATCCAGTGCGACTGGCACAGTGGTCGCGGCTGGTGGCAGCACACACATGTTGGCGCATTTTCACAATGGGATCGTGGCGACAGATGAGTGGAAGAAAATTTCTTCATGGCTCTACTGCATTTGCAACAACGCAAATGCCTGTCGTCTGCAAAGGATGGGAAGATGATAACCAAGTGACGCGACAAACAACCGTTGGCAAAGGTCCGTTACGATCTGGTTCGTCTGAATAACGAGAGAGCAGACTGGTTGGACCAGACCCTGGAGCGATGATGTGTAATGGTATCGATAAGACATGCCCGTACAAGTGGAGAAGTCCACACTTCGCATCATCGCGGCGCCATTCCTTCACTCTCTTGTCCAACGAGTCGATGGACAACACGATCTGTCGAAGGGTGCCGGCCATCATTGTTGGCTACAAAGGCGGACGCCTAGTGCTGGCGATGGCTGAAGGCCGGCGCTGAAGCCAGTGGATGAACAGCCCACAAGTAATCTCCCCGCGCCAAGTTGCCAATCCCCGCTGTGAAGAAACATCGTGGGTGTCCATCTTGAATAAGTCACTGCCTCATGTTTGTGCTATTGCTTGTACTGCGTATGTATGCTGCTTAAGCGGGTCAGTGAGATAACAGAGGATGGACCTTCAGAAAGACATAGCATCATTCTTGGTGAAAACGAAAATGAAAACGAAAAGAATAAGACATCATTGGCCATCTTGCCAACGCGCGTCCTTTGCCGTTCAACGACTTTGCGTGCGGAATGGATGGATGACTGATGTGACCGATGCTGTACCCATTAGTTGCTGCAAGAACCCCGACAAGTACGCCTGACGGTGCTCTTTGAACTTGTATGGTTGTCGTCATATCTGTAGTGAGAAAGGAACCCCCAACCGTGCTCCACCGTAAGATTGAGTATTACTGCATAGGTCCCTCGTAATAATAATAAATGATGATGAGAATCACTGGGAGAGAGAAGAATCAGTGGAAGGAGGGAGGGAAGGAAGAACGATGATGCGAGACAACTAACCAGGTACATCCATGTCACACAATCAAATTATCGCATTATCACGTGATGAGCACTTTCTTTCAATCGATTAGTGCTCCTCCACCAACGTCATCTCCAACTTCCTAGACCGTCATACGCAAACTGTCATACGCGGCATTTTCGTACTCGGAACAACATCCATCATCTTCCAATGATAATCATTCGCGAGTAAACAACATTATCTCAGATGTCTTTCTTTTTTTTGTCCTCAACAACGAAAAACTGAACGTGCATATCTGATCTGAAACAGCGTTCTCTTTCAGCACCTGCATGTTGCTCTCATGATAAAGAACATCCATTCGCTCATTTAAAAAGCCATCGAGATAGTTCTGCCATAGAATCTGTATCTCTTCTAGTACCAACTTTATCGTCTTGCTGATCGCAAATTCATTCGATACGAGGTACCTCCTAATGGCTACACTTATTCTGGCAATCAATACTCCGGGAGATGGTTACAATGTCATGTCCCACAATGTCTCTATTTCGCCAGTATCGTATCTTTGAGTAATTATTCCACTCTATTGCCAGTCATGCACTAGCTCTAGCAACATACAAACACCGCTCTACCGCACTTTCATTCACACTCTTCACGAGCTATTTGACTCCACAAACGAGAAGGCATAAGCACTCACCTTTTTGAACGCCAAGTTCAGAGGCAGCTCCGCTCGCTCTACGTTCCGAATGTTCATCGATGCTAGAACATGATAACAACCCAATCATCATAAGAGGCGGTGATGCCGGTATCGTAATACCAATAGTCTCTATTCTATCTCATTCAACGGAAAAGTTCTCCCGCAAAATTCCTACTCCAAAAACTCAACAGCTTAGAATATGAGGGGGTACAAGCCAATGATGATCCGGTACCAAACCTTCTCTGGGTTCTTCCGAGTTATGCGTACAATCTTTCTCACTGAACAGTCGCTGCATGTGGTTCGCCTTTGTATTGCTGTTGGTGGCCGGTTTACATCAATATGAGGCCAAACAGTCAATCTAACTCTACTAGGAGGTGCTTGCTAAACAATACTGTGTGCGGCTTTCCAGTGGACCTTCGGCGTATTGATGGCAGCATGCAGATGTGTCTCGACATGCTACGCCAGATCAATATACTCCATTTCGTGCTTCCATCTATTTTCGAAGAGTGACAGTTACAATCTCAGCCATGTCATCTGTGCATTCCATTGTACATGAACTATACTTTAGGTGTCCCAGATTGACCAAGTAATGACTTCGTCATACTTTTCCTCAGCTCTGTGTACTTCTAGTCCTTCGGTGCACAAATATCATGTGCACTGCCTTGGCGATAACAACTAGGGGTGGCTCTTTCTACACTGGGAGCACCTGTTTGTCTCTATGATACTTCAGCCAAAGGAAGTATGGCCATAAAGTGAAGGATGATCATCATGTCTAACGTCCCATTGATAGAACATGTGCCATCGTTACATACTGATTTGATCGTATGTATGGTACAAGAACTATTGATTCCATAATCTCACTCTGCTCAGCAGATTCACATAGGCCCAGACATACAGCTTAGAGTACATACAAGGCCCTCTCTTCTGTCAGTATGAAAAAGTACCAATCCTGGAGATTCAATTCCACCTACAACATACAATCACTCATGCCCAAATCATGCTGTCGCCATTTCTACATTGTACGGAGTACTGTATTGTCACTTTGGGGGTATTTGAATTACGAAACGAATATGGAGCAAGTGAGAACAAAATAGAAAGCCCATGGTGAAGCTTTGGAAGCAGCGTCAGACGGGAGAGCGGATGCAGCCGCCTGTCAGACTCGTGGCTGCCAAATCACCGATCCAACATCATCAATTCGTGTATTACACTTTCCGCGCACTACCAACATGAAGTTGCCAACTGGTCTATCCTACCAATTATCACACTATGTTTTCGACTCTTCTCTCACCATTCACATTACACTGATTCTCTAGTCGTCAGCTTTCAGAGCATGTTTCTATTTCTGCATGACCTGACGATCTCTACATCCACGACAGTCTTTGCCGAAATTGCAGCCAGATTACCCCCCATCCGCCTACACATCCATGCCAGGCACCCCTGCGTAGTTTGCATCCTCTGGATCCCAATTCCCTGGTACATCGCTTGGCATGCATTGAACGGTGAACGTAGAGTAAAAGAGCAAGAATCACAGCCAACCGTGAATGGACGGAAGTATAGTGAAGCGGATTGGAAAATTTTCGTCTTCCTCAATGGATTATTCTCCAAGAAAACATGCTCATCCGGATTGCAGCAGCATGCAGCATCGATCGATTATGATATCATCCGTTGGGCGGCAACTTGCCCTGTTTGTTTGCATACACTATGCACGGTGCTCACGGATGTTTTACTCACTTCTTGACATCAACCCGAGGCTCAACAAAGCGTGCTAAAGCAATGCCGACCTTGGAATATCCGCTTGGAACGCCCTGCGCTGATCTTGACTCGAATCAGACATCCTGAAAGCTCGCCTTGGAGATCTTTGAACATATGTTTTGTTTGTGGAAGAGAAAGAAAACCACAGTTGAATGCGGCAAGATGGGTATGTCTGTCCCAATGCCGACATCCTTATTGCGCTGCGCAATCGACGAAGACAACGGCGCCTAGTGGACGACTACATCGCAACCCAACTTATTTTGTGCTTTTTTCTTTTAATGGTCCATATCGTGGCAGATACCCCATTGATGAGACTGCACTGTCTACGAGCATGCATGAACTGTACCGTACATACGTACTGGTGTGTGTATACACCACGCCCAGCCGGACCCTAACTGCGCAACCTATCCAGAGAACTAAAAGACTCCTTACAGCCTGCAGCGTGACGTTGCTTGCTCGTTCTCCCCATGTTGCAAGCAGTGTTCTGGCCTTTTTCAGATCCACTCAATGACATCCTGATCTTATTCCTATGCAGCTACAAAGAGATCTGCAGGCAGATGTAACTATTCTGCCATCGCGTGTCCCGGCTCCAAAAAGAAAGTACCGTTGTTCGTCGTAATCCTGCTATTAATCTGGCCTTGCCTGCATTGCATACGGTGCAGCTGTCAGACGAACCTCGTTCGCTTAATTGTTGCAGCCAGCTTTGCTCGAACCCTGTCGCACAGTCAACGTACATTTGAGTGAATCTCAAGGCGCTGGAAGGTGTCAGAAGTCATCCATATCAAAAAAGGCCCGTCCAGCACGCATCCCACCTCGGCACCCGCGCTTATCCCACCGTTGTCAAGCGCATCAGCAGATGGGCGTGGCGACGGGACGGGAACAAGGAACTGAGCTTACAGTACATATCGCAGACACACACACATGAAGTGGTAAAATATCGTTCGAACCCCCGTCAGTGCCCAAGACAACACTCATACCGATTCGCTGCTCGGTCGATGTCTTCCCTCCTCTCTTGGGCTTCAAGGTTCGCACATGCCACCCCATCACCCGACACGGCACGGAACGAACAAAGCAAGGTGAGTATGCGATCGGTTGCGGGCCGTTCAAATCTCATCGGTGTGACTTGCTCCCGTATACGCACATACACATCTAGACCTTGCGTTTGGCGGGCATCATGGGCCCATCTCGTCTATCCTTCGCTTTCGCTCTCTCTCTCCATGCGAGTCAAGCAGTGAGGTGTTCCCTCATATGCTTGCTCTTAATGACATGATCTGACCTTCCTTGCCTGGCTTGATCCGACACGGACACGACTACTTCAACATTGAAATGGGAAAATAACCGTCTTTGCATCCTAGTTGATGTTCTTCCTTCATGTTGTTAGGTCTGCCTTTGATCATTATGACCCTGTCAACCATCCATTATCAGAGATGCCGGATAAAACATGATTTTCCTTAAGTCCGAATACAATTTGACCTGAATGATTCGACGAAGTGAGAACATTGGAAGAACTTCTACAGATCACCGTGTCAACGCTGGGTTGTTCCTTTTGCTATCTCTTGAATGGCACCCTGTTCCCCATCACTCGAAGTGTGTGGTTCATTTCATCGCTCAATTCGTCAATGGATCGTTGCATTGCAGTATCTCTGAAGTCAATCAACCCACAACGATCTCATGTCTTCAATTGTCCCAATCCGTCATATTTCACCGAGCACAACCTCACGGAACATAACTCCATCCAATGAAGACAAATAGTATTGTCGACATGCGACATACCTATTCTGCCGTTACTTGCTTGTGCATGCATCCTTCTTGCTTGTCAAATATCCCGAACTTCTTTCCGTCCCGCCTGCACATGGTTCTTGCAACATGCTCCGCTGTCGTGAAATCGACCAAACAAAATCACAACAATGCTTGAACATCTTCCTATTCTCTTTAGGGAGACAGAAAAAAAAGAAAGAATCACCAGCCCAGCAAGCTAGCAACCCACTCCCATCCACACTTGCGCTCTGCCCAGCCCCCAAACAAACACCATGTTCCTCCACGAAAGTCGATGACTTACCATTAGATGCTTCCCAAAGAGGAGGTGACATGCATGCAAGAAGCTCAGTCTAGATCACAGTCCACAAGCAGATGTGTGTATGCAACGTCAAACCAGTAGACTCGACGACACAATCAACAACCATGGGACGTCAGACGGTCGTAAGTCAAAACATGATAACTACTTCCATCCACTCGCCGCCGCCGCCGCAACCGCGGGATGATGGAGGGATGGCCATATCAGTCCGGACTTCCGTGGATGCAAGCAGACGAATAGCCACGTTGGAATATCGAGATATGGCCCGAGATTGGTCGGATGGGAGAGACGGCAGGCAAAAAAGGCAGACAGGATCAATCAACTGGCACCAACATTTGCTGTGCCGTGAGGCAGACGGTCGTTTGAATGGACGACGCCGTGCTGTGTAGAGGGGGGGGATGGGGCACAGTTGCCGGTCCGATTCGAAAGCATAGAAACATACATGACATTCACATGTCTAGACGCATAAGTAAGCATATGGATGACAAGGATGGAGGTTGGGGCGAACAGGCAGGCAGGCAGTTCGCAAGCATTTACGAAGGAGGGGGGGAAGAAGGGTGGGTTGGGCTACTACGTCTCGGTCGGCATGCCGAAGGAAACATCTTCGGGTAACGGGATCTCTGTTATGCACTACACTTTCTGCCGGTCCAAAGCATCGGTCCTTTTATTGCTGTTCTGGGTGTGTTGCTTTTGCAGCATTCATACACATGCATGGTGGTTGGCTGTCTCCGTCCTTAGCATCCTGCGGGTTTCATTTCACCTTCTTCTTTAACCCCCCCCTCCTTCGTGCGGTTCCCGCGTCTACCTTTTTTCCCTCTTTCTCTTGAAACATGCTCCTATCAGGATTGGACAGACATCCAAAGAGAGGCAAAATGTCGGTGTGACGCGAACGAGCCGAAACGAACCGACCTTGTTCGGTTATGGCTATCTCTGCCCGAACCTCTGTCGAATGATCGACCACCTATGGGAGCCCACCACCATTCAACACACGCACAACCCCCAAAAGCCAAACCCATGTATCTTCGACCTTTGCCGTATGCTTGTGATGACGCTCCTCGTGTCGAAAATTTCCCGCACTACGCGCGGGACGCATGCAGAGCTTCATCATCGATCACCGAGGTATTTCATGTCGAATTGAACCACGGGGATACTCTCAATGCCGTCTGTTGATAGGAGTTGCATTCGGCTGCTTCCTCTTTTCTTTTTCTGATTTCTATTTACGCACGTTAGATGTGAGCCCTAACTATTCCGCTATTCCCAGTCTGTTAAAGTCCGGCTGTTGCATCGCCTCATATACTGCTACTCATCTATGTATCATCTCGGCGTTGTTGCCAAATTATGACCTTGGGGCGTCGAAATTTCACCCAGATGCAGTCCCATCGGAAATAAGCCCACCCGTTCAATAGCGAATGGCATCGCCGAACTCTTAGAAATAGGGCTGTAGAATGAGGTTAGCTGGTAGCACAGCTGCCCGACACGATAGGGATTGGGTTTCCAAAGTCACTTGGAGGATTCGACGAGGTGGGAGAACAAGCCACCAGTCCTGGAAATGGTGATGTATAGTTCGCGCTTCCTGGTAAAGACTGGCAGTTTACCCTTCCATGTAATTGTGTATTGATGTCAGGCAACGGAAATTTGGTAGTGGAACTGGAGTTAGGCTGATAGTGATTGGGTAAACCTTGGATGCCCAACCTTGGGGGAAAAAAAGGCCAAATATAGAAAAATGTACCGTATCACTCCAGAGAGCAGGACGATGACGGCTTTGAGGACCAATGATCATTTCAGATCAGATTCTGACATGTGTAGCGGGAAGGAGTTAGTACAAACGGTGAAGTCCTTCCTGTTGGCGAGAGGGGAAGCGCAAAAGTCACAGACCGGACATGACTAGCATCTGAATAAACCGAGGTTGGCAAGTATGGGAAATCGGCTTTTTTTTCTAAACAAGTGCTGCTACCAGCATAGAAATCCAGAAAACTTCCGTCCAGGTGCCCACCCAGGTGGTCAGCACAGGTTGCGGCACAGCTGGAATGATAAACAAACATTCACAGTTCGGGCGGGCGGCAACTGAAATCTGCCACTTCCGTCGAACGTTGTCGTAACGCGCGATAGTTGCCTCGTAGACACCTGACTTTTGACTTGGTATGTACCGTGTGTACCGAAGTATTAAATCTAGGCCCTCTTGCCTTCGATCTCCTTGAGCTCGACATCGCTATGATTGAATCAGCAAGCCATCGAAGTGCAGAAGTATTGAGTGTCTTTGATTGAAAGGGATATCAAGGTAGATTCATGGGTAAAAGACTGCAAGCCGTTTCGCAGGTGCGACTGAGTATTGCAGTGCCCAATGTTGTCTGGGTGCGTCAGGGCAGGCATATATGATAAATACTTACAAGATCAACTTAGAGTCGGGAGGAATGTGTCCTGGGAAGCCACTGTGCAAGGTTGTAGTCAGCAAATGATCTTGCCAATGTGCGAAATGAAAGTGTCGATCGAAAGCCACTTCCTCCTCGGCATGGCAGCACCCTCAAGGATTCTGGAAGAATTGGTCGTTGTAGAAATATTCCATGTACGGACAATAGGTTGTAGCGATGATACTCGGAGAATATGGCGGTCGGACTTTCGAAGTCGTCCGGGATGCTGAAAGTGTCCAGGATCATCAAGGCTGAACGGTTAGGCGCGTCCGACTTGCCGGATACGTGGTCTGGGAAGCGGTCTGGAAGCGGTCTGTCCAAATTGGCCGTGCAGATGCATCTCTGTTTTTTGTGTGGTCGTGCTGCGAGACGTGCAGAAGACTGCAGTTGACTGACAGGAACAGGCGAATAGTGAATGGTCAAACCGCAACTTGCCGCTTCGAGGTCCTCCGCGTAGGCTTCTGTCAAGCGGATTTCTTCCGGAACTCCTGAGACTTGCATATCTTTTTCTTCTCTCTTTCTTTTTTTCATCCTTTTTGGAAAGAAATCAAACAAAGGTACTCACCGGGAGCCGTATCCAAAATCGCTAATCAAATGGCGGCGTTAGCGTCCGTATAGTATGGAGAATGGGTGATGCAAAAGCATCAGAGTAGTCAAGGGTTATTACGTACGCCGAAATGGTCAGAGTAGCTTTCTCGCCTAGCGTCATGCCTTCAACCTCATTGTTGCCCAAGATGCCCTCATCCCAGCCTGTGCACGGCAATGTCAGTCATGTTCTCAAAACGGTAATGCAGCTTTTTGAAGCCCCCGCCACTTGCAGACATGGCAGTCAAGCGATTAGCGATTCAGCCATGGGACCTGCCGCATCATGCAATGCGCGAATGCTCTACAATTGGGCTGATGGTACGTACCCCTAATCACCCGGCCGACGCCAATGTTGGTCTTGAGCTCCCCGCGGCCCACTGAAGAATCGAATCTGAAGATCAACGGTTAGAGCTGATCTCTGATGCGTCCCAATTGGGAAGCGATTGGCGTTAGAACTTGCTTGTTGCCTTTGTTGTCTGGTGCGCTTTCATCATAAAGCCAACCTAAGTGCTTGTGAGACTATTGAACCAGAAATTGACTAGGCAAGTGCTCTTCATGTCAAGACACAACAACAAACGTACCTGTGTATTCCATAGCAACAGTTTGGCCCTTGACAGGCTTATCGGCACCGTTACCTTTCTGGAGGACGACCTTGGTAACACCCATGATGAGATGAAAGTAGCTATGATGTATTAGTATGAGCACAATGGAGTTGAGACATTGTGTGGGAAGGAATACCTGTTAGTGCAGGAGTATACTATTCGGATTGGTTCGTTGCGGGTCACGTCGGACAGAGATAGTAGTAAAGTGTTTAGTAGCGGAAGTGTGGGGAATTGAAAGTGTGGAGGAGAAAGGAAGAGGGAAGAGAAGAGGAAAAGAAAAGGGCTCCTTCGGGCTTTTAAGACAGAATTGGGGATAGGGCAAGGGGAAACAAGTTCGGAGCAGCAGCAGCAGCAACAGAGGCAGAGCAGCAGAAGCAGTAACGGGCGTGGTGCTATGGGTAGGAGGGTAACTACGAGTAGGAGGCTCTGTGGGTGGACTTGCCCAACGACTTACGTAGCTACGTAGGTGGTTTAGGGTGATCTAGGATCCTCCCCTACGAGTAGGGTTAAGGCTGATGATGAGATCAGGACTCGCTCGGGTGGCCAGGCCAGAAGCACAGAATAGTAACTGTTCGGTACGGTAGAATACCAGGTCCAGGTAGGTAATTGACGTTCGATGGTCGCTCCAGGTTGTGGAAGCGGTGGAACACATTGGGTCGAATTGCATCAAGCCTTTTTTAGCACCTCTAGGATCATTCATAGAGACCCCGTTTTATGGGCCCTATTGTCTGAAGGTCCATCTAATGGACCCTCCCTCAACACACCTCAAGCATCCTCGTAGAGACCCAGGTAACGGCAGCAGCCAGCAGCATGACGACGACGACGATGATGATGATGATGATGGAGGCCAGTACGAGTAGCACCAGGTAGCAGCACACCTGCCCATCCCTCGCATGGCGGTTGTTTTCTACGCAGCGTCGAGGCCAAAATCGATAACTAGTGGTCTCCCGGGGCGAGCTCCCCGATGCTTGAGCCGTTTTGAGCGTGCAGACAAAGTCGCCGGGCCTGGTTTAGCTTACTATGATCGCTTGGCTACTTGGTGGTTGCTGATTGCTGTTCGCCGCTTGCCGTCATCCACCATGGCCCATGGGACCTCTCTTCTTTTTTGGCTGCGTGATCCCAGCTGATATGCTTGCCTTCGAATGTACTGTTACGGGGTCTAGGGTTCTCGATCAGGAAGTGCATCTGTGAGGTTCAGGATGGTACACGCACTACTGTGTACAGCCTCGATCCGCACAGCGTGCTATACAAGCCCATACTCGTCGTTTGCTCTTCTATCCATCTCTCAAATCAAATGACCCCCCCTAAAATTTCTTACCGCACATGCCGCACATACCGCCAAATCTGCCATACACGAACTCCCTACACCCATACGCTGCTAGAAGACCAACGCCATGGCGGTTGATGTTCCGTAGGATGCACTCCCAGCTCAATTGCTAGGTGCCGAGGTCAAACAACCGGTTAACAGCCGTTATGATCCGACCAGGGAGGTAGACGACATGACAATTGAGCGTAGAGTTGTGTCGTGTCAGGGGTGGTGGATGATGGACGAGGGAGGATTAAGATGGGATGGTGGGGTTGGTGGGAGTGTAGAAGGACACGAGGAGTAGGCATAGTGGGGTAACTCGCTACATGCTGTAGAGAACAAACCACCACCAACGACGTTTCAACTACACGCACACACACTTCGAGTACATAGGTACACTTCGCTACACCTTCAGCCCCCCACTCCACTACACACTACGCTGTACTGCTGACCCTCCTACACTATATTCATACTGGCTTCATACACGGAATGCGGTATCAAACCCGCCCTTACCTCGATCCATCGTGATATGGACCCAGGTGGCGTCCAACTCCCAGCCATCGTGCGTGATTCATGATGCGTGAACAGGCCACGCGAGGTATATGCCGCCTACTAATTCTCGTCAAAGAGTGCCACCAAGGATCCGTCTTCCGTTGCTCTTAATCCTTTCTCAAATTTGAGACACACATCAATCCACCTCAGACATCATCCACACCATCTGACTGGTTATGTGCCTCTGCGGAATGCGGGAGGTGGGCTCATTACACACACTCTCTACGTTGCCTAGACCCGACCCATTTCAACAGCAAATACTTCGTACCTCGAATGATGTCCTCATCCAGGGACACGTTTACCAGTCGGTGTAATCCTTGATCAAAAATCGAACAAAAAGCAACAGTAGCTCTCGATTCAAGAATTGGTTCGACTATCTCAACTGATATGATAAACCCCCAAATCGCATTGTTGCTATTATCGTTGAGATCTTCCAAAAGCAAGTCACAATTTCGAAAAAAAGAAGTGTTGTCGTATCTTCCCCTTCGTTCTGTGTTCGACAACGTTCAATCATGATTCATGAATCCTCGAGTCAATGATACTTGGTTCTGGAACGTGTGGATTTCCACCTCCCATCGCCAGCCGCGCTTCTGCAATTTTTAGCTCGAATTCTCTGCCACCCAGCAGCAGCAGCCTTGTCGGTGCCGAAGCCCAAGTAATAAAACCTCCGCTTTCCCATCCCCACTCTGTATCCATATGCTCTCCTCCAAGACGTCGAAGCCTTGGCCTCTGCCCGTCACCGTTAAGGAGAAATAAACACCCGGTCCACCCATCCACACCAGTTTGAAACCCCTCTCTTCCTATCCAGTGCCCTCCCCTGCTTCCCGGATGGCGTGGACCTCGCATCTGTCAAGAATACTGTACATACATACACAGTACATTGTGCATGCAGCAAACGTTGACCTTGATACGACCCCAAAAGTGTAACAAGTATCTTGCATTCCCCGAAGGGGCAGTATGCGTCCTGGGTGATTGCCCTAAACCGGCAATTTGCCTAGGCGGAACCTCAAACCTTCTTCCCAGGCTCCGCAAAAAAGGTTTGCCTAGCCCCGGAAACACACGTCTTATTCTATATTTTAGCTCGGTGGATGAATCCGAACGCTTCTCGCGGTAAATTGGAAATATAGTTCGCGACAGAGGATTGCAATTGTAAGTCACGCCGGCCAGAACGGTTCATCGGGCGTGCGATTGTAGCATTTACTACCCCATACTCAGGAGCTATCAGATCAACTATAGGGGAATCAACATCACGATGCGGTTCAATCATATCCATTCTTCTTGCATTTATACCATTAAGTATCTTTCTACTCCGTACCTAGTACTCTAATCATGGCCATGACCCTGAATCACTTCGCACATAGCGACACGCGAGCACGTCTGTGAATCTGTAAAATGCTTAAACAGGCATAACCAACGCGAACACGAATGACTGCAGACTGATAATTCATCTACAACGACTCACTTCTAGGCCTTCGCATATTACCTCCATCTTTGTCCACCTCAACAAAAGTTCTCCACTCCATGCACCTAAAGCATGGTTGAATTGCATGCTTCATCCAACGTCTGATCCCGATGGGCGTAAAGTCCAAACTTACTACTAATAGTTCAACTTGCTCGTACAGCGTACTCCGTACACATCGAGTATCTGCTCCATCGAGTAGGAGACATGACGACAGAGCCTAGCCCATACACGTGTTTTTTGTATCACAATACCAGAGTTACACAGCATATGCTAACGACTGCAACTTACTCTGACCAATCATCCAATCATACCGCCTCCAATCCGAACCCTTCTGCCCCCCCTGCCCCCTCACACCCAAGAAATTCGTATGCTAACATCAGACGCCTTTCCCGGCGTCGCACCCAATACCACTAGGTCAACCTCACAGCCCGACTCTTCTTTCTATAATCGCTTCAACTGTCATCTTCAATCATCCGAGAGGAAAAGAGAAGTCAAACCCGTGAACCCACACCTGTTTTTATAGACGAACGACCATTGCTACCCAAAAAGCCACAACGGCGCAACCCAGGAAGACCTGCTATCGAAAAGACAGATCGTCAAACGGAAAGATCAGGACAATTGGTGGTCAGAGTTCCTCCTTGTCCCTTTCGCCCTTGCACAGAATCCAGTTCAGGGCAATGTGATCTGCGGTGATGTGATGTGATGTGTGAGCCAATAGGCACGCAACCAAGGAAAGTTATATGGGAGAAAGGATGGACCCGTTATGTGTCTCAAGCATCATACAAATACAAGTACAAAAGACGTGTGCACCGCGATGGTAACGTCATCAGTCAACGACAGATAGATGCATAGATGATGTGTGGCTGCATACATCTCAAGCCCGAATGGATCGTATGTCACCTTCCGACACCGTCTATCTAGATGCTACCTTTCCGTCCGTACCACCACGTCCATGAAGCTATTATCCCGTCATACAAAGGGAGTACAGAGCACCCAAGATCTGCATCTATTATCTAGATCCAACGCTATGTTCTCCTCGCCCTGTATGCACGTTTTACGCCCCCTCCTAAATGTTCTGAGGCGCGCGTCACGACAGAAGACGAAAGGGACTACGAGGATAGGTAGGAAGATGGCGTTGCCGATTCGGCAGGGTTGTCATCGTGCACAGAAGCACAGGATCCACAGCAGCAGCAGCCACCACTATGGTGGGCGTTTACGCCAGTATCGCAAGATGGGGGACATCACATACACATACATGCAGTACCCTTTCTCGTGCTGATGTCATGCTTTCACGAAAAGGTCTTTCACCCTTGCTGTTTATTCGGTTTCCACCCCTCCCTTCGTCCTAGTTACTTGTTGTCATTGTTGCGGTTTTGCTTGGTGGGAAGTGCTTGCTGCGCCGGCGGCTAAGGCGAATGTAGATGGGCGAGCGATGCCACATCATATCTTGATCCACAGCACACTGCAAGTGACATGCAAGAGACGAACTCAACAGAAATCCTCCGCGCGCACCCAGCGGAAACAGGAAAAAAAATAAAAAGGCAACGAGACAGAAGGATAGACAGAGGCATAGAATATGACATAGCCAAGCAGATCAATACTCCCCAAACGGGCTGCGATATCCAATCATTCCACCTGCGATATCAGCGTCCAGAACGGCATCGCCCTGAGCTCGTCTACGGCAATGGGCAGAAAGCCGGCATGGGGGAAGCGGGTGTCGTTCCGCGCGCTCAGCGGCACATCACGGTCAGCATAGTATATCTCCCGTATCCCCGCACGTTGTACGAATGCAAGTAAGCGATGGTAATTGGTGCCAACCTGCTCGATGCCATGGCTGTCGTCGGATAGCGCGAAGCGCCCGCCCATGGACAGGAACATCTGCAATTTACGGCCGTTGGTAAATGATGTCTGCGTGCCTCATATGGTGCAGGGGAACACTTCGTAATCGGTGTGACTTACCTGGCATATTGGGAGGCACGGGTACGGTTCAGCCAGTCCTTTGCGCAAACCAGCGGAATTCAGTTCCAGAATGCCGCCGTAAGACTGGACGTACTTCAAATTTCTCTCGATGCGTTCCCAGACACCCTTCATGTCCTTGAAATCCGAGTCTCTATGGTCACTGAGAAGCCGGATCAGGTCGAAATGACCAACGAGTGGGGGAGTCAGAGCCTGCAGCATCTCATATTGAGAGTCGAAGTAATCCTCGAACAATCTCTCGTCTGTGCCGCCTGCCGCTGACCTTGCCCTTTCGTACGTCGCTCGATCGAAATCGATGGGTATCGTATGCATATGATGCACTGAACCAATGAAGAAATCGAACTGATATGTCTTTATTAACGAATTGATCCTATCCTTGTCGGACGGGCGTATCCATTCCGACTCAAAAGCAAACAATATCCGGATTTTGGAGGCATATGCTTCTCTGATCCGTTGGGCTTCCACTGTGTAGTCTTTGAAAAGATTCTCGAGGCTCTCTTCGGTATGAACATCTGCCTACAGCGCAGGTCTGTCAGCTTGTCATGCATGTATGTACCCAATCTTGCAGATATGGGTATTATGCCAGTGGTGCGTAAACATACTTCTTCCGGGTAGAAATCCTCAATCGAGCGGGGAATATGCTCCGTTAAAGAGAAATTATGAAAGCCTTTCGCGATTGCTGCTTGAACCACTTCCTCCAGTGTGTTCTTTGCATGACCGCAGAATTGGCCGGAGTGACTGTGGTGAGTGAACGGCATCGCAGATATTGGGACCTTAAGATCCAGAGGGATACTGCAAATTCGATGTATCCTTGGGTTCTTTTAGGTCTGATTGAGGCAATGGGAGGTCAATGTAAGAATCGAAAGGTGGAAAGCGTCGAGTCACCAATTGTCTCTGTTGCTGGCTTGTTACCCCTCACAAGCTTGAGATGGTGATATAGTTGTTCAAAGCTGTGGACTGATGATTTTTCTGATCTTTATCATGATTATGATCTCGATTGATCAAATCGATGTTGTTTTTGGTGCTCTTTGCGGACAGATGATCAAGTTTAAATCTTGAGATGAGAATCGAGATGTCAATTCCGAAGCGGAACGGCGTCGGCCCGACCTAAACCTTCGGAACCACCCAAGCTCGTCATCCTGCTTCATCTTTCAACATAAAGTCTTTTATCAAGACAAATATACGTATAGAGTGATTAAACCACATTGAAACAATTTCACAGAAGCATTGCCATCCTTTTTTACGAAGGCTCAATCAACAACAGCACCAAGAGCAACATTCTGACACTCAACATCCCCACCAATCTGGGTGCATATACTTGGCATCCCGAACAACCTCTCCAGCATCAACCAGGCAACACCTCAGAGGTCCTCAACGTAACCTCTCCCAGGAGACTTTAAAGAGATTTCAAATTAAGACCACTACATGCATCTTACAACATCATCAGGATACATCCTCACGACGCTCTGCTCCCTCTCCTCCGCATTGTCAATATCACAGATCCCAGCCATCATGTCGCCCGCAGCCAAACCAAGCACAATCTACTTCGGCTATGGCTCGAACCTCTGGCTCCACCAAATGGATCTCCGCTGCCCGACGTCCCAGTATCTCGGCGTCGCGAGGCTGAACAACTACCGCTGGCTCATCAACGACAGGGGCTACGCGAACGTCGTCGAGGTCACCAACAGCAGCAGAACAAATGAACCCAGCCCGTACGAAGATGTAGTCTACGGCCTGGTGTATTCCCTTGAAAAGGAGGACGAAAGACGCCTGGACCTCAACGAGGGTGTGCCGATTGCGTACACCAAAGAACTGCTCCCCTGTGATGTGTGGCAATCCGAGGATGGGAAACCGGTCGACGTGAGTAAGAAGCCTGATTCGGAGGAGAAGATGTTGGTGTATATCGACAGAAACCGTAAGTCCTTGCTTCCTCGAGTTTCGTACAGTTTCCCAAATATTTAAAAAGCGCTATCTTCATCTTTCTATGTCATATGTTCGAGGGATATTATCACAATTGTAACAATTACCCACGGCTAACCCACTAAAAGGCACCACCCCCTCGACGCCAAAGACAGAGTACATTTACCGCATGAACCGCGGCATCTCTGACGCCCTGAAGCAAGGAGTTCCCCAGAAATACGTCGACGACGTGATGAGGAAATTCATTCCCTCGGACGACAAGCACGATGATGATGGCGATGATGAAGAGCGAAAGGGCAACAGGGAGGCGATGGCGCAATTTGCAAAGCAGCAGGCTGTGAGGTTTGAGGATGAGAGTGGGGTGTTTGAGAGGACGGATTGAGGTCGTAGGTTGTGAGTAGACGGGGATGGGAAGGGAATCTGGATTAGACGGATGGCATTGAGTGCTGTTGTGCAGACTCATCAGCTCATTTCATTGGTGGGGTGTTCATTAGAGCTGTAGAATTTCCGGGTCATGGAATATATGCCTCTCAAAGAGCGGGGCGAAATGCGGAGAGGAACAGGACGACGAGTAGGTCCAACTATAGGTTCTTACCAGTCACAACTGGTAACAGCATCACCACGAAATTAGTGACATCAGACACAACAGCAGGCAAATGAAATCTGTATCCGGACAAAGACAAACATGTTTAGACGCTTAACCTAGGGATGATATCATCAAAGGTAAAAACTCCCAAGATCCCAAAGAGACCGTGATTGCTTTGGCATGAGGGCATACGAGTCCAATCCGCTAAAGCTTTCACCATCCAGCTCTTCTTATCATATTGGCAAGCGTTGCCATCCATGCACTTAAAAACTCATCGAAAAGTGAATCCTCCACCCCCTTTCAACAGAGACCTTCTGTCGTCTAAGCTCCCTCGCGAGACTTGCGGTAGCTGGCCTATTAGGGTTGAAAAGATCAGCTTGGGTGAAGATATTTTTGCTAAGCAAAGCATCAGATCGAACGGTCGGCATTAAGCAGCGCAAGACAACGAAAGACAAAAGACGAATACAAGATCAGAAATCGGAGGACTCTTGGCGACGCACCTCTTGCTCCACTTGAAGTTGGTCGACCACGGGTGCGAGCTCGGAGAGGATCTCGTACGCCTTCTTGTGGTACTCAAGCTGTGCGGCAATAAGATCCGCAAGGTTGCGGAGGGGTTCGGGGGTATCGAGAACCTGTAGCGTTCAGTCAACAATTGCTCCACGACGTTTCACGACCGCTTCATGATGATTGAGACAACTTACATTCTTCATAACACCAACGGCCTCCTCAGTCTGGCCAACAAACTCATCCTCGGCCTGCTCGATCTTGGCCCTGGCCTCCTCGCTGAGATCCTCCTCGTTCGTATGGCTGGCGGGCTGGCCAGGGAGGTGGAAGCCAGGGTTCTTGGCGGCGGTCTTGGTGGCATCAAGGCCCAATCGCGAGTTCTCCACTGCCTTGCGGGCGCGTGTCGCAAACATGATGTTGGTGTTGAGCGTGGTGCTCCATCCCGCAAGGAATCTGCTCTGGATCTGCTGGTCCTGTGCCAACCTAGCCTCTCCGACCTTCTCGCTGGCGATGGCGAACTTCTCCAAAGCAGTAGCGAGCGGGTCCTCTCCAGCGCCGGCGTGCTCGCCGGAAAGAACGTGGGAGCTGTTCAGCGAAGCGCGGGCGATAGCATGGCTGAAGGTCTTGGGCTGCGGCTTCGCGGAGGGGGGAGCAGTAAGTGCGGCCTGAGCTTCGGCGGGCGATGTTGCGGAAGAGAGGAGGTTGACCTTCTCTGAGACGGTCCTGCCGAGGTCGTTGAAGGATTCGCGGATGTTGGTTGGGTAGTCGTATGCTTCGTTCGAGTACTGGGAGCTGTAGGGGAACGTATGTCAGATTAATTGCAAGCGCATCAGGTAGATAGGGGTTGTAGAGCAATGGACCAAGACGTACGTCACCTGGAGCATAGTATTGTGAACCTTCTTCAAGGCATCGACCCGCTTCTCGAGCTCAATGTAGTCCGGGGGAAGTTGTGTCTATTGTGATTCTAGTCAATGTCTCATCCTTATTGTTGAGGCAGCCCCCCTCCAGAATCGCAGTGCGATGAGCGTTCATTCTGGCAGTGTCCGTACCTTGTCCTCCGCCTGGCCAAGCTGTTCCTTGACATATTGCTGGGTCCTTGCCGCGAAAGGCGTGAAAGAGGCACTACAGACTCAATGTTAACATCTGGCGATTTGAATACTCCCCCGAGGAGAAAGCTCCCAGGGCGGTATGCCGGACAGGCGGGAGAGGCGTACGAGAAGTTCTTGCCGAATGCCTGAACTTTGTCCATGAGGGGCGAAATGTGTACAGCAAATTCCGCAGTCGAGAAATTCGGGTATCGCAAGTAGAGTGGTTGAGTAGCTGATGGTAGTAGTCTGGCTTGGGTTGGGAGCTTTACTTCGCAGAAAGCATGTGCTGCTCCCTCCCTTGGTAATCGTGGCGCCACGCACGGTAACAGAGCTGCGCCACAGCTATACCGCATTAGGTCATGGATATATTCGTATCATTCAAACTACGGAGTACGGATTTGACATTCACAACGATCTAACGAATATGTTACTCCTTGATCGAGAAGATCTGTTATCTTCTTCTCGAAACTAGTAGCCCTTGCTGTTTCATTCCCGACGTGGTAGATTTCATAAAAACAAAATATCCAACGCAATCCAATACATTGTCGACGAATTCTTACTATCCCGCGCATACACGGGAACTTCCATTACCAGTGTTGACCACTATCGATGAAACAGCATCCATGTTGAAAACCTGCATCCTCTGAAACAAAGGCTGGTTCTCTGGGTATGTAAGGCAAAGGAAACTCGATCTAACTGCCAGGTCGAGTACACCTCAAACGCCAAACCGCTTCCTCTTGAAGAGTCCCAAAGCGAAAAAGGTACCGCGTCTAGGCGTACAAAGACATGATTTGATCCGAGCTTCGAACGACTGCCCTGTCTACAAATTGGTAGGAATGTCCCTGGACGATAGTAGGTGGCGGTGAAGCATTGTGGATTGCAGAAACCAGTCATTGACAGATCTGGATGATTGCGCGTTTCTTAATAGGTACCAATTACTCTGTGGCTTCATGGACTGAGTGGCATGTACACGCAAAAGTCTTAATTTGATGTGTGATGTATGAAGTAGAACTAATTTTCCAACTGTGGACATGACCCAGCAATTGATTGAACTGAACTATCTGATTGCAGATATCGGAGGTTTCGGAGAGCGTCAAATGCAGCGTATTGGTAGAAAATGGCTTGATCCGAAACAAGGATAGAGACATTGTAAGCCGAAAATGTCGTTACCAGAATGTACTAATCTATATGTACCGATGGGTTTAATTTATACAAGGCAGAAGTGAAGAGAGGAGAAGGCATAAAAAGAAACGAAAGCGAATGGTGGTACGAGCGACTTCACTCTGGAGTGCATCGAGCCTTCTGCCTTGTAGATAGAAGAAGAAACAACCGAAACATTGCAAAAATATCGTGCTCAGAGTCGGAAACCGCCACCTGTACGCCGTGCCGTGTGCTGGGGGTATCTTCACATATCCTAATCTTTGACGACCGGTGGCCCACCCTTCGTTGATCCCAACAAACCCCGCATTTGTGTGTATATATATATCTTGTGCTGTGTGTGTTGCCAAGTGTTCATCAAGTGCTCCCTTGCGGCCGTAAGTGTAAGGATTTATAAGGTGTTTCAAACAAAAAAGCGCTACTTGCATCGCTGAGGACGTCGTCAGGTGTCCATACAGCGCGCCAATGCGGGCGACTCGGTAACCTGCTGTATGGGAAAAGCTCGATGGAGAATGCCGGTTGCAGTGAGGATGTCTGCTGGTGCGGTGCGTGTCGGCGTCGTGTCACAAACGCTTTGTGGCTCGCTGTGCCGCGCACACCTAGTCACATATGCAAACTACCGATTAAGCTTGATATGTCGATCGATCAAAGTGCCACCAAATGCCAGTAGGTGTGATCTGAGACAAGCCCCAGTACGACAGGGCTGAGCAAATATACCATTTTAGTCGTGTCGGGTCACATCTCGGGCAACACAAGACAATGTGAATAGCCGACCTGAACCTCACTGACCCGATGGTCCGGGGATGGAGCCTGATTGGTATGGGTCGGCGCCTGAGAACCTGTTTTCGTAACTCAAATCGTACTCTGGAGATCCGCCTGTGTAAATGAGCGTCTCATCTATATTAGATGGTACACTTAGAACACCGTCGATGGGACTGGTACTTGTGACATCGGAATTTGATGGCGAATCGGATATGGTGAGAGTACTGAATATACCCTTCATCTCTCGGAGGTCCTCGGAGGTCTGATCTCTCGGTGCAGTCATTCGCTCAGTAATGAAGTCCTTTATAGAGCGAATGATACGAGGGCAGCCCTCATCGTTTGGTAGCCACCAATCAGAATGCTCTATACCCCAGGAATCGAGAATGCGGTTGCGAAGCGTATTGGAATAGATATAACTATTGAGGTCAGCAATTCGTGTCATTACAACCACATAGAAGGGTGATGCAACACGTACCCGGAAGACTCAATTCGAGCGAAAGTGCGCCGACACCATTGGACAGTCTTAGGGTCCTTGGGAAGGAACAGTATAGCGATAGCCATCGTAGCTTGTGCCTCAATAATAGCTCCTGGGGGGGCCTTCGGGTACTCAGTGACCGCTTGGAAAACCTGGCATACGCGGTATGCTAGTTTGGTCAATTCGGGGTCAAACGGTTTGCGGGATGCCATCGAGATCTGAACCTGGTACATGAACATAATTCCGTACATGTCGAATAGTAAATAGTTGGACGTCCATCGATCGTCTCCCCAGATGATGTTGGGTTCGTATGGATTGACAATGTTCTCCGGGTCGGGTGTGCCATGGAAATCGGTGACATAGTCCTTTGGGTCTAGCAGCGCAGGATCGATATTTTTGTCCAGGCTCATCACGCTTTCGGTCAACCCGGGTAGTTGGCGCATGAAGTCTTCGTCACTGAGAAGTCCTTTCGCCTTTCTAGCGAACAAATCGCTCGAGTCCTTGGCAACCAAGCGAGAATGCGCGAAACGCTCCTCATACTTCAATGTAATGTTGTCGGGATCCTCGCGTGCCCTCTGCGCATAGTAATCATGCATCACGACGTACCAGTCTCGACTGAGGACAGCCTCCCCTCCTGACTGGAAACCAACGAATAGATCGAAACGTATGTACCAGAGCAGGACTTTGCGAAGGAGTTCAGTCTGTGTGATTGTCTGAGGGGTGTATAAACGTGTGAGAATTTCGTATGCCGCTTTTTGATGACCCATGAGGTTGACCCAGTCTCCAAGCACCTCCTGGATTGAAAATTAGTTGTAATCGTCTGAATCCCTAAAAGATACTTGCCTCGATGCTTGCGAGTTGCAGTATGGTCAAGAATGTTGACAGGCCTTGCTTCTTGTTCTTGGTAATGGAAGCGCGCAGTCTCGACACCGATTCGTTGTAGTATTGCAAGAAGTGAGAAATTCGCCCATCCGGCCTGCTGAGAGTGTGGAAGTATGCGGCATAACCTGCGACCGCGTATCGCAAAGGCTCATATTTGATTGCCATCTGTAGGAAGTCTAATTTGAGGAAATTGCTGCTGTCGCGCTTGAGGTGATAGTGGTGGTGTGACATATGGTTTTTGAAGTAGCTGAGGTAGAATTTAACATCCTGTGGAATGCTCGCGGATGGCTTCGAAGGTGCTGCTTGCTTGGTTGTCTGATTGCTGCTTTTGCGAGAAAGTGGAGGTCGAGGGGTAGGATGTGGGGCAGCAGAGGAGGCTTCTGTTGACGGTGATGGACTGTGGTCAACGGTCAAGCCTGGTGTGTTTGATTCACCTCGTTTGGATTCAGATGCAATATCATCTTCGTCTTCCTCGTCATCCAAAATAGCAGGAAGGCGATCATCGTCGTCCAGGTCCTCAGGAGACGAACCCTCGTTGCCCGACTTTTGACCAGATTTGGCACCTCTACTGGACTTTGCATTGGACTGAGCTTCGGGATAGACGCATTCACGATTTCCCTTTCGACATCCTAGGTACCAAAAGTGAGCTGAGGAACCATCAGTTAGCCTAGTTTACACAAGCACTTACTTTCACAGATTGGGTGGTTTTCATCGCACTGTTTCCTTTGTTCAGCACAGCGACTGGCAGACTCTTCTCGACATAACAAGTCTTACCTTGACTCTGCGTTGCCGGCAAGTATAGCAACCACTCCTCGTTCTCCGGTGCTTGACGTGGTCACCAGGACCTGATCGTCTCCTCATGCGACTATTGGCGCCCTGGACTCCTCCCAGAGACCCAGAGACATCGTCATACTGGTCGAGATATGGCTGCTGCATCGAGGGGTCCCCATACGGCATGAAAGATCCTGGCATTCCATGGTACATTGGGTTTTCGTGCATACCAGGCAAGATGGAGCCATCTGGTGCCATCATATGTGGCGGCATATTTGGGATCCCAGGATGGGAGGCCGCATTTGGATTGACATTGTAATACTGCGGAGGTATGTTTGGATTGTGATTTTGATGATAGTAACCAGACATGTCTTCGAAAAAATGAAGATGACGATAGGGCTACGAGAAATTGCTGGCTGTGGATGGTAGATAGGTTGTAGAAGTGCGACCAACGTCATCCGTGCCCCCCGAGGAGTTGACAGGGCAGGGATGCAGGGACGATCACAGAGTGTCTTGCGGATGGGGTCAGCGGGCAAGCCGCCAGGGACAGCGAAGGAGTTCGAGGGCTAATTATTAGTAGAGTGAGTGTATGAAGACAATCAAGCGCGGTAGCTGACTGAATCAAGACCGAGTCACTAGTACTTGAAGATTGAAAGATGGATGAGGCTTTGCGCGGATCCCCTGCTAGCACGGAAGACCAGGACCAGCGAGCGGCCGGCTTTTAAACAAACGCACGATGGCAGCAATCCTCTTCTGACTGATACCTCCAAAGTACGCTTTCGATCTTTCTGGACAGTTGATCTGAAAGGATAAGGTGTTTCTGCGGTAGGCGCAACGCGGGCGCGGGTTCTGGAGGGAGACCAAGTTGCACTCTGAAACGATGGGTGGTGCTATCGAGGTTGTAAGAAGCACAGCAGGCGCATATCAGAAGTATCAGTGCCTGGATTGCTGCTGGCATCTGCAACATCCTCCAAATCACTTGTTGGGCTTAGGGAGCAGCTAAAGTTGGACGCATGGAGCCTGCTGCTAGGTAGAGGAAGCTCATCTGAGAGGGAGAGTAACTAACTAGACAAGATGCAATGATGCGCGGGGGAGAAGGACAGGATGTTGCATCTGCAGCCAGGGTCGCCGAACAGACAGTAGTAAAGGAAAAGTAGTTAGTGGGTATGATGATGAGTATGGGTATGGATGGGGATGGGCACAGCAACCTCTACGATCTCTGCAACCATCCTTGACATCCCGGGCTCTTTCTGCACCGATTCGACTGTTTTCTCCCTTCAGTCAGGTTCAGGCCTCTCGCACCCGGGCGTGTGCCGCCATGAACCTTTCCGCTTTCCGCTGCCATTTCGATTGCTGGCGGCGCGCCGTGGCCCTAGGGTCGCGCCATCCAGAGGGAGGGAGTGGGTGTTAAGGATCATCGACCCCTGCCACCTTGTCACCTTGCTGGGCTGGCTCCACGATGACGGCCAGGTCTTGTCCGTGTCTGTGTGAGCGTACCTAAGTGTGAATGTGAGAGGAAAGAGGGTACGCTGTACGAGTATTAACTTTTGGGACCGCCCTGACAAGCCTCAGGCCCTTTTTAGTCCTGGACTGTATGACTATTGGGTAAAATATATCGTAGAAGATGCCGACGACCGGGGTAATGTGGGCTACACTCCCCTCTGCCCGCCCCAGCTTGCCCTCAAAGGCATTTAACATCGACCCTTGTCGATGATCGCACACATGTCAATAACAATAACTACTGGATCAGAGTAGTCAAGGTCTGTTCGTACGGCTGGCCAGGGTTCTCTAGCACGCTGTTGATGTACTCGTACTGTACCTATGTAGGCCTCGCACCATATCGGACCTCAGCCATCTTGAGCCTGCTGCTGCTGCACAACCTCCCTGATCCCAGGATCGCCGTTGCAGTAGCGGTAGGCCCCATAGATATGAAATATTACGACAGGGACACTGCCCGGGCAGGACAAGCAAGGAGGGGGGGAAGGGAGGTTCTGTATTTGTGGAAACATGCCGTGGGAGTACATAGTAATATGTACGGAGTAGAGAGCACTCCGTAGTGGAAGTGGTGGATTGGGACAATTGGGTGCAGCGTTTACCTGATGCTCAATAGTGGGGAAGGGCATCCATCATGGATTCATGATCCAGCACTGCAGCAGCCTACCGCCATAAACTACAGTACAAAGTACCCAGTATGCTATTATGGCTGCTGCATATGGTGGGGGCGTTTGCTGCCTCTTTACCTGTAGCAGTGTGTTGCCGTACTCCAACATCGACTCGATGCCGCTGTCACAATCCCCCCACGAGTAGTTGGTTGCCGTACTAAATGCGGCAATTGCTCTAGGCATCGCTGTGTTTGTTGACGCCGTTGTTCGTACGGTCCAGCGCCACAGAGTTATCCCCTTACTTGAGTGCGCGCAAGAGTGTATGCAATAGAGCATATGAATTTGGGAAAGAGTATCTATAGCTATCAGCCTGTATCCCTAACGGGCGCGATGACCGACGCAGGATGCAGTGCTGTGCCCTACCCTATGCCGGCCCGCCGACGATGGCCCTTCGAGCCTCATCAATTTGGTGGCGGGAGAAGATATCGAACATTCTATTCCTCGCGCTGAACATGGCTAGGCCGGCAATTCCTTATTGCCCATGATTCGATCGTAGTAGCAGAGCAGCGCCATCCGCATTCTGCTTCTGTTGCGGTCAGCTTTGACACCCGTTGCCGGCCGCAAGAGTGGAAGCCTGGGTCATAATTGTCATTTTTCGAGAATAGAGCTTCGATGATGCCGTTTGTTAGTCCGCTGCGTGCTCTTCGGCCCTTCTTCCTGGCCCAAAGGCGCGCGGCCGACCCCTGACGTTCCAGCAAGATGGATAAACCGCAGGCAGTGCAGCCAACATGGCTTAAGGCTAGATGGCGGCCACCATTCTTGCACCCTGAAGCCGCCGGCCTGGAACAAGCAAATCGGTGTAAATGTACTCCGTATACCAAACATTTTGACGTTCCTAATTGTCTCCACAACTTTCTTCAGGGCTGAGACGGGATGCAATCTACTGCCGGATTGCCCGTTGAGAATGGAGTCGCAGAAAGCCTTACTCATGGAGGAAATTAATAACACAATGAGATACTGGGCGGTCTTGGTGGGCTGGAGGGAGTAATAAACGCATGCCGTGCCCTTCAATCTAATGTATGTACTGGTAGTCACGCCCGTCGCCCGTCCGGCGGATGTTGCGATCCGCCATGCGGATGCACCATAGCGGAGGATCGGGGGATTCAAGGGGACAAAGTGGGAGCTGTGGTGGGGTTTTTCCATTTGCATTTTGCATTGTCTTGCAAATTGCAACAGTCTGGAGCGCAGACGCGCACACACAGAGGTAGAGCATACTATACTCGTACAGTACGCTCTGCCTCATCCTCCTGCTCTGTTCTGTAATTACGTAGGCTGCACAAGGTGTGGCCTTAGAGACCTTCATTCTTTGGCTGGACCGTTGCGGCAATTCTGCCAGCGGCAGAAAAGGGCCAACCTTACATATGCCATGTCGTGCTACTGGTGTAGAGTTGGACGGCGCATTTGGCTTCCGATAACAGGTGCTGCGGTGTGAATGGTGGGGATCTGGGGTGACAGACACAGCTATAGGTGCAGATGCTGTACGTCATGCCCTCTATCCCCAGCGGATCTTTGGCTTTTGCAATCGTTCACACGACCAATGTCGCAGCATTTGAGAAAAGGAAAGGAAATGAAGTACTCCGTACAGCGCACGTAATGCAAATGGCAGACCATACTACCAGGTATTGCTGACACTTGCAGCATGCCTAATGTGTGTGAGCTGGAGGATGTGAGTGAGGGGTTCATGTGCAGCTGCCAGTGCATTATCAGCATGGGCGAACTGATCTGACCCAATAATCTGACGGAGCGAGACTGGATGATGAAAGTGGACTGGGTTGGGAATTTATTGTACGATCCATGCGAATATCTGTACGGTAGACTGTGGGCAGCCGCAGGGTGATATCGTTCTCTCCGGCATTGCCAGATCCAGGCTCAACGCTTAATTGTGAGAACATTGTAAGAGTCACCGGGGATTCGAGACACAAGATGATGATGCAAGAGCGGCTCGTAAAGTGTGGATGCTTATACCGTAGGCATCCGGAGAGCAGGGCAGGGCGAGCAGTGAGGTGTTGTGTTTGAAGTAGTGGATCATGACAATATTGATGGTAACTAAGAGCGGGTTGACACCAGACTTGGCTAGGGAATGGGGCGCCTGTACTGTGCAGTGCACCACTAGGGTGCGATAGCAAAAGAAGAAGACGGTGAGAAAGATGTGTGGGGTTGAGGATTGGATCATAATAAGATGAGAGCGAGGGTGGTCGAGATGGATGTGTGTGTGTGTGTGGACAAAAAGTGAATTGCAGGCCAGACACGCTTATCCGGTGTAGTGGTATGCTCCACGTGCGCTGCGAGGTTAACCCCTGCACCTCTGGGAAGACGGGACATGTTGCAGCGCAGATCGGAAGAATCCCATCAATTGTTTCGTTCCAGGTAGCGTATCTAGGTACAGAGTACTATACACAGTACAGTGAGTGTACACTGTATCGCCCCGTCATCGTTGGTACTCGCTGATGGCACCATGTTTGTTCCACAGGCTGGGAGTACTGGTGGAACAGTTCCATCAACGTCAGTCGTGCCGCGGGGGGTTTGGTGGTATCTACTGTGACTACTCCGTACTGTGTACTCCATAAGATGTATTCAGTTATAGCTTGCTTGCATTCACATCTCACTCGTGGTCGCCATCTCTTCGAGCTCTGGGTCTTGAGTCTTGACTACCTACCCTGGCAGCCCTTTTGTCCTTGTCTTTCCTCTTGTTTTTTTCTTTTTATCCATGTCGGAAAACACGAAAATCCCTCTTATCATCTTCCTCGCACTCGGGTCCTACATGCAATCTGGCCACCAGCTGAAGCAACGCTGAACCATGTGGACTTTTGTACGCAATATAACAACACAAATATGGCACCTACCTTTATAGTATAAGACTCAATTGCACTTGTACTCTAGTAGATACGAAACGATATCTCATTCCGAAGTATAGTTCCCGTAGAATACTACGTAGTGCGCAGTATACTTGGACATATGGCATGGCCAACCAATCAGATGCCCGAACCACTGAGAGCAGGGGTTCTCGTTTACGGATGCGAATACGCAGTACAAAGTGAATGACTTTCACGCTGTTATTGGTCTATTCACTGGTCAACAGATCATCAGCACAAAAATGAAATCAATAATAAAAGAAAACCGTTGTGCTCCGTACAGAGCTGGGTGTATGCGGCAAGTTGCAGCAGGATTCGAAGCAAAATAGCCACATTCATCCGGCACGTCCCATCAGCAGGTGATACGGATAGTCTTTGGGACCTTGGACGTCCATTTTAGCTAGCACACGTTCAAGGGCCGACTACAGTAGCCTCGTACATACATATTACACAGTACGGAGTACACACATACAGTAGTTATTAGCAGGGCAGGACAAGAATCTAGGTACGGTGCACTAAGGGAATGACAATAATGGGCACTAAAAAGCAAACTTATAATACAGAAAGGGACGCCTCCATGAACGTATCAATCCCATCAAATCCAGCGCCGGCTCGGACTATTTTCTATTTTTGTACTAGCTATTCCGGAGCCAATAGTGACTTGCAAATAGCACCCAACCAACAAACATGCGTCCTACTGGGTCACGAATGACACAAGAAGTAGGTATGTACTAGGGAGTCGATAAATTTGATTAATGGTAATAATAATCATGCCTACTGGTGAAATCATCCAGAGTGATTTGAATCTACCACTTGGCACGCCACAGTCATAATCGTACGGTGCAGTAGTCACTCTCTTCATTAGGTGCTTTACAAGTATGTATGTGCATATTTCCATACACGGAGACTAGAATACAGCGCTGTCTACGAGGTCTACATGTACCTAATTGGTGTATGTAGCAGCCAGCCTTTTCCTTCTGGTGCCCCTCCATTTGCTTTCTTTGGGACCCATGTCCTTGTCCATGCCCATGTCTTTGCCTATGCCCCATGTCCATACCTATACCTCTATGACTACATACGCCTACCTATGGCTACCTATGTCTATGTGCCCAATTATGTAGGAATTTCAACCTATACGGCGTCGGAGACAGTCTGCCATTCGACCTACGATTCTTATGGCTTCTATGATTATGCTCCACCCCATGTAAGGCCATGTTTTATTATCCGCGATTGGTCTTTTCACCCATGAATCTCACTCACAGCCCAAGCAAAGAGGCCACCACATCCGGACCATCTAAGTACTAGTAATTCATCATTAATTATTGCTTTGTTCCTTCTTTTCTTTTTCGCTCCCTGGAACGTTTACGTTTGCCACGCGCATAATACAACCGTGATATGATCCACCACACTCATCTACACGTACAGCCAACATCTGATATCTGCCAGCGAATGGCGGACTAATCAAACCACCCATTTCTTCCGCATAATCGTAATCAAATCCCCCATTTCCCCCCTTCCCCCAATAATCCACGCAAGTCCCTCCGAGCTTAAACTCTTTCTGCACTCTCTGAAGATTCATATCTATATCCTAAAACGGACGATCAATCATCCCCTTATCCTAATGCCGTACTAGCCAGTACGGAATCCCGTACAGAACACGGACAGAGCAGTTCGCAAAACGTGCCCACAAATAGCCCCCCCAACCATGGGTGCACATGCCATCTTCAGTCGGAATGGTCCTCCGAGCGTCCCATTGTTCTTTTTCGAACTCTTCTCTCCCCGAGGGCCCGACCATGGGATGGACGATGGAGCCCCAGGCCTTCTTCTAGCGCGCTACAATACAAGCCCAAGTCAACATCCCTGACATATCGTATCCCTTGCTCTTCCACCTACAGGCTCCACCTCGACTCCACCACTAATGGGAAGAAGGACCTTCTATCCAGGGCCAACAGAGCATTTACAGAAGTACCTGATAGACTTAATTGCAGAACAAACTCATCTCCTTAGCGCAAGGAATGCCCGACCGCAATAGGCAACACTCCATCTCTCAGCCCGGCTATCTATTGTATTCCGCATGGATGTTCGCCGCCCGTTCGTCCCATACCCTGACTTCTGGAACTCTTCCAGGGGAGGGCGGGACAAGGGAAAAATAGAGCAGAAGAATCAACATAAGCCCACTTGCTCACGCACCCACCCCCAACCCCTGTCCTCAATACTTTATTGTAACCTCCTAACAGAGATAGAAGGACCAGAAAGAGGGAGAGAGATTGGAAGAATCAAAGTATCCACACATCCACCAACAAGCAACAACGCAATAATGCCAGCAATAGGCTCAATTACCGCAAACTCTAATTGTCTTTTCCTCCATGGCATGGCTGGCCCATGGCACAACCGCGCGCCGCTGCCTCCCCGTCGAAATCAATCTTCGACCCTTACCTCGAGATTACATTACCTACGCTGGATATGCATGGTCTAGGTATTTGGAACTATCCTATAGGATGTACTCCGTACTCCGTACATGACATAGGTGCTAAGTTTAGATGGCCATGGGTAGATTTCCACACATCGTACATACATGCCAGGGCGAGAGGCCTAATTCGATTCGACAATCACAGCGTTCGATATCAGACGCAAATTAGATGCCTCCAGGTGGCCTTCGATTCGAGTTGTATCCTTCAACTAGATACTGCTGTAGTCGACGACTTTCTGTCAGAGAAACCAGCATGTCTGCTGAATCTCTCGACCAAATATCCCGGTCCATCAACCCCAGAAATCGGTCAGAACGAAATACGTATCGACGTATAACCCTAGGTCGATCTTGCCTGTTAAGCCATACGTTCTTGCGTCGAATGAGAACAACTTCCGAGAGGACAACAAACTCGCCCTTCGCACTTCCGATAATGACGAGGGATTGTTGGGAGCGGCGGGTCTACCTACCCAGCTAGGGACGAATGGGCAAAAAGCATCTGACTTGACTGACTTGCAACGTTCCGCTCTGCTCCCAACTTCCATCTCCACTACACCACACGTCTCCACTCATCCAACGGCTCGAATCGCGCGCACGGAGAAGGCATCCGTACCTTAATCGTATGTTGAATGCCGCTGCACAACACAAGCACATCCTCTTTGATCCTTCCATCCTTCCATTCTTCCGTCTGAATCGTTCGCAAGACTCCCCACATATAGACACACAGTCTATAGAAGAGGGAGCATAGGGCACCATATGCCATTTCACTCCCTAGGGTAAAACACTCGCACAGGCGGTTCGGTATTTCCCTCGTCCCGCGCAATCCTTCCTCCTATCTTCTTCTAGGTATCGTTGGTGGATACTGGTGACTATCATACAACATAGGTGCACTAGTAACACTACCACTACCATTGTAGGAAGTTGGAACCCAGATGATAGACAGACGGGTACTGTATATCTCAACCCCCCTAGGCCCTCTTGAGCTTCTGCTCCTCCATGACAGAACGCTAAAAGAAATGATGTACAATCCAAAACCCACACGCCGCACGCACCGGTACATTGCCGGTGGCCGACAGAAGCGGCGACGATGGCATCGACGTCGTAGCTGTAATTGGGCTGTGTGATATATTCGATCAACCAGGACTAACTGCTGAGCTTTGATCTGCGTTGTACTTAGACATAGGACTTGATTTTGTGCAGTTGCGGTCCTCGCCATCCTACGAGGAGCACGGCACATGTTTGTGGGGAATGCTGTAGCGGACGAGAATCAGCGGGACGAGTCATTCATGTCGGTCCCTTCCTTCGTTCTTCGTTCGTCGGTCCGTCCTTTATGACTTCATTCCAACAGTAAGTACATAGTTAGGTGACGGTGAAGTATATGAAAAGTAGGCAAGGAGTACAACGCAATGAGTTGCAATACGGGTATCATCTGCACACACTAAAAGTACACACGCTCTAGCAGGCAGCTATAATCTCACCGATCCTCTCGAAAGTAGACTCGAGTCGTGCGGAACGCCGCGAGAAACACCGCGGAGAAGGGAGAGAGCTCGTGAGGATTCGTGGAAGGTTTTTAGGAAGCACGGAGAGGAAGGGAGAAAATGGAGAGATAATGGAAACATGGATTAATAATCGCTATGAAAGACGACTAACTACCAAATGCGAAGGGACTGGCAGGGCACTGGAGCATAGAATCGCCGGATGGAAGGGGGATGTCATGTCATGCTACGACATGCCATGCCATGTTTTGCCACGCCTCCCCCTCAGCCTTCTTCACATGTTTGCACCGAGGATAATTCCAAGGAGGGAAGGAATCAATATCTGTTGCCATATTTTTCCTATTTGCTGGCTACTAGATCCTGGGAAAAACCTCGCCCATTAAACCCTTATTTGTAGCTAGATTGTGGAGACTTTGCACGGCGCGCCTGTATAATTTTCCTCCACCCCCGAAGCAGAAAAAAGAAGGTCCCTGTCCCATGTCCTTTCTTCCCCTTGTAAAAACCCCCGAAATAAAGTCAATCAAGGAATCAATCCGTCAAGTAGCCCAATATATTTATTACTTCGAGATCGGGGGTGGATAGAGGGCACCCCCCAGAACACCAACGCCAAACGCTGCAAATGGCAATCAATCATAACTAAAAAAAAAGAAACCAAAAATGAAAGGTGTCGCCCTCTTGGATATCTTCCGAAAATGCTGCCTCATGAGCCAAGATTATTGAAAAAGAAAGTCGTTAATTTGAGTTCCAATTTGGTGAGAACTTCGTAACGAGTCGTACTTGTCAGAACTTTTGGTGAGATCGAACAGAGTAAAGTGTATGCGTCTGTTTTTGAGGACCTTCGCTAGAAGGTCTTGTGGTGAGTAACTCTGCTATAGATAGCAAGTGGATACTACGCAACAGTGTTGGGATTGGCCATATCGCTGACATCGGTAGTAGATTGTGAAGATTCGGCCTCCTTCTCGTTGACGCCTTGGCCTCTGCAAAGGGGGCAAGAATTACGTCCGGTAGTGAGCCACTGCGATCGAAGTTAGTACAGAACATGTTTCGGAACATGGGAAGCCCTACCTGATCGATGCATTCCCTGTGGAAGAAATGTCCGCACTTGATCAGCCTCCTCGCTTCTTCCTCCGCCTCAAAATCACACAAGCACACTTGACAGCGTGCATTCGGCTCCAATGCGAGCGTGTCAGATTCATCGACTGCTGTCGCGACGAGCTGTCCCGCAAATGCCCGGATCGTAAAGAGACCTCCGGCATTAGCTACATCTTCTTCACTAGCAACTGGCGGCTTGACGGGGCCCAAAAGCGATGACAAGAGCATCATATCCTCATATGTAGGAGAATCGGTAAATAGACTCGGCGTTGTAAGAATGGGGTGGTTCTCGGGGTAGCTCCCTCCAAGCACATAGATAATCCAACTCCTCGATCCTTCTCCGGGATTGTGGTCAGGCTCAACGACGCCGTTCCTGCGTGAAGAGCCCGATCCAAATCTTGGCGTGAAGTCGGACTCACTGTTGCGGCGCTGCCTAGGGAGACGTCTCTGTGATTCAGGCTCCTCGGCTGTCGGCTCAAGGTTGGATCCAGTGGCTCTACGGATGAAGCTACCGCGTCGTGAAGGCGCAGAAGATTGCACAGTGGGTGAAGGCGGCGATGTCGAGAAGGTGGGTGTGTTTGTACCTGACGAGACGGCAGACAGTCCTGAACTGGCTGGGGTAGAGGGTGGGGGGAGAGGACCGGATGGAGAGTCAGCGACGGTGGACCATGGTCGAGGGCGCTCCGGGGCGCGATATGATCTTTGGGCGTCGGTATTGGAAGGGAAAGGATTCAGGCCGCCCATAGAGGCACGTCGTCTGTGACTGAACCTCTGTTGTGGTTGTGGAAGCATGCCGTCTACTGTGTGGTCTCCAGGAGATGTCAGGGGGGTCGGAAAACTGGAGAGAGCATCCAGGAACGGTGGGATGTTGTCGTCTTGTGCGTTCCCAACGTTCGGATTTATCGAGCGTATGCCAACGATGATGATCGGTATCATTCTACCATTTTCCTCCTCACCATCTTGATTGTCCGATGCCGTGCCTCCATCTCCTCTGCTGCCTGATCTGCTTGCGGAACTTCGATTTCCTGCGCTTGACCCAAACCTGAACATTCTGAAGAAATTCAGAGGGGCAGGCGAACCACCTGGACCTTCGCCTCCATCCTCTTGATTCCCGTTCTGTCGCAGCGCCGAGGCAATCCTCCCATTCTGTAAGGCTTGTAGGAAGCTGTCGAATGTACCATCCTCGCCATCGTCCGTGACACTCCGGGCTTCCGAGACTGCTCTGTGATCATCCCCCATCAATGATACCGCGGTAGCAGCTGCCGCCGCAGATAGTAACCTCGATAGCAATACGGCCTGATCCTCCTCCCGTCTTGCCGGAGATCTCCGTCGGCGAAGCGAGCTGAGGCTTCGGATGCCCCTGTCAGAACGACTGAGGGATGATAGCATAGACGAAGCCCGTCCGTCACGTCGCACTGAGCTCACGCGCCGTGGTGTTCGAGAGATAGACTGGTTGCTCGACACACGATCTAGTGTGTTGTCATCGAAACCGAGATCCAGCTCAGGCACTTGTAAATGGGATAGATATGATTCGGGTTCTGCATCGGAACTCGGGTTCTGTTGGGGTGCGTAGTTGGAGGACGGGGCGAGTAATGAGGGCGAAGAGGCATAGGCCGAGTCAGTATCTTGCGATCTGCTCGATAACCGGCGATGTAGGTAGGTTGGTATTGAGGTGAATGAGGTGAGGGAGTTGCGAGCCCTGGACATGCGGAGGCGATGACGGCGAGTGGCACTACTTCCAGCCGTATCAGACTCAGAGGGACCGGCGACTGAGTCTTCATGGTGAGTTGCGAGAAGGTTGGTAAAGCGTGAGAAACTTTGCGAGAGAGGCCGTGGACGTGTCGTGGAACTCTGAGGTAGCGGCGATGGCGGAGGTGGATCCCTTTCGCTGGCGTTTAGATGGTCATGGTCGGTCGGAAGGTTCGATGAAGGGGCCCACGATACAGGACGCAGTCTACTGCGAATGCGAGCATCTGGTGATGCTCTTGAGTTGGACTGGCCCATGGCAAGAGGCCCTCCAGCTCACTTCGAAGGGGCGTAAGGGAAGAATAGCTGTGAAAGGTAGTCAAGGCGGAGAAGGCGGTGGTTGATGGCGGCGGCGGCGGCGGTAGTATGATGTCGTGGACTAAGGAATGAGTTGATGAGGAGAAGAGTAAAGAAGGTAAGGAAATGAAGGAGCGTGGTAGATAGGATAGGGTGAGGGCTGAGGGTAGAGTAGGGGTAGGTTGTTGTTGTCGATGCGGCGGAGGCGGTAGTAGATAGTAGGTAGAAGGTAGTAGGTAGTTAGTAGGTGGTGATGTCGATAGTGGATCTGTATAGCCAGTCAGTCTAAGTCAGTCAAAGAGTCGCGCCGCGCCGAGAGTCAAGCAAGCAAACCGCACGCACGCACACGGCAAGTACACTAACATCGCATGGTAACGTGACTCCTTCCTATTCATCCTTCCAACCTGCACTATACCGTACTATAACCTACTTACCTTCCATATACTACCGAATCAACTACTTAATCACCTACGAGTATCAACCTAAGTAATAACTTCCAACCCGTCCGATCTATTCGCCTCTAGCCGGTCCTGTTTTCAACCAACCAGAACGCAAATCCCATCCTTCAAACCCTTCTTCTCAAACATCACACAATCTCACAGATCCATATCGAAAAAGAAGACGTAACATCGCCTTGTCAACGTCTTTTTCAGCTGCTACCGGAGCCGCACAACATCTCGCATATCCGACATCCATGAAGCCTGTCAGTGTGGCCGTATATGATTGATCGATCGACTGATTGATTGACTCCATCTATCAAGCGAGCCGTACAGAGTTGCTCAGCTCAGCTGCCCAGCTCCCCAAGCTGACCGGCTCGCCCAATCCAATTTCAAAAACCCATTCAACACAAAATTTATCATGCAGTACTTCGCTGGCTCGCTGAGGCCCAGCCAGCAAACCACTCATTCGTTGCGCGCACACCAATACAAGCGGTCACGGAAGCGGAAACGCAACGAGGATGCTGACGAGAGTCCAATCAACTCCGATGACGAGGCGGCAGATCCACTAACCTCTTCAAATTTGCTTCCTTTTGTTTCATCCAATTCTGCACAAACAGCCCAACTACGCATCGCTGGACTAACACCCAAGCATGATGCTGCTTTGAACGTGCCGCCTAGGCCGTTCCCACACGCTCCTAGTCAAGCACAACGTCCGACCTTCAATGCGACCAAAATCCAGCAGGAGCTGGCAGACCTAGATCCTCCGTTATTTGCTGCCCATGCCATCTCGAAGAGTCGCCCCGTGGACCGGGCCAATGCCGTGCCCGAGCTGCGGCAAACACATCTCAATGTGCTGGTCACTCTTATGCACCGCTGTTTGCTCCAAGGAGACTATCAGCGAGCGGGTAGAGCATGGGGCATGATCTTGCGTACTCAGGTTGCTGGTGCACCAATTGATCCGCGAGTTGGTGGCCGCTGGGGTCTTGGGGCAGAAATATTACTCCGCCGAGTTGCACGAAATCAATACACGCTCGCCGGCCAGACTGAAGAAGAAGACATCTATACAGATGAGGGCTTTGAACTCGCCAGAGAGTACTATGAGCGTTTAATTGTTCAATATCCCACACGAAAGCAATATCGTAATGCTATTGATGCACGAACATTTTACCCGGCCATGTTCTCGCTTTGGATATATGAAGTCTGCGAGAAAAGCAAGCGCGCGCGAAATCAACATGCACTAATTGACCCAGCGTCTCCGTCTTTTACTACCCTCAACGATGGCTTCGAACATGATTCCGCTATAGAATCGGACATTCGCACGGAAGAAATGCGACATGCAAGACAGATAGAGGAGCGACTGGATCGTGTTATTGTGTCACCGCCCTTCGACAAGCATCCTGACCTGCTACAGCTGAGGGGTATGATAAGTCTCTGGATAGGAGACCTGGTGTTGGGCGAGACCGCCACATCTCCCAGCGGAGATTGGGATCCAGACTCCTCTACTGATGATACATACATCAATTATGAGGCAAGGCAAGAACGACGAAACCGATATACCCACAGTTTGAGGGAGTTCAATCGAGCTCTTGATTATCTCAAACGTGCTCAGGAGCACGGCAAACATCTTCCCGAAAGTGTTGCCAGCACGAAAGACAAGATCGACTATTTGATGAAGAAGCTTGAAGTGCTGGATCACTAACAACGCTTAAAGCGAAGGATATTCCTCTCGGGGCCCTGGCTGTGGTGCAAACCGCCCATCATGCATCCATTCCATATATTGGACCTCTTGTGTCCAGTTCCTCGACTTAGGGGCTTTCCATGGAAAGGCATCACATCAAATGCCATCATTTGCAAGCTTATCCCTGGCTGCATGCACTCAAGCTCCAACTTCAATAAACAAAAAGTTTGATTTCGACGTTTCTACTAGCAACAGGACTCACGCATCAGTGGGCCACACGTATATCTTGCATAAAGGTCATTGGGTACACGGAGGTGATGTGATCACGAAAACGGGTGGAGTTCTACGTAAAGTTATACATTTATCCTCTTTCTAGTGTGTGTAGTACGTACTAAATTTGTACAAAATAAGGATAGTAGTAAGGAACGAAGATATCAAGGCTGGATTCGCTCTGAAAGAAACCCAAGGGCGGTGAAATATTATACAAAGAGTCTGCCATCGAGATGAAAAGGTTCATTGGGTGAGCTAAAGCTTATTCAAGCTTCCTATTGACGAAAAGATGCTAAAAGAAGAGCACATGAAAGAGACAACCGCAAGAAAGAAAGTGAAAACGGTCCGTTCCCAGAGCCACGATCTTGTACCGAGCACAAATACGGCAATCTGCCAATTGTATTGCCATAAGAAACAAAGACCCGGCCAACTGGTATGATATACATACATGAGCTGTTCAAGCATCGTTATAGGCACCAAAATAGACTCCCAATGCGACCACCTCCTGGCGTCGCTAATTTTATTGTCGATATGGAACCGTGACATCCTTCTGGAGATGACGTGTTCCCACATGTCTTTCAGTTTTGCTGATTGTTGATACGGTTCATGCTGCATGAACGCTACCCACCTGTCAACTGTTTTTTCGGCATACTTATTAGGGAACGAAAACCATTCCGTATGCATTTTCTCGCAAACGCTGCAATAGAATGGTCGACGGTGAACACCAAGGTCGCGATGAATCAGATGTTCAGTCTTGATTCGATTCATACATGCTTGCGAGACATGCATGAGCTTCAGCTCCATACCACATTCCCGGACAATATCTCCCTTGCGGCGAGAGACGTTATCCGATGACCCGATCTTGATGCGTTTCCCGTGGACCATGTCACGAAAAATATAGATATGCCCCTTGGAGTTGTTCGTGGTGAATTGTTTTCGTAGGAACGATTGCAATTCATCATGCACTTCCCGTGCAGTTTCAGGGATTTTGATTTCTTTGGCCTGCTTGACCTCAGGAATCGGTGTGGTCTTCGTGGTCGATGGATCCGGGTCGTCTCCACGAGGCGGAACCCGTTGTCTTGGGCTCCCACTGCTGCCTACATCGGAAAGTCTTGATTTCGTTCGTTTATGTACGCGATTGTTGCCTTCGGGATTCGATGCTCGTCTGCCTGTCGACTTCGCTCCAGATGCCTGGCCTCGGCTTCTCTTGTCGATGTCTTTCCATTCCAAATGTCTGCGAATCTCTTGGATATCGAGCACCGCGCTCTCGCTGTTTGCCTCGGCAAGATGCGGTCGCTGAAGATTCAAGCGATTATAGGTTGAGACAGTGTAGTCCTTTGGCGAATTATCACACGATTTTGCTTGCCGTAGGGTAGGTGCGGTCTTTGGGGTCTGAGGAAGTGAGGTTGTATGTCCAAATGTCCCATCAATGCCAGATAGACTATCGGATGGTGAGAAAAGCCCAGGAAGGGTTCGTGACGGTGTCGATGCCATCGCAGTAGAGGCCATCTATTCTGTCTGTGGAGGGAAACTATGAGAAAAGGACTTGATATCAAGTCAAATGAATCCTATCAAAAAGCGCAACAGCCTCGTCCTCAAGTACCCTCTCTTCGCACCCGTGCACATCGTCAGTTCGTCATAAAATGACCTGAGGAACTGCGGCTTTCGATGCTGGCTGTGCTGGTAGCTCGCGCTGTGCCGCATGCACCTCGAGCATGGGTTTCCGCAACGCTCATTTGTGGGATTCGCAATGGTGCAACAAATACGAACGGTTCGGCACGCGCCCAGCCACAGGGACGAAACACGACGAGGGGAACGCTGCAGAGCTAGGTAGTTACAATGGTTTGGCATGAACGCCATGAGAACGAGGGCGGGTGTTGTTTATAGAAAAGACTGCATTTTGCATGATTTTGGGAGACGGAAACAGAGGTTGTTCCGAACAAAGTTAGGGGATGAGATATCGATCATTCAGCGATTATCAAAACACTATGACATGAATGACTACGGGACAGTCCGATGTCGATATCGAAGTATATGTGTGGAGCTTGCTTTGGTGAGACATGCGTGGTAATTGATCACCATATTGCAAACAGTCCAAAGTACGAGATAGGTAAGTACCGTTGACTATGATAGTTGTGTTATTGATATCGTGTATATTTCTCATGAATCTATTTACTTTCGGTGATTGACTTTCTTAAGGCTGTGCAGGATCGTTGATGATCCAGTTCTCCCAGAACCTCAACCCATCCAGTCCTTGTTCACGACACAAGGCACCACTCTCCTCGGCCATTTCCAGCTCCTCGTTAGCTACGCCAACGCTCCAACCGAATCTCTCGGCTGTTTCCTGCGCTGTTACACCTCTTCCGTAGACTGTCACGTCCCACGTATACTCGGAGCTAGAAGATGGAGCATGTAGCTCCCGCAGCCATGCGAGGAGGCTGGCAACTGTTTTCTCGTCCGTCCTGTCGCGACCCTGGACAACAAGCAATCCGCTCTTAAATCGTCGAAGGCGAATAGGCAACTTTAGTTTATCCCACATTTGTGCTGCCTTTTCGAAATCTGCAGGACTGACGAGCTCTACTCCCCCTCTTGATCGGTTGAAGACGGCCCAGAGGTCGACTAATGTCATGATGCCTCCCTCTTTGCGCAGGATCCCACGTGTATCGTCTGTAAGATATTCTGCCAGATTTCTTGAGAGCTCGGATACATAAAGGGATTCCGAGCCAGAACCGAGCATGTCTTTGGTAGTGACCAGACCGAGCGCAGATGCTGATTGCGATGCGATGACGTTTGCCTCAGAACTACCGTTTGGACCAAGATTCGTCTGAGAGGCGAACTGCTCCGCTAACGCGATGACCTCTTTGGCAGACGTCATCAGTGCCTCCAGATCCTCGAAAGCAGTCCCGATCACTGCCTCGTTATTCTTCCTCTGTTCGAGCCCGCGGCGCTCAAGGCCTGCAATACCAACCACCCTTTTGCGATCAGGATCGTCCGGCGTCTGATTTCCGGTCGAAGAGTACCCATCATCAAATGCACCAGATGATGGACGAGGCTTTGGAATTGGTGGAGCACTCTGGAGAAGCCACTTCCGCTGAACGAGAGCATTCTTAAGGCGCTCGAAGAAGATCTTTTCTCCCCCACCTCGAAATGACAGTTTGACGCACTCAAATATTCGGTCTTGAGCTGGTGAGGGGGGTAATGATGGACCAGGGGATTCTGATCGTTCGATCCCTTTTGCCATATCGAGCCTTTTGTCGGTCATGGTGTGTAGGGATGCCCCGCATATCTCACAAACGTTGAGCGAAGCATGGTTTTGGAACGTGCATCGTGGGCATGAAATGTTGCCTTGTCCTGTTGTTCCAACTTGAGCGCTGCTTCCTGCAGTAGCTGCCGTGGCGTAATCAGGTGGGGGGCCGCCATGGGGCTGTCTATTGCTCATAGCCGTTATCGCTGCCTTCACAACATGTACCAGTGGGGGGGTGATGCCACATGCTAGACATGGCGGCAGTGGTGTTCGAGCATTTGCTGTTGCAGGGTCGAAGTTGGAGGGTACTGGGTTCGAAAATGAGCATATAGGACACACCCAAGTTGCACTGGGTGAGGGTGCCGGCGCCGGCGCCGGTGAAGGAGCCAGTGAACGCTGCGGACTTGCTCGCTCGGGGGGGTTCGAGGCAATCGATGTGCCGTGACTTAATTGCTTCAAAGGTTTTGGGAAGAGCGTGATCTTAGCTGAAGACTTGAGAAAGCCAGCCTAATTCCAAGTTTAGATGCAATTGTAGCAGTGACCGGCGCAAACATACATAGAAATCTGGTCGCTCAACATCCTTGAGGTAGATTGCTACCGAGTTCTTTCTCGGCTCGTTATTATCGACATAGCAGACTCGATGCGACGTCAAATAGGCCTGGCCATTCTGATATTGGGGAATCTTGAATTTGCTGTACAGACTTAGCAACACAGTTCCAGATAGATCTATAGAAGATCGTCCGCATACCCCTCATACAGACCCACTGCGTCTTGCACAAACAGAAGGGTCTCCTCCGGCAGGAGGGACGGGCGCAAGGCGGTAGTGAGGTCGAGCTGGTGCAGAAACATTCAGTACATTGGCTGCAAAGGGAGCTTGCATCCTACCGCTGGTGCATGTAATTCAAGGGCAGCAGTCGTGGCACATACCTTTCGAAGCTCGCAGGCACGGCGGCGGCGTCATTTCTTGACCTTAAAGGGCTAGCGTCTTGGCGCGTCCACAGACCGCTGTCTTTCGCCTCACTCGACTTTGACTTCACCTTTTCTCCCTCTCCACCTTCTACACTTACACTACACACCACCAGAGATCACGGCCTCGAGCGACAACATTCTAAGAGTAAGACTAACCCCCCGTTGCTTTGACTGCCTCTCTGCTATCCCCCTCCCCGCCATCTTCTTTTGCGCGTCCCTCCTTTCACCATGTCTCCGACGTGGGCCGCCGTGGCCGCGCAACAGCCCGCCTACAACGCCGTGCCTGCACGCACAACTCTTGCACGACCTCCTCCTCCTCCCGTAAGAAGCCTTTCTTCGATGACCGTAGAATCGTCTTCATCTAATCAGACTATGCAGGCGCCGACTGCTTCAAAGGCTGCGCCAGCGAAAATGATCTGGCCTCCAGAGTTAAAAACCTATGTGCAGCGTGCTCTCGCTGAAGAGTTCCAAGTCCGCGGAGTCACGACAATCGAGGTGAATGAGCAGTTGAAGAAGACCATCGGCTACTTCGCCGAGCGAGCCATGCTCTTCGAGTTGGATTGGGATAACTACCCACTGCCCCAGGACATTATCGTTGCGGAACGCGCAAAGCTTGCAGAACAGGCTGCTGCCAACGCGGCATTTACTAACAACTCATCCTCGCCAACTTCCACAAAGCGCAAGGCACACGACACAGTAGAGTCACAATCGCCGACAAAGACATCAACCCCTCCGTGGCAGAAGACTAACCTCGCGGATCGTGTCACTTTCGGCAATGGACAAAAAGAAAAGCGACCTAAGCAAGACGATGCTACTTCCAGTAAGTCAGACCTGGAAAAGCGCAGGAAGCGTTTCCAACTTGGTACCTCTGGCAAGACGAAGACGACTACTCCCCCGTGGAACACGCAAAACGGCCCTGACTCCGATCTCTCCTCCGGACCCGTTGTTGGCACGAACCAAAATCTCGAGAAGAGTTACTTCCGCTTGACAGCGCCGCCCAAAGCAGAGACCGTACGCCCACAGCCTGTCTTGGAACGAACGCTTGACATGCTTCGCAAGAAATGGAAAGGTGAAGAGAAAAATTACAATTACATCTGTAACCAGTTCAAGTCGTTGCGCCAAGATTTGACTGTTCAGCATATCAAGAATTCCTTCACCGTCAAGGTATACGAAATGCACGCTCGAATCGCATTGGAAAAGGGGGACTTGGGTGAGTATAATCAATGTCAGACGCAATTGCGCGTTCTGTACATGCAAAAGTTGGGCGGACATCCTGCCGAATTCCTGGCGTACAGGATCCTCTACTTTGTATACACATGCAACAAGGCCGACATGAACGACTTATTGGCCGAACTAACAAACGCAGACAAGAACCAAGATGCAGTACGACACGCCCTTGATGTGCGCTCCGCGCTTGCTCTTGGCAACTATCACAAATTCTTCAGACTTTACCTCGAAGCCCCAAACATGGGCGCTTACCTGATGGACATGTTCATCGTGCGTGAGCGCCTTGCAGCTCTCGCTAATATTTCCAGAGCGTACGTTCAATCCCATAATCCCGATTAGTATGTGTTTGCTAATGAGAAACAGTTACATGTCCATTGCACTTCGCTTTCTCACGGATGAGCTGGGTTTCGAGAATGACCGCGAGTGCTGCGCATTCCTCGAGGCTCACAATGCCCAAAACATGATCGAAGAGAAAGTTAACGACAACGGCACCCAGCTTCGCGTGAACTTCAAGGGTGCGGCACCTCACTTTGAGGCCCTCCGTGCTGCAGCATTTTCGAAAGTAGACATTAAAGGTCAGATATGACCGGCCCATCTCGACCTCACGACAGCACCTTAATCTTCTTCGCCCTTGATACCCAATTCACGAATGTCCATTATATTGTCACAAAAATTGTTTTGCACACTGCACTGCGCCCACTTTCTCTCGTCCCTCAGCAGTTTTTCGCGACCCTGGATTTCCTTAAAACGCCGGCTTCCTAGTGTCGCTATGGTTCGTTTCCTCGATGTCAACCGGTCGGAAGCGGGGGACCCGCTTCATGCGATGACGCGCGGAAACTTCTAATCCATCTCTCTCATACGTTTTCTGTTTCGGAATGGTCTTTTCGGTCACAATCACGATTGAAGTGGCGCTAACCTACCATGTTTATTACGTCACTGCTCTATATTCGGACACACAAGATGGATGGGAATTGTAAAATAAAGTTTCTACAACAGCGTACGAACCGTCCTGGCGGGTCTGGTCCGCCCTCGAGGGCTAAGGATCAATGTCGATTTGCGTCGCTTCGGCTCTTGGACACCAACTCTCTACGGAGCAGTCTTGAATCCTCGACCCCAGAGCGGCTCGAAACGTATCCGCTTTTGAACCGCCGGCAGCATTGACAGATTTCTACACGACGTCGAGGCAAGTATTCTATCCGTGAAGTGCCTGGCCAGGCACCGTACAGCGCATATCGAGCGATATTCCCTGCACGTGGCCCATCCCAGGACCTTTAGGCATACACGTCGATGAACAAGAAAGAAATGTAGTTCCGGGTGGTGGACATAGGGCGTTTGCGGTTTTCGATTGCGGGCGGCGGGCATGGCTGCGATGATGACCTTTCACTTTCTTCTTTACCCTCTTACTCTAATCTTTTGGCGCCGCTGGTGGAGGATTCCTTCATACTTTGTGAGGGCGTTTGGGTGGGAGGCCAATAAGCACTGGAGAAGGGAGTTTTCACATCTGATTGGAAGAAATGTCAATTAGCACTGGCAGCCCTTGGGCGGCAATAATACCTAAGCTAGTGAATACAATTGGCTCATGCTTGTTCAATTCAGCTTCCACAATGTGGCACGCGTTGTTTATTCGATTATGTTGTGTCGCTGAACACTTGATTATGTTTATTGATAGCTGATGTATTGTGTGATCGCAGTTAATGGGCTGGCTACTCGCAGTTCAGGTGCGTGGTGTGCGGTTAGTAGCGGTTAGTGGGCGGTTGGCAGGCAGCAAAGGAGGTTCATATCAAACAGACGATAACTTATTGCATGTAACGAACTATCCATCACCCTACTGCAGCCAAAGTTAAAGCGAACGAGCTGGCGACCGTTAGGAGGCCCTGGGGACCAGTCTACCCTATTACCCTTCCTTACCTCCCCTACAGCACTAGTAAACTTACTACTGCTCGTCGGAGGGAGGGAGGTAGAGATGGCTGACGGGAGAGGATCACATCCCCTGTCGCTTTTGAAGAGAAAAGAAAAAAAGTCGATTACTCTACTCTACACCAAATCCGCAACGGGGGGAAGGGGAGAGGAGATGCCGAGGTGGAATATCCGGCAGGAATCCTATGCCCCCCTCCTATGTATGCTATGGTATGGTATGGGGGGTGTGGTGGTCTGGATTGGTAGGGCAGAAAGGAAGAAGGGAGCTAGCTAGCGAGCATTTTGGGCGGGTAGGTTGTCTAGTTGGGAGCATATCTACTTGCCTTGCCTTAGGGAGGTGTACTTAGGGGAGGTACCTACCTATGTAGCTCTAGCTATGTTGTAAAGTATGGGTGAGGGAGTGAGGTAATTAATTGTTGTAGCAGGCATTGGTGTTGGTGTAGTGTAGTTATTGTTCGGTGGGCATGTGCGCGTGTGTAGAGGAGAGGTACGGAGTACTGTGTAGTGTATGTGATGTGTTGATGGTATGGACAGGAGGTCGTAGGGTACTCTGGTGGGTTGAGTGAGTACCTGTATGTACGGGTGCTCTGTCTGACTTTCTGAGGGTGCTCGGAGGAGGTAACAACATGGCGGCGTGTTATTAAACGCCGTGCGTATGTACCCTTCATGTAGGTACGGTACGGTACGGGTACGTACTGTACATGTACGTCCGTTGCCACGCTATGCAGGGAGTCAAGTCCCTCGTAATTCGTAACTAGGAACATAGGAAGGGAGGGAGGGAAAGGAAGGGGAGGGGATGGAAGGGTACTCGTAGGATAGGGCCGAAACACCACGGATGTAATGGAAGAAGGAAAAAGAAAAAAGCCAGGGAAGAGCACGGAAGGGGGTACGGGAAGGTGGGTAAGACAAGGGAAAAAAGAGAAAAGATTGAGAATAATGATCTGATTCTCTGTTGGAAGTTGGGGCAAGAAGGGGAGGTGATTGGGTGGACGATGGTGAGGGCATGAATGTTCAAGCATTTGGAAGCAAGTCCCGCACGGCGGGCAGTAGTAGCGTGTGCCTTTGAAGGGTATTACCTATTGTAGGAGCCCAAAGAACGGCTTCGAGACCATTTGGACTGGGGGTGGAGGAGGGATCGTTGCTCTGCTGGGCGGGGAGGATTGTGATGATGAGTGACTACGATGGTGATGATGCTGCTGATGATGATGGTGGTGGTGATGGTGTTTTAGATCTCCCAGCCCAGCATAGGAGTAGCATGCCATGCATGCCTCCTTCGGTGCCGTGGTGACGGGTACTCGTACAGCCCAGTACAACAGTCGTACTACAGCCATCATCCACTATCCAGTCCAGTGTAATATCTGTCATTCCTTGTTCCGTTCTGGACAAAGTATGACGAAGACTGGCCTGTCCTGGACTCCTGGCCATGGAAGAAGTAGCTTCCGTCATGATTATCCTCCCGTGAGCATTTACAAACGGCACAGCATGGCGTGGCAAGACAATGGTAAGGCAAGGTATGGCATAGATTGACATGGCTCTCTTGTGGCTATGCTATGCGTCTCTTTCATTCTCGATTAGTCGTCTTGTGGAGGAATCGTGTTCATTCCGAAGTCATTATCTACATGGTAGTACATCCAGTGACTGCAACTATCTACTCCATATATTGATATCCATGAGGATGTCTATGGTATGACGTGAGTATGTACGGAGTACTGTGCATGTCCACTACATCATATTACAGATAGTTCTATGTTGGAACTGGTTGTCTTTATTGACATTGTCTCACACGTGCATCTATATATATATATATATATATGTGTGTGTGTGTATGTACAGGTACAAACATACAGGACTACATCTATATATGTTCATCCATCCGTTGGTTGTATATCTGTCGTCATCATCCATCTATCCAGATAGACAATTACTAGACACCTAGGTACGGAGTAGTTAGTCGTAGATATATCCGTTTGTGTCTCGTGTCCAAGAGACACAAAGAAGAGGCCACCATCCATCCCGTCATCCATCATCCATATTGTCTTGTCTTGCCTTGCCTTGCCTCGCCTTGTCTCTTTTTGTGTATTTCTTTTCTTGTCCTGTCCTGTCCACCCACACGGTAAACTCGGTCCTACACCATCCACCCTTCCATTTCTTCCATGCTTCCACACCGTCGCAGCCACAGCCACACACGCGCGGACTTTTGCTCTCTAAGGTTTACGCCTACCCACAATAATTCCTCTTTCTTCCAAGGGCTCTCTCATCTTTCTCCAGGGGTGGGAGCCTGCGAGGGTTTGGTCCCACCGTCACACCCTCGTTCGTTGGCCCAGACTCTCTCTCGCTCTTCTCAGGCCCTGGCGCTGCTCCGTTTTGCGCTTTTCGTTGGGCTGCATGTATTGTCACTGTACCCTACCTAGGCCCTACGAGGTACCTGTATGTACCCGTAGGGAGACGAATACTACTCGTACAACCACCCACGAGTATATCCCAAACAGAGCAGATCATAGCAGAGTACAAGTACAGTACATAGAGTACATACATGCAATAGCAGTATCATCGTAGTTACTTGTTAGTACTCCGTATAGTGTAGTGTAGTGTAGTGTAGCAGTAGTAACTTAGTATTGTGCGAGTATTAGTATCATTACTATCATCATCTACTTGTACCTACCTAACCTTATGGTCTTTCCATCGTCCTCCTCCTCCTCCTTCCTTTACAACTTCCTCCTCCACCTTTTGGCCCAAACCGAACCCCGGCGTTTGCGCCCTTAGCACTTACTTCTCTTACCTTTTCTTCTATTCTGTTCTGTTCACTTCACTTCACTTCACTTCACTACCCTTCACTTTTCCGCTTCACTTCACTTCACTTTCTCACTTCACCACCTCCTTCGTCACTGTTACACTTCACACGCACACGCACCCACACTTCTCGACTTCGCTGTCGCCGTCGCTGTCACTGCCACTGCCACGACCACGACTACAATACGTACAGTACGTTCGCTGGCAAAATAGATCAAACCGGCCAGCCAACCAGTCGACTATCCCCCTCTACTGTCGCCTGTCGCCTCCCCCACTCCTAAAACAACCTCTTCTACTCCGTACTTTCTCTCGTCTTCCTCCCTTCCTCACACCTCACCACTCTCGAGATCGATCGACTTCTCCAGTCTCCACCGATTGCACAACCCTTTTTTCTTTTTGCTTCCGCAAAGATACCATACCTATTATAATAGTCAAACGCCATAAGTCTATAACCCAACACTACTCGCTGCTGGGCACGTCAACAACAATTTCCCAATCTCCACTAGATCATCTGCACTACAAGTACAGGCTCCACAGCTACTACTACTTCGTACCAACGGGCTGGCCACACTCTCCTCCTATCGGTACATACCACCAAACAAATTCCAATTCCACTACCACTACGTGCTACGGGGGGGTGTTACCTACTAAACAGCGACCGACTATTATTGCTGAGACTTTTTCGCTGTTCGCGCGAGCACAATCCCTCCTTCTTCCCACGAGGGCTTCATCTCATTTCATTTCCACCCTGTCGTGTCTGTCCCGTACGGCGTGGTGACTGTGCGCACGCCAATCTGCCGGTTTCCACCCTGGCTGCCCGCACATCTCTTTCGCAATCAAACCCAGGAGCTCGCCTTCCTCGTCACGACTCACGACTGTCTCTGCCTCTGTCTCTGCCTCTTGTCTCTGTTCCTGTGCCTGTCTGCCGCTTGTCGCAGCATCTCCGACTACCATCGCTTCCCGTCTTGTATATCCCCCATAGCAGGACAGCAGTCAATCAGCAAACACAACAAACGCTCGTTTCAACTCCGCATCTCGACAAAGACGGACCAACATGAAGGTACGCCACCACCCGTTGCCACCATTGTCGCGCCATCTTCCGCACCGAGTCAAGTTGATCTCCCCCCATGCTAACATTTCTCCCAGTTCCGTAGATCTATGAAGAATGAGAAGGATAACCGGCCGCATCACATCTCCATCCCCCCAAAGGACGCAATAGCCATCGTGCCTCCCAAGAAGGTCAGTTCAGTTATTCCAACTACCCATACATACGCACACACATCTATCCCGCCCCCAATACAAGGCTGCCGCACTCGTCATCAACACTGTTATTGTGCGCAGCCTCCCTTTCCCTCGCGCGTCCACATGTCCGTCCGTCGCGCGCGACTGTTATCGCTGACCGACGTTCGCTTCTCCTATCTAGGTCATTAAGGCACTCTACGATTACCAACACTCCGACGCCGACCCGTCCTCAGGCTACCTTAGTTTCTCGCAGGGTGATTTCCTCCACGTCGTCGGGCGAGAAAACGACACCGACTGGTACGAGGCGTGTAATCCATTGCACGGCACGAGGGGTCTTGTGCCTGTGACATACTTCGAGCCGGTGGGAAAGACAGTCCGAGACAGCGGTGACTCCACGAAATCCGTCACTCCAAGCCAACCGAGCGCAACGGCCACGCACGACTCGGGCTACGCAGAGCAATCAATAACTAGCCCGAACAACGCAAACGACAACAAGTTTCCCATGCGGATATCAAAGGTTCTGGGCAAGGGCGCAGGCTCAGGCGCCATGGTGTACGGGATTGTCATGTATGACTTCAAGGCAGAACGCCCGGACGAGCTCGAGGCAAAGGAAGGAGAGGCCATAATAGTGATCGCACAATCCAACCCCGAATGGTTCGTCGCAAAGCCCATCACTCGACTTGGTGGCCCCGGTCTGATACCCGTATCCTTCATTGAGATAAGAGATATGACCACGGGAGCAGCTGTGCCCGACGCACACGACGCTGTGCGAAGGGCAGGCGTGCCCAAGGTCGAGGAGTGGAAGAAAATGGCGGCCGACTACAAGAATGGCAGTATACCACTGGGCAAGCTCGAGACCAACTCGCAGCAGACGTTACAGCAGGGCATGGAGCGTATGAGCCTAAGCTCCAAGAGTGGTGCGGGCGGTTATCCCAATGGTGGATTTGCGCAAGGGAATGCGGTGAGTTTTGCCTAATCAGATATTTTCCCTTCACTGCTGACCGGGGTTTTTCTTTGCAGCCTGTCTCTCATTCGCGAAACACATCCCAATACCAGAGCCCACAGTTCCGGGCCTCAGACTCGAATCTGCTGGCACCAATCAAAGCGCAAGTACCCCGCTACTGCTTCGCAGACGATATCTTTTGGTTTATTATCGAATGTCAAATGGAGGATGGTCGCCATTGGGAGCTGCAGCGTTTGTACCAGGATTTTTACGATCTGCAGATTCAGTTGATCGCGACATACCCCGTGGAGGCTGGCACAAGCGGCGCAGGCGAGCGGACGCTGCCATTCATGCCTGGACCGGTCACCTACGTTACGGACAATATCTCCAACGGACGACGGGCCAACCTAGACGAGTACATAAAAAATTTGTTGAAGCTTGGCTCGCACATCACCCACGGCAGCCTTGTCAAGAGCTTTTTCTCGCCGAGGCAGGGCGACTACGAGATCGACCCAGAAGTCATCGCAGCGGAAGAGTACCGCATGTCGCAAACTTCTGGACAGTCTTCCAATCCATCACAGGGCGCCTCGAGACAATCCTCTGCCGACCAGCTCCAACAGGCCACCACTCCCCAAACTCCGTACTCGACAGGATCGAACTTCCCAGGGCACCAGCGCGGACAGTCGCAATCGTACGGTGGACTCAGCGCGCCAGCGCACCAGCACTCGGCCATCTCTTCCACATCGACTAGCACGGGTCTTGGATCTGCGCTTAAGATCAAGGTGTGGTTTGAAGATGACAACTGCGTGGTGATTCGGATGCCGATTAGCCTGAAGTTCCAGGACCTGTACAACAAGCTGGTGGAGCGCCGAGCGCTGGAGAAGCCCGACGACAGGAACGAGGAACTCATGGTCGAGTACCGAGACGAAATTGAGGGGAAGTACTATCCCATCGAGAACGACGAAGACCTCGCGATTGCCGTCGAGAGGAACCCCAAATTGACTCTCACGGTGACGACGGCACGATGAGGGCATTTTGTCTGGTGACGCACTTTGTCACACCGACCCATCCTTTTTCTGCACTTCTTTTGCGGTAATCATGGCGGTGCGATCATTCTGGCACATTCATGACTGATGAGGATTGATTCGTGCGAACAAATTTTCAAGTTCATCTTCTTCTCTTTTATTTTCAATCTTACTGGGTTCAAACATTGTTGGCGAGTGGAGAGGGGTAATGGTATCTTAGGCCCATTTGGCCGCGAGTGGATGCCTCACCTGATATCATCATCTATTTGCAAGCTTTTTTGGATATGTTTGGATTGGCACTTGCACCGGCGTTACAAAATGGGGGGCGAAAGAAGGAGATTGGATTGACTGCAAGGCGTTCGATTGGAGCATATTGGCGAATGGTTCTTGTCCATGTTTTTGTTTCCCTTTATTCCCCTGGATTGCGATTCAAGGTCTGTTTCAATTCTTCTATTGCTGTCCTTTGCTCTACAAGTTATTCATCGGGAACTTCATGGTGGGAAAGGGGCCGCTGGACTCACAGAGGATGGGGACTATGGGAGGTTGGACGGCCGGATGGGATGGATGGACGGGTGGTATACTGCTGGCGATTGCCATGATGTTATTACAGGACACCCAGTGCATTGGTTTGGGAGTCAGGTTGGTAGGCACCGGATCCATTGCACGTCAAGTGTATGTATGCAGATGCATGCATGTACACAGTACCCAGTACACACTACACAGTATACACGGTATATGTCTTGACGACCCAGGCTGGTGTTAGATTGGTTGGTTCTTCGGGGGATCTGTTGCAGCAAGTGGATGATTGCAACAAAGCCCTCACGAAGGAGCAAAGAGAGAAAGAGAAAAGAGAGAGAGAGCAAAATACTTTTTTCTTTTATGGTCATATCATGGTAGATGGCACATTGTCAACACAGAGACTTCATTGTCGTCCCCCCTCCTCCATTTTCATATTTTATTTATTTATTCATTTACATGACGGGATCACTCATACTTGCCCTATTTCTACATGTTGTGCATGATATCGCTCTTGTGTGCCGATCGGTGTTCTTCAATAAGTACTTGTACCGCATAGAGGGGGGTTCATGGAGGACAGGTTAGCTTAAGCGGAGTTGTAAAGCTTGCGGATGAGCTATGCGGAACATGCTGGTCGGAAGCCGTTCGGTAGTGCCTGTTTGCTATTGTTCGTATGTCATTTCTCCGAGTTACTGGTTTTCTCAAGTAATTATTGACTGTATTCTCGTTGTAGTACAGTCATATATAATATACTCCTACGTATCTAGCATAATAGCTTCTAGGCTAGGTAGCGGTACTTAACCTTAGCCAGGTCATGGCTATCATCGGACCCTGTCCCACCTCCTCCGACCATCGGAGTTTACGACTCACCACCATCCACAACTTACGAGAACAGTACTCCGTAGTGTGGAAAGTCAATAACAATACAAACTTCAAAGTACTCCCTAATTAGAGAAAAAAGCTAAGACCGTCAGTAGCCATCATCCCCATTCCCCAGATCTCGCAATTGAACCGCCTCGTCTCAGGCGTCTAGGATGACCTCGTGGCTTGCAGCTGTTTGCTTTTCCATTACGGCATATTCTGGCGCAAGTTGCCTGGAACTGTTACGTGCTATGCTTTAGTAGGCAGCTTTTGTGGTCCACAAGGGGGGGGGGGTGTCGATTATGGGGTTTAAGAATGGTGGGGAAGTTTGTTTTGTGTTTTGTTTCTTTTTGCTCCGTGAGAAACCGGGAGAACTAGGGAGAGACTAGGGAAGGATTTACACGGGCTAAATATGAGTTTATACTTTGTAGTTGGTTTGTACGAGTAACTTGATAGTTGGTTGGTGATGATGAGGGATGAGGTATATTGTGAACGCGCCTTACATCTTGTTCCCCTGATTGGACGATAAAGCTACCCAATGCAGTTTAGCGCCACGAGATTGTGCGGAAGTCGCTGAACATTTCGTCAGCCGCCGTTGCGAAACAGAAAACAGAAATCGGAATCCCCAAATTCCCCAATTCCCCATTCTTCCCATTCTCTCTCTAATCCTACCCGTCCCTTTTCCTTTCCCTTTAGCTGGGGTCAGTCATCGTCGGCCTGATCCGATTAAATCCCTCAGGCGATTCAGCATACTACTCCGTACATACAAATATAAATACAATCCATCGTTCCTCCTCCTGCCCTACCCCGGATCATATACCACCGAGCATCATCTATCTTTAGCTTTCCCTTTTTCTCGGATCAGGTCCCGTTGACCGCCTGTCGTTAAATCGACCCATAATTTTACAATTCCGACGTCTCCAATCTTTTGACCTTACCTTCAACCCAGGCTTAGGAACAGTAAAACATCCCATCGCTCGGGATTCATACATGCAGCACAGGAAGAGAGAGTTTGTCAATCACAGGAGGAAGCTGCAATGGGGGAAAAGAGACCAGCAGCGAACGAGCAGATCCAGCCCTTGAACGTCTTCGAATCCTCACCACTACCACCTCCCACAACAACACAGCAAGCTCTCTTGAGCTCTTCCACCATACACAGCGTCACCGAGAGCGCTGCCTCCTTCTCACCGCCCTCGATCCCGACCCCAAACCTCGCTACTCTCCCAAAACCCTCAATGGCGGTCGCTGCGCCCGACGCGTCCAAGGACAGCACAATGGGCAAGACTTGGAATACGAACAAGCTCGGACTGAGGGTCGGAGTCGACGTCGTTTCGGCGTGTTCCGCTGCGGCGCTCGTTGCGCCCATCATCACGGCCATTGATAAGGGAATCATGGAGAATGCCAGCGGGAGGAACACCCTGGGGCAGAGCTTGAAGTCGAGCGCGATGGAGATATTGACGAAGCCCACCGCCTTTTTTGGCAGGAGGGCTTTCTTTCTCATCTTTGTATGTGGTCATTGGGTATCGTTATCTTCAGGATCTGCCACTGACTTTATAACCCATTCGTAGACTGTATACTCCGGTACCTACATCACCGCGAACAGCATCGACACCGTGAACTCGACGATAAGCAATAAGCCGATCCACACCACCACGGCAGGAGCGTCCAAGTTCTTCGCGACATCGGGCTCGAACATCGGCCTCGGATTATACAAGGACAGCCAGTTCACCAAGATGTTCGGCTCTGCCTCGTCTGCAGGGTCCCGTCCCGTGCCCCTCCCGACCTTCGCACTCTTCACCATCCGCGACTGTCTGACCGTCTTCGCATCCTTCAATCTTCCCACCGTGCTCTCACCGCACTTCGACGCACGCATGTCCTCCGAAGTAAAGAAATACGTCGGCGCGACATCCGCCGCCCAGTTCTTCGCCCCGGCCGCCGTCCAGTTGATCTCCACACCTCTGCACCTCTGGGGTTTGGATCTGTACAACAGGCCTGGCGTAAGTCTTCCCGAGAGGTTCACCAGGGTCAGCAGGGATTGGCTGAAGAGCGCGTTCGCTAGGATGGGCAGGATCGTACCGGCCTTTGGCGTGGGAGGCGTCGTCAATACGAAGGTTAGGAGAAATCTGATGGGCAAACTTGAATCGTAATTATTGTTGTAACGATATGGACGATGACGAAGATCACGAATCTTCAGAGAGAGAGAGAGAGAGAGAGGAAGGAACGGAGGCTTCCTTTCTTGACAACAGTACATATATGCATATGTGTACATATATCCCCAAAACATTTTCCGGTCCATATTACACACGGACACGGGGTCGTCGTTACCTGGCAACGACCAAAACGACAACTACTACTCCACTCTGGTTATCTATCACGGCATGGTTTCAACGGTGCATCTCGGCGTCAATTGTTTTCTTCTTGGTTTTCTCTTCTTCCACATCACGGCAGAACCCCCTTTTTGCAACGCAGTACAAAGTTTCTCCTTTTTTTGGCATGGAAATACGCTTTCTTCACCGCGCGCGCATTCGTCATCTTTGGATCTGCTTTTGTCCTGTTTGCAAATTTCCTTCCTTGACAGGAGGGCGAATGCAATTGGTTACTTTTCTACGTTGACATGTATTATTTCATCATTTTCACCTTTACGAGTTCATATATATTCAGGGGGGGCACATACATACAAGGCTTATATAGATAGAGATGCATATATTGCGAATCGATATGACTTGGAAAGAACAGAGCCAGAGCCAACCCCCCGTCGTTTGTGTGTGACGTCTAGCTGTCTGATCAATGCTACTTGAAACTAACGAAATGGCCTAGATGGGGGTGGGTTGGCCGTTCGTGAGCCGTGACATTCTACGTACTTTTGCGGTGTAAGTGTGGGTGTAGTGTTACCTGGTATAGATGATCGTAAGTATTTTCTGCCAATCAATTCTACGGGGAGATTCAAGTTGCTTTCGTCGGATGGCAGAGGAGAAGAGGCATATACATGTATATGTATATTGGTGTGCCTATTCGTGATATAGTTCCACAAAGCATCAGAGATGCAGGTGAACCAGAATTGCATAATCAAGGTACATATGTAAAGCTACGCATGTGTAAATATATAAATCATTCTGCCTGACTAAGAAAGTGTCTGTATGAATGTCACATGTGGTTTAATCGATTATGCGTCATCGTATCGTGAGATAATATCTGATATCATATAGATAGAGAGTGGGGGAGGAAAAGAACATGAGAAGAGCTGAACAGTAAGCAAGTGACAAAGTGATATAATCAACGACAGTTGTACTGTTGAAATTGAAACCACATAGACGCCGAATGTTCCCTTAGTATACGCCCGAAAATACGCAGTCTGGAGAATGATGTCGAGGGATATGATGATGAAGTAGGTCGGATACAGATGGATAGATAGGATGCCATCGACTTGGGAAAGTACGGATCAAGGACGGACGGATGGGCAGCTTCAGTTACCGAACAACCTCACCAATGACACCAGCGACATAGCAAGCTGCGCCGGCGAGGATGGCCGTCTTGAACACACTTGCTACGCCGCCGCCCCTGCCTATGTTCTTATTTCCTTTGGTACTCGTGCTCTCTTCTTTTGCACGTTGATTGCTGCTACTCTTCTTTCCTTTAGAGCTTGTGCTTTCCTTCTCCGTTGCTTTCTCGGTTTCCTCTGCACGGTTGCTACTACCACTATCCTCCTTCCAGGCCATCTCTATCTGCTTCTCAGCCTCGTGTGCGGCTTTCAGCCTCTGGAACTCGATCATTTCGTCCCGAACCTCCTCCCGTAAGTCATCCACGCCCACGAAACCCGTCGGGCTCAAGCGAGACGTCCCATCTACGGGATTGATCTTCTGCCTGCCCTCGCTGCCAGCGTCGACGCTTTCTGATGACGACGACGAAGACGATGGTGGGCTGATCTTGGTGGTCTTGATCTCGGAACCGGCATCTGTAGATGCGGTGGTGGTGCTCGAGGAGGTCTCGGCAGGAGTGCGGAAGATGAGGAGGTTCGATTTGGCGGATGTGATTTCGAAGCGGGTGGTAGGGAGGTGCGGGAGGAACTTGATGGGTGTGTCTAGGATGGCGAGCGCTTCGGGAACGGATATCGTCTCGGGGGACGATACGGGTGTGCTGATCGTTGTCGTGATGGAGAGCTCGTCATTTGAGGGGTCGTGGGCAATGATGGTGTACGAGTAACTCGTTGGGACGGTCTTTTGGGTAGTGTCTTGGTGGTTCTCAAAGATTGGCGTGGCGGTAGTGCTTTCCGTGGCCGATTTGATGACTTCTTGTGAAGTGGCCGCAGAGCTTCCTGGTTCGGCAGTCACGCTGGCCTCAGTGTGTTCAGTGACCTCGATGTCCTGCGCGGTTGCCTCAATCTCTTTCTGGGTCGGTGGGGAACTATCTGCCTTGCTTTCCGTCGTAATATTTCTAGCCATGTTCGACGTGGGATTGACTGCGTCCGTATCGCAAGATTCTACTGCTTGTTTGATCAAAGGATCATCCTGCACCTGTTCGGGTGCTTCGAATTCAACACTCTTTTCCTGTAGGCCTGGTGTTTGACGATGTTCCGTGGTAATTGGACCATAGTTGTCCTCATATGCGTCCTTAATTTCCTTCACGAGCTTCTGGTCTTCTACCGACTGCCTCTTCGTCTTTGCCTCAATGGCCCCTGGAGCAAATTGGTCGTCGACTTCTTTGCCCAGCCTATCTAGTTGAATACTAAAAGGTCTAAAGACACTATGGGCTAGAGGCTTCACCTCATCATGTGAAGTGTTCGTTGTGGGCTCTGGACCTCTTGCGTACCCGTCGTCAGATAGACCTTGCATGGCAGCCTTTTGAGCTTCAATTTCTTGCTCGAGTTTTTGCCCGGCGGGAATGCTCCACGTAGTTGTAGACTGGCTTTCTGCATGCGATGCTGGTATTGATGTATAAGTCGCCTGCTCAGTGCGTGTGCCTTCCGCGACTGCAATCGGCACAACATCAACGATTTGCATGATACGTTCCACGAGCCTCAACAACGCAGATTGGATGTCCTGCAAAGCAAGTAGCTGATGTCCGACGTTCCAAAATTGCCTCTTAGCAGCATCTTCCGGTGACTTTTCCAACCGCTGATGAAGGTTGAACACCAATCTTCGCGTTAACTTTGTGTTCTTTTGCAAGGTCTGGAATGCGTGTCGGAGATTGTTCTTTGCAGAGTACGACAATCCGTTCTTTTCGATATTCTCGATGGCTTTAATCGCCTTGTCAAACTCATGGTCTGTCTTTTGCAGACCCACGCGAAGCTGCAATGTCTTCAAACTATCGGCTTGCGCTTTGGCATCGTCGGAACCAGATCTGCTCCAGAGCTTTGGGCTGACACTGTAACAAGCCATGGTTTCGCATGCCTTGAGTCTTTGGAGTAACGGCTTGGTGGCGGGAAAGTCCGTTTCTAGATCTGGTCCCACCAGTTCCATGGCTGCACCGCCCGCCCTGACTGCATTCTTGATGCTCTTCATTTGGAGATCCGAAGCAAAGAGTGATTTCTCTGTAACGGGATCCTGCCAAAAGTGTTTGACAAAGGCATCCCCGCCGCTCTGTAACCATTTCGTCATCCGATCTATGCTAGATTCTAGTGCAGGCTCTGTTGGCTCTGGTGTTGAAGCGATATGCTGTGCTGGTGCAGATGCATCGGCGTTGATAGACTGTAGTTCGGGTCTGTTCTTGTTCTTCTCGTTGAGCTCCCTCGTTGTTCGTCGGATAAGTTGGTCATTGACGATCTTCGACTCGACCATGGAATCGAGAACAGCGTCATTCTCGCTCGCTCTCTTATAGTGCTGTTCTAGCTGATCCCTTGACTGATTGGAAAGGTTATTCTTCTTACGGCCCATGGCGGCTCGGATATCAGAAGCTGTAAGGAAGTCAATGTCATCCTTTGGCAGTTGTTCCAAAATCTTGTCAGTAGATCTGCTGCTCCTTGGCTCTTTCACCCCCTCTTCGGCTTGGGCAGGGCTTTCATTTCTGCTATACCAAGTCTGTACAGCCGGATCGCCTTTGAGAGCAGGCTCTGTCCGACTGCCCCACGTTTGGTCGCTCTTCCCCATATCTTCCTTGGGGTCTCTCGCTTCGGCCATCTCTTGCGGAGGCCACATGCCTCGTTTTACACCCCAGAATCTCTCCGTCGAGGAATACTCCTCGGGGTTAGGAGCCGATGTCTGGTCCTTGAGTTTGGCGTCCTTGTAACCCTGCTCCTTGGGCGGGTTCATGGCTGATCGCCTGTCTAAAGACGTGTTCCGCCACTCGTTGCCTCCGCTATCCATTTTGGGTGGCTCGGCAAAGAATTCCTTGATGAAAGCACTCTCTCTAGAGGAAGCTTCACTTGCACCGATATCGTCTCCTGATCTTTCTTCCGCACTGAGGCTGTCCTTGTGAGGAGGTTGCCTGGGCTTGGGCGCTCGAGAGATCCACTCAGGTCCCTGGTCATTGTATACCTCCTTTCTCGGTGTATATGTGTCAGGCCCAACCGCAGAGGTCGATGTAAATTCTGGAGGGCGTCGGGGGTCAGAAGGAGAGACGACACAAGTATCATAGTCGGGTTTCTTGGTAGGAGCACGTTTGTAGGATGGTTCCGAAAAGATCGACTCGCGAACTCTGTAGGGATCTATGGTCTCTGGATTCGACCTCGGGGCATTCGCATCAGTTGTCGCCCGCGATCGCGCCGTTGATGAAGTAGAATTCGACGCCCGATCTTGAATGTATGTGTCAGTCCGTTACCAATTCTTGATATTCTAATTCAAACTTACAGTGTCCGTCATCTGACGTGCCCGCTTCGCTCCGGTTTGATCTACTTGCAGTTGCCCTCCTCCCGGCATCTTCGCCCAACTCCTCAAGGTCCTTCCAAGCCCATTGTGGAAACACCTTCCTTACGAATTCAGCATCCCAACCCTTTGCTCCGTAACCCCTCAGCATCCTGTTGCTTCGTCCGAAGAGGAACTCATACGGATGTTCTTCGAATAGCTTCTTGAAGCTCTTCATGCGGTCTTCGTGGGCGGACTCGTGGGTAGATTTGGTGAAGGAGGAGTTATTGTGTAAGTCTGAGTAGTTGTTGGAGACATTTCTGTGACCTTTCAACCAGAAGGATGGGGGAGTTGTTGCGTGGAAGTTGCGGCAATGAAGTTTGGACGATTTGGTGGCGGCGCGGCGAGGGTGAGCGTAACGGTGGAGGGGTGACTTGCACCAACGGGAAGAAGACATCCTGCTCGGCAATTCAGGGGATACCTGTTTATGATTATGGACGACGGAATACTGGCTGTAGAGCTCTTTATCGTGTCGACTCGAGGTGGCGCCGAAGTTATGGCGGTTAAGTACTCAGCCTACATGCAAAGCAAACTGAGAAAGATAAGAAAGCTTGGATACAGGCGTAATACAGATGTACAGATGTTGCAGATGTTGACAGCTTTCTCGGAAGTGTTATAATCGACCGATCAGTGATGAGGATGGGTAACGCGAAGTATATTGGGGTGTGACGCTGTTCGGAGATAACGAGACGGGGGTCCGAAGTAGAGCTACATGTGCATGTACTGGAGGTAGCTACCTAGCTAGTTGACTCGATGGTAGCCCTACAAAGTGCAGGCGAAGTATTGAAGTAATGTTCAAGCTGTAAGGAACAGAAGCAAGGAAATAGGGTATGATAGTGATGAAGGGGTAGGTTTGTGAGGTCGAGATGAATGGCGAGCTCCATGATGTTAGATAGATATATGATCCCATGACTTAGCCTTGCCCGCCATGGACCCTCTCCGCACACACCCCCGCATTACTGATTTTCATTATCTTCAACATCATCATAATCAGCCGCATTGACGATATTCATTGAAACAAACAGCATCAAGCTATACAAACATCGCATCGTTGTACTGTTAGAGCCGTCGAATGTGAATGCAATCAGCTCCTGTGGATCCCTCCGGACCGCATCCCGCGCGGGGCAGCTTCCTCTCTAACCGTTTCGGTAATAGCTCATGTCTCCTCAAAGAGCATCTGCATGCAAGCTACGGAGAACTGAGTACATACTCGACTGTGGCCCTGAATGCCCCCATATTGCTGCCATGTAACCACAGGAAACGCTTTAGAGTTTCAAAGATATCACGTCACTCGAGAAGCTGTCATTACATCCATGAATCACACGCTGGGTTATCAATGGAGACGCTGCTTCTGCAGTGAGCGATATTGTTTGTATCCACCGTGGTACGAGTAGCATGATCGCCTTGCATTGAGCCTCACGCGCTTCAGCTCTGCTACTTCTGCTGTGCTCCTGTGTTTGCTTTGCTCGTACGATCCCGTGCTAGATTGACGTAGGCCTCTTACACCCGCTCGGGCAATCAACAGACATAGAGAAGAAGAACGTAGTACAGCATTGCGGCCCGATGCACGCTTGATTGCTCAGTCAGGAAGCAAAGCAGAATAGATAGAGATAGTGCTATACGCACGACGCAACATATCTACAAATTTGGTCCTTCGATTCGAATCATGGCGCCAGATGATGAGCGACCCACTCTAGAAAACCTAGAGAGTTAAATGCCTGGGTGGGGTTCTCTATCAGAGGACGCCACGGGGAAGTCAGAACAACCCCTTCACAAGCGTCTCCACAGCGTTGTACAGGTTGCCTTCTTCCTGTCCGGTCGCCCTCTTGGTGATCACGGGGATCTGATCCTGACCAACCTTATAGTTCCTCAGATCTTGGTCTAGCCCGAGATCCTTGACTAGCTTTAGTATCCTCTCTCCAACATTCACTGCATCCTTCCTATCGTCTCGACTCCTGCTCTCGCCGAGGAAAGGTAATAAACGTGCGACCTGTTCCGCAGCCGCTGGATCCTCGGCCTTGAGCTTGACAACATGCCCGAGCGTAAGACAAGAGGTGATACCGTGGGGGATCCCGTACGGCGACCCGAGCGCGTATCCCAATGCATGGCTCAAACCTAATCCGCCTTTGATGTTGGTCCCAAGGAAGCCCAAGCTCGCGAACGCTGCGAGTTGAAGCTTGGTGATAGTGTCTTCGTCCCTCGGATCCGCTTTATACTTTGGAAGGTTCTCAAATAGACTGGCTGCAGATTGTAGGGTCAACCACCTGGCAGGTGCTTCCGTCGCCGTTGGGTGATATAGCAGCTCGATTGCATGGTCTAGCGCTCTCATCCCCGTGCTCGTCCACAGCCTCTGAGGGGTCTCGAGCGCGAACTTGGAATCGTATATCACGACGTGCGGGACCAATTCCTTGCCACGGACACCTGTCTTCACGCCATTCGACTCCGTGTAACCAGCCATCATGGTGCACTCGCTCGCGCTTAGCGTTGTCGGTATGGCGATGTGGTACAACCACTTCCCTGTCTGCTCATGCAGCCGATAGCTTATAGCTTTTGCGGAATCGATCGGGCTGCCTCCGCCAATGCTCACAACGGTGTCCACGCTCGAGTCCCCCTCGACTATCTTCGTCGCTTCGTCCAGTTGGGCCACGGGTGCATGCTCACCAATCTTGGAGAATGTGCCAGCGTGCTTGGATCCTAGTAATGATTCGACGTCCTTCACAAGCTGTGTCTTGGTCGCAAGTGAGTTGCCAGTGATGATGAATGCTTTAGAATTAGGAGTAGGCAGGCTTTGGGCCAGGTGACCCTTGACGGACCCGCTGCCATAGTAAAGCTTCTGTAGCTGAGTGGGTTGCCATAACCCTGAAAGCGGGTGATTCGTCGACTCCGTCATGCTGTGTATGCTCTTTGACCTGTAGGTAACTCTATTTGATGTATTAAGTTCCAAGAATGGTAACCGGGTCGTGCTTGAGATCGGATTAAACAAGGTATGCCGACGTCTGCTGATGTACGTGAGCTGTTTGGGACATCTGCGGGGAAATAATGCTCTGCTATTCAAAGGACAGTGCCACAAACGTGGAATTGGAGGCATCAGCTATTTATCGAGGTAAGCTTGAGTACGAAATATCGATGCACCGAGGTTAGTTGGGACATTTCCGATGCACGATTAGAGAACGTGAGGAATACTGGGTGACGTAACCAATCTGGGGTGGGGGCGCGGAATTGCAGCGCACCATCACTTTTGAGAATTCGAGCAAAGACACTGGTTCTACCAATGGAAGCAGATGGCATATACTACCACAGCCTTAAGAATATATTTATTGCTTTCGTTTGCAGTAAGAATGCTCTTGAAGTAAGAGAGACATGACCGACACCGTTGAGGGTATCGGTCGGGTATCATGATGAATTATGTCCGCCAATTGTATGTCCGTTTTTTTTCTGTTACCTGCCGTCGTATCATTATGGTCGTCAGGTTGAATAGACGCCTCTCACATGCAATTAGACAAGCTTTTATGCCCAAACCCTTTAAAAGGAAAAGAAAAAACGCCGTGGAAGGAGATCCTGAGATGATGGGAAGAGAAGGTACTGTTGAGAGTAGAAAGCCGCCCCGAGATATATTTGTAATGTTCTTTACCAAATATGGGGTGCCAGAAGGCTCGGTCTTCTATGTTGAATTGCAAGAGCGTGTATGGCGATGTTTCCTAATTCGCGAGGTTAAGGCCGTTCTGGAGTGCGGATCGTGCAGCATCAACAGCGTTCCCCAGGATCGATTTCTCGCCATCCTGGGCAGAGGTGCCGTTGCTGACTCCATTTGATCCGGAGTCGCTGTTAGTGTGGCCGACTGGGTGGAGTGGCTTCTCCATATCTTGTACCTGGAGACCGTCGAAGAGCGGGAAAATTCCATGCTTGACATGGAAATCGTTATTCACTAGAGCGCATCTGTCAGAAATGAAATCTTGAGGTTAATTGCGTCGAACTCACCAATGTTGATCAACCACCACGTATCCATGAGATCCTCAATAACATATCGAGCAGGGCTCACTGATGAGTGGCAGTTCGCCCAGTCCTGTCCAAGTCGATAGAACTCATCTTTCCATGCGAGGAAACTGACAGTTTCAACAATGGTTGGCTGTACAATCTCCTTTCCGGGGAAGACACCCCAGGTGACAGCATTCGGGCCATCGCCAGGCGCATTGGTCTTTAGATCGCCCTCCTTGTTTACCGCGTAGTAGGTCATATCTGGATCACGCTCAATCCTTGTGATGACCTCGGCAATATGTTCTGGGGACACAAGTACTTCGAGGTAAGCCTTCTGGTACACATAACCATTTCGCGGTCCCCAACCAAAGACAGAATCGGATGACTTGGCTCCGTCAACTGCAGGCTGCGAATTGATGGTAAGGAAACCTCGTCGGTTCAGCTTGATGAGGTCTTGTTCGATACTCTCAGCCTCTTTCGAGATAGCTTGTTCACTCCAAGGCAGAGATTCGAGGTCACCACTCATATAGCGGACGAACAGATCCGATATGTCCTTGATTGATGCTGGGGTACCCCAGAGTTTGATGTTTTGCTCGTTTGTTCCCTTCAAACCAATGCCATAGGAGTCAAGCTCACCAAAAGCAGGAGACCTCGCGTCACCCCAACGGCCATTGGGGAATTCGTCCCAATCTTGAGTGCGAGCAACGTAGGAGCGATTGCGATTGCGCCAGAAGATGGGTCGTACGTTTTCGTCGCGACGGTTGAGACCAAGAGATGGTCTCCAGGGTAGTGGCTTCTCGAGTGGGCTTTCAACATCGGGAAGGATTTCCAGCTCTTCGAGGACCATGCGCGTCGCCTGGGCAAGATTCATGGTGTAGAAGTGCAAGTGTGTAATTCCCGCATTGATCAATCTCCGACACATATCAGCGACCAGATCTTTTCCAACTTCACGAACCTCCACATCGTCGTTCTTGACAGGCTCCAGCGCCTTCGTCCATTCGTCAGGTACATTGCACTTGGTCCAATTGGCTCTACGCAGGAAGGCAGCATATGTGTGAATAGGCATGATACCCGGAATGATCGGAATATCGATACCCTTCGCACGTACTTTTTCGACCCAGGAAAGGAAAATGTCCGTATCGTAGAACATCTGGGTGACGATGAAAGTAGCACCGGCATCAACCTTCTCTTTCAAATGGTCGATCAGTAAATCGACATCCGCGTTATCCTCACTGCCCTCAGAGTAACCTGCCACGCCAATGTCGAAGTGGTTGCCGTACTTGTCTCGGATGTACTTGACGAGGTCCTTGGCATAACGAAAGCCACCAGCAGTAGCCTCCCACTTCTCCTTCTCTCGAGGTGGATCTCCACGCAAGGCCAAAATGTTGGTACAGCCGGAGTTGTAGGCCTCTTTCAGGGCTTCATCGAGCTTCGAGCGTTCCATGTCGGTGCATGTAAGGTGCATGCATGTTTCGAGGCCGTATACAGACTGGGCTACTTTGACCATTTCGCAGGTGAGGTGGGATAGGCGGCCGCCTGCGCCCCATGTAACGTCGATGAATTGAGGACCAAGGCCATGCATGCGGTCCATGCGGTCGTAGAGGTTTTGTACACCCTAGGCAAACTTGTTAGCTACAACCATACGGAAGAGAAGACGGGGAACATACCTGGGCAGTCTTCGGGGGGAAGAATTCAAAGGAAAACGTGGGTTTTCCTTCCGCCCTGGCCTGTAAAAGTTTCTGGGAGATGTGCATGATGAATGGCAGGTGTATGAAAGGAATAAAGAAAGAGGTTCAGGCAAAAGGAGAATCGGTACGTCGCAACGTTTCTAGAAGAGATTAGCAAATGCACACCCACTTCTCCCACGAATTCAGAGGAGAAGAAAGGAATAGAATATTGAGAGTCGTAAAAATCGAGGGGAGACAAGGGGGTTTACCAGGATGTTTTAACAGCTCACCGCAGCACCCCGCGTTCTGCAAGAATGTCACCGCTGCCGACTATCCAAAGTAGCGTTTGCGGGCCCAGCGATCCGCGAGCTGTCGCTGCATGTACCGCAGTGGTAAAAATGTAAGTGTGAGTGTATGTGGCAATTAGGTAGAAAGATCTCTCCGGAAGGATTGGACAGGTAGTCTGTTGTTTGGGGCGGAGGACTGACTGTTTTGCGGAGAAAGGTTTTTGTGGTGGTCGGTGGTTCGGAGCACAATCGGAACGCCCCGCCAAGAAGAAATCTGTTTGTACGAGTTGGTGGCACCGGTGGGCAGGAAAAGGGCCTACACTTCGAATTCAAACCTAGATTGAATGAAGTAAACCAATCGAACACTGGGACTGACATTGAAAGATGGGTTTTCATACGTCATGGTACGCTACTTTGTTCCAGTAATGCAACTTAATTCGACCCTGGATAGGTAGATATTCCATGTGACATCAACGGCAATCTCTGAATGTAAGTATCCTTACATATGTAATGGCAGATGCTATGTCACTGAGAATACAATGGTTAGCAAAATGAACATACAGAGGTTTTATGTAGCCATATGTTTATTTTTATTCTATGATTGAACACAATTACCAAATACCAAGAGCTTCCCCCGGGCTGTACGTCAAAGCTCACTTACCCGTTCCCCGGTTTCCCCCATGTGGTAATCCCCAGCCCACGTCTTGTTCAACCCTCTCTTAACACCCATGTGCTCAATTGTCCTTCGGACCTGCTCAGGTTCAACCATGGGAGAATTAGAAATAAGTTCAATCCCCCTTTGAAAGCGAAATCACTTAATCCAGGCACATCGCACTTCTTTCATCCCAAATACCCCCAACGTCTCCGCCATGCCTCCCCTTCCTCGACCCCGCCGCATCGTCGGCGTAAGTCTGAAGATGTACTTCGACCTCCAAAACACCCTCTCCTACGTCCGCGGCGTCCACCAGCTCGACGGCGATGCTTGGAATGCTCGCGTAGATCTCTTCGTCATCCCAGACTTCGTCACACTCATGGAAACAGCCCGGATCCTCGAATCATCGCACGTCATGGTTGGAGCACAAGACACTTTCTGGGAAGACAAGGGCGCGTACACTGGCGAGGTCTCTCCTACAGTGATAGCGCAGGCCGGCGCGAGGATTGTAGAGATTGGCCATGCGGAGCGGAGAGCGCACTTTGGCGAGACGGACGAATGGGTTGCGAAGAAGGCAGGCGCCGCTGCCAGGAATGGCCTGATACCCTTGGTGTGCATAGGAGAGAAAACGCATCACAGCATCGCGTCAGCCGCAGTGGGAGCAGCGGTGGAAGAGTGCAAACCACAGGTAACCTCTGTACTAGCAGCGGTACCGGACGATGTTGAGGTTATCCTCGCATATGAACCAGTTTGGGCAATTGGTGCTGCTCAGCCAGCCGACCCCGATCATGTCGTCAATGTCACAAAAGAGCTGAGGAAGCTGGCTTCAAACCGAAGCGGTGTCACAAGAATCGTCTACGGCGGAAGTGCTGGACCAGGTACATTCGCAAAGATCTCAGAAGGTGTCGACGGCCTCTTCCTCGGCCGCTTCGCCCACGACATACATAATTTGAAGAAGGTTATCGAGGAGGTGGGTGCATAAGAACATGTAGTATATGAATAGCATATAATTTTCCAAGTGGGTAACTCCTTATTGGCGCAGGGAGCAGAAGGCACACGCGGGGAATTTGCCCTTATAGCCGATATGATGATATATATATAAGTGATGAATACGCTCCGTCTGTTCGATGAGTCTATTATTTTCGACGAGGACTATAGCCCTATCGTAATCATTGCTAAAAGGCGTAAAATCTCTATATGACATTATTAGAACTTAGGTAGTTTCGATATCGGACAAGAAGCACTTACATATCGGAACCAAAGGCAAAGCAATAAGTTTCCCTCATCCTTGCCCATCGTGAAGACGCGTGATGTTTTATCAGCCTCCGTAGATCTATATAAGAAGACTTTGGTTGTTAAAGTAAGGAAGGTAGATGCATGCCTAGATATCAAGGAGGATTAAGACCCACTAGTTTCGTGTTTTTTGGTTCGTTATGTAGTGTATTTATTGAATTTCAATAAAAGCAAGGAATAGTCTTCAAAAATTTGAGGCAATTGTCATTCGAGTCAATGTACCAGTTCAGTTGTCGTCTGTCGATTGATAAACAATATGTAGCAAAGGATTTACTATATCCTTGCTCACTATGAACAACACTTAAACAAAGCAGAATGGCTTCCTGTGTAACGGAAGTGGATGTATATTGTTGTGCCTGAATCTTCTGTTACTCTTTCCTAATGTTATAGCTATCACATTAAAGAATTAGTGCGCGTTTCATCGGATAAAATTGTTTTCTTTTAAATGGGTTGTACTATTTAAATATGATGTGCGAGAAGAATGCCCAAGCACCATGAGTCTGCGATATCAAACAAACTTCCGGAGAATAGTTCTAGCTGCCCCGATTCGTGTCAAATAGCAAGGGTTCTCTATGGTTATTACATTATCCGTTACCTTGAGACGCCTTCTGGTGTATAGGTTTGACAGTATGTAAGAGTTGCCTTTGACTTTTGTGACAACGATTATAGGCTGGCTACACAAGTGTCTGATCATACGTGATAAGATCATTAACTCTTGTTAATGAAATTGATCCTTAGAAATGAGGATGTACTATTCCCACTCATGTCATCTCAGTTGTCACTTCAAGGTCAAATGGCGAAGATACGCCTGCCATGCGGTGGAATTCTCGGGAGCAAGTATCTAGATAGATTGCAGCGCTCAGATACCAACAATCACGGCTCCAACTTCGAATAAAGAGCCAATTGGTCATTGTAGCAATGCTCTCCAAGCCGCCTGACATACTGGAGGTGAGCCATACACTATAATTGCTTGTAGCTTGCCATTCCTTGTGCATGATGCGTTTGAGTTCAAATAAACCAACCATCTCCATCGGTAGTACTTACCGATGGAACCCTGACCGGATATTTAATTGGTCATAAAAGAATGTACCCACAGCGAAGGGATAGAATGAACACCCAGTTTGGCACCAGTATTCAACTAATGCGTTCCTTACCGCAGCATCCTGGGAAGGATCAGAAGCTAAATGTGCCAGACTGAATATTGATCAGCACTGCATGTTTTACACACATGTTTACTGGAATCACTCAGCACCTAGACTTAATGGTTACACAGTCTAATAGAAAAGAAGTTAAGCCATTCTCGTTGGGTTATGTAGGTGTGGCCCTGATTTGCATCTCCAACAGTTGAATACAAAGTATGCGCCATAGTTTCGACCATACAAATTTGCGTATATAACGGTCCACAGTGATAATACACTATTCTCATTTGTATTACTCTCTTCAGTAAGTTACCTACGCGATAGATTCCGGGGGAAAGGCTGTACTTCTAGTTTATTGTAATTTAAACTATAAATCAACACAACTATATCCTGATCTATTATCAGTCTTAGAATGCTCCAACTCTCGCATAATTCCTCCATCAATAGAAACATCACTGATACGTCTCCAAATACTTAAAAACTATCTTCCTCTCCAGAAAGTCAGTAGAGTCTGAGTTAGCAGTGTTGTTGGAAATATGAGCCGCGTGAGGTGAAGAGCTACAAGTACACAATCTGCACGCAAGCACCACCCATTTTCACCATCTTGATTGACATACATAATTTGTTGTATAATTGTTATGATCCATTTACTGGAACCTAGAGTAAATGTTGTCAAGTCTTACATGGAAAGTCAGGTTCGTTCTCTAGTGTTGCCATGAACGTGATAACACAGGAGATCCGTCAAGCTCACGACAGGAAAGAAAAGGAACCAAGTTGAATATTTTTTTCGAAGGGTATATCAAGGGATGCTTCCGGAAGGACTTCTCAGTTGTTCTTACTTAACAACGAACATAGGCTTTGCCTTTGATACAATACACTGAAGATGATAATGCAGGAAATCCTGAGATTACACTATACGTCAAGCTGGCTCGCCTCACTAATATCTCCCGCAATTCTGACCTAAGTCTTTGTTCAGAGAGAATCGGTTCGTAAGTCATATCTGTAGTTATTGAATTCACATCGACTGTGCCTCGTCACACGCTCACGATACTGAAGTCTTCACTTGAAGGATGATGCAATAATTTAGTCTTATCGATTGAAAAACGAATTGAATCGTAGTATGCTAGTCAATTTGCCGCTTTCGAGTCAAGGTAGGAGATAATTACCTTTTGATAGCCTCTCACACAGAGCGAATATGATCTGTCAGGTCTTTTTGCCTACCAAGCCACTACTATTTGGTGAAAGCACCGCCTTTGCTATTGACCCTGTGAGAGAATCACTCGAGCTGAAATCTACATTATTATTTGACACGCACCATATGCCTGTACTCACACCTAAAGCGGAATTTGGTCATTTCCGCGAATAAAGGCCACACAACAAGCACGCATGCTAACTACCACTCCTTGACATCAGGACGGCTGGCCCCAGGCCTTTCACAACACCTGGAGAAACACCGTAAAGTGACTAGTCCCGAGACAGTAGATTACCGACTGAGCGGATGTTAAGAATGGCAAATGAGATCTCATACACGTCTATCGCGATAGGTACTTATTGTTCCTCGCTACTAACCAAAAGTACATTGCCCCGAAACCCTATAAATTTATGAAGACAAAGCCTCCCGCTATTTTTCCGATCTGTAGAACTGCGAATCGATCTAGTGATAGCATTATTAGTAACATAGACTATTCATCAGCAATTTGGTGAAATTTGCTAAGATTAGGCGCGAAGTAAGGTGGTCGTAACGAGATGCTTCAGAAATTCACATAGCTGAGAATATGGTTGATTTCCCATGTTGTGATAGGAGAGGGGTGCCATCCTGTGAATTTGGTCACCCGTCTCTTGGATAGAATGCACTAAACTTGAGCCCTGCACAGGCTCTCCATACGGAAGGCGAGCCGCGGCATTAGAGGAATACAGGACTCCAGGAGTATTCCCTATTGGAAGCAATTGACCCTCATGGCGCGATGGAGCGCCATAGGTTAGGCTGATAATGCTGTTTCTCGGTGAGCGTCGTCTCCTTCCCCCAGGTGTCGAGAGTCCGAGACCAAAGCCTATCGTGGATTCCGCGGAGGCATCCTTCCGCCCCCAGTTCTATGTAGCGCTCGCACAAACTTCTCACGAGTTGGGAGGAAGTTTGAGACCTCGTATTTCTGGCATTCCATCTATACTTTCAGGTAGAACCGCCGTCCTCACATTGCGCTAAGAAGAAACATCTCAATTTTGGCCTGGATACAATGAACACAGAAGGATTTCGACTGATGCAGCTGCCAGCAACGGATCAAGTATAGCACCCGGTTCAACCGGCATCGTGACATGTCGTGACTGTTGACCATGGCAAATACCGTAATTGTACCGAAAATGAATGCGGTGGCGCATATCGCTTCAATCGACGATAGAAATAGATCCTGAAGTCCCAACCTGCATGCCGCATCTCAGGTTTGGCTCACCCAGCCATAAAAGCCTCAAGTAATATTGGCGCGCGCAGTGCATGCGTACTGATCGATTTCTCCGCCCACCTCGTAAGCACCCAAGTGCTTACAAGAGGCGTTTGGAAGGATTGAGGCAAAGGATAATTAGTGGAAGGAGGGATGGAAGTGTGGATGGCATGATGGATATTCGTACACTTCGATCTGGACCCTGAATCTGCCCATTACGGGCTCGTGATTTCCGTAGATCCCCCCTCCCCTCTCCCCCCGGACCTCTGCAGTCCGAAATAAGTAACTATCTCTTTTGTATCGCATGCATCTCAGAAGCGCGTTCCCATTCGAATTTATTTTTAATTGTAAGAACTTACACCAGTCACCCGAAATTGCGCGTGGCTTTCGAAGAGGATTGAAAAAGTCTCTTTCAAATTCCTTATCGAGTCATATGAGTGCGGCTAGAGTTGCCTAGTGAATCAGTGAACCTTTGCATCACCATTCACCACTGCGTATCATTCCGATGGTTTGCCTGTGGGACACCAACTCCCCACAGATATGATGACTGATGCCCGCTTGTCCACGTTACTTTGGGGCTATCCACTCTCTGTTTATGCCTGGAACGAACAATCACATGGAGATGGGTCGCCCTATGGAGAATCGCATAGGGCTCTCGTGGGACTAGAGAGTGGACCGCCGAAATCGGTACCAGAAGCGACAAGACTGATACTGAAGAATCGAATGATTTTACAATGCTAAACTGTAGGGCTCAAACTTGAGTGTGGATAGAGTGGATAGAGTGGATTCAAGGTGATGGATTTGGTGGCTCAACGGCTGAGTTAAGTTATAATGATACGCCGACTAGCTTTCGTCTCGCATTTATGTTTGCGAAGGCCCACTTGATCAGATTGTAGCTGAGGCATATTTCAAAGTGGATTATAGATTGTAATATCGCGGTAGGTCCCGATATTGTAATTCACCATGTGTCAACCAGTGGATCAATCGCGCAATGTGGAAGTCAATTAGATAGGAAGCAAGACTGGTTATGTAATGCCCAAATCCACTTGGAATCCAGATGGGGTTATCGCATATTATTGCATTATGTAATTCACATGTAGGTCTATGTCGCAGGCGACGTTCCATATCATCCATCACTCAACGTACATGGCATAACTCCATGGACGGATTAGTCGTATGTACCGTAACTAATTAGCGTTAGATCCTGGCTGTCAAACGTAGGCCAACCAGACCTGCAAAAGTAGCAGGTCACTCTTGTATTATGATTTGTGCTATTTGATTGGCCAAAGGATAGAAAGTATATCAACGTGAATTCGCTGACAGCGCGAGAGATCACGTTTCTCGAGTATGATGTTATGTAATACCTGCTTTGTTTGGATTTTAAACGATATTTTCGAACCCACTAAATTGCTATATATTATAATGGTTGATAATTAGATTCTCACGTCGGGCCTGCATTAAAATGATACAGGCGCGATATACTCTATTTTCAACCAAATACAAGTATATAAACTTAGAATCAATATCATCGAAATGTATATATTGTATTCATTGAGCAAAGGATATACGTACTTGCACTGTGGCAACATCTGATTATGGATTTGCCTCCCGTGCTGTCCTGTTGATCTCCCACAACAGTCTAAGCCGAAAGACGATCACTACCAAGTACTCTTAGTGGTTGTCCCCAGTGGTTCTGCGAACGGTACCACTGTGGCGAAGAAACAAACTTTATACGGACGACAGTTACATCTTAAGATGGCTTTACATCTTGATTGCACCTTTCGACACTTGAATATTCTATTGTGATAGAAGGAAACAAAGTCCAAAGCCTGCCCCTTCAGGACCTTTCCCTTTGTCACATGAGTAACTATGAACAGACAATCGCGTAAGCAGTGTCCCAGAGGATGCTAGCGTGAACTTGAGCGGTTTGATATCTCTAATAAATTGATAAGCGGATAAACCTTGCTCCATCAGTGCTTGCTATTCTTATCTTCGAGAGATCGATGCAGCTGTCCGGTGACGTCTGTTACAGTGAAAAGAGACCAGGGTTGACAGAAGAGGGGAGTCTCATTCTGGTACATTTTCCAACCCTAACCCACTCGGAGCTTCAAACCGATGAGAAAGTTGTGGCTTCATGATTGAGGATATGCTAAGATGTGTAATATATGCAGGCTCCACCGCAAGAAAGTTCCTAGAAGGCTCCTAGAAGGCACGAAGAAGGAATTCACGCATAACCTCTGACTTGTGTCCAGCTTGATCCGAGCACCTGTATGTACCGTACATCTAAGGTTGCGTCGACATGCATGCCCCACTGCAGAGAAGTCTTCTGGAAGGCTGCTAGAAGGCACGAGGAAGGGATTCAAACCGGGAAGTATGCCTTCTGTCCAGCTTTACCCTAGCACATATGCATCCTCGGTCGCTTCGATATGCAAGCCCCGCTGCAAAGAAGTCATTTGGAAGGCACGAAGAAGGAATTTCAACCCTAAATCTCGATGGCATCCATATAGTCTTGACCTAACTACTGTAGACACGGACTCGCGCAGAGCGAAAGCAACCATCGCTCGATCCTGTGGGGTAGATAGTGATAGCACCTTCCCTTCCCTGGCCCGGTACCGAAGGACTGTGGTGTTCAGTGGTGGTATCTGGCCTTGTGTGAGCATAAGTAATACTGTGGTGAACGGGAGCTAGTAGGAGGTATCGTAGGCGGGCTGAGCTACGTTAATGTGTTCGAAGCATTCGTATCGCAATGCGCTCCAGGACAAGCTGAAGATCACCATGGATCAGGCACATGGGCTCTTTCGTAACGTACTACTTGTCGATTATCAAGCTTAGAACTGCTCGGTAAAAAGCTTCTGTGGCAGTATCCTGGGTCAGAGTAGATGCAACGCCAACGACCCAGCACTTGTAACGGTTAGGGATATTGAGATCCCGCACTGGAACAAGCATAGCTACTTGAGAAACACGTCATCGTACTTTTCTCGATATGTTAATTCGACAAGGATTATACCACACCTGCCACCTTCATTCGAGATACCTGGCCAGGGTAGTACTTGGAGTAGCGGTGGAAGTCCCATGGAAAGCCACTAGAACCGTATTCACGCCCTTCTAGAAAACTTCTAGCGAATGCCAAAATGTGGGACCGCGCGGCAGAGAATTGTTGGCTGTGAAACTTGTGCATGCAGCTCCACCCCAATCCCACCTTACAGCAATTCTTTGAGACAAGTGTGATTCGTATGGGGAGTTTCCTCCGTTGACAACAATAGGGAAGAAACCTTCTCACAGTACTCGGAATGGATTTCGGAGTTCGAAGTCTTTTGATAAGAGAAAGGGACAGGATTGAGAGTCAGCAAGGTTGGAAATAGGAGTAAACATATGCGATTGTGTTTAAGAGATGACTTCCGTGAAAGGTCAGTTTGAATGCAATGTGCTGCTCGTTGTGTACGGAAGAGCTACCCGGAGTGTTCCTGTCCATTAGTTATCCGAGAGTAGTTCGATTTCCCGCCTATCGGATAAAATAAGCCTCAGGATTCAGTCGCAGATTGGGTGGTATCTTGTATCTTTCCGAGACTGAGTGATCCGCTCCCCAACCTCAAAACGTCCAGCTAGCCGTGCTTCTTTCCGCGAAGGGCCGGTGACCAGCATTCAATCAAACTATATCCGTACTCGCCTATCAAGCCATGGAAAATCCTGTAATTGATCGAGAAAATGGCACCACTCATGCATCCGAGTGGAACGTAGAAGGCAGAAGAACAACTTGTTGAATGCACCCTACTATCGACGGCGCCGAACATGTTAACCGCAGTCCATGGGGTAGGTATGTTGTTTACTTTTCGGTGCGACGCTTAGCGTGTCATTCAGGGCTGTTTGGTGCACGCACAGTGGTTTTGCAGCAGGATTAGGAGGTCCTTGGTGTGCAACTTGGTAACTTTTGGCCTGAGCTCCGTTTGTAATCCTTGTTTACGCACTGATGGTATACACTACTTGGGTAACTCGTGGAGCACTGTACACTCCAATCCGCGTTATTATATCCCCAATTCGAGTTTATAGACGATTGGTAGCGGCCCAGTGGACAAAAATTGTCTTAGAGGGATGGAGTACTGGGCACAGGTGGGTTTTACTTGTACGTTTTGAGGCTTTGAGGTTGAAAACTGTATCTTCTTTGGATGAATGAATATCCGACAATATGCGCAGTTCCTCCTCAAGCAGAGACGCAGAATCATTCCTGTATATGCCTTGTATGGGATTCTTTTAATCCACCTAAGACGCTCGTACAGAGTTTAGCATGAAACCCCAGGGAGTCCTAGTTGGGCATACTGTAGAAGGGTGACTGAAGCCTTGAGTAGCTCATGTCAGTCTCGTGTTCGCGAGCGTTTGCCATGTCACTGTCGTACAGGCTTCCCCAAGTTTTTTGTTCATGGGGTTATGAGGCTGATGAACATTGGATTGCGCCTGGCGAGCGCTTCGGTCGCGCTCCCGCTTTCTGAACCCCCAAGTGTCTTACTCAAGCTGACGTTCACTAGATCCCGCTAGCGACACTGAGCCATGTGCCAGGGCTCTAGCGTGCGGTAAACAGCCGAGAGAAGTGTCAACCGCAAGCTTGCGCAACTACAAGTATGTTTAAACGCTTTTGAGATAAATCTAATTGTATCATTAGGCGCCGTTCTGTCCGTGCTAAGCTATGGGAATCGGAACTTTGTATTGCAATCACGATTCATCAGGACAAAAGCTTCAGTTTTCGACTCTTTCTGGGTGAACGTCCCTCACCCTACGCGCACGTCAGATTAGTTTGAGCTCGCTTGGTCCCGCAATGTCTTCCTTGCCATGACAGGGGCCCAACGGGGAGTTGAGGTTGTTTCCGCCAATGTTATTACTGCCTCAAGGGAGCCTTTGCTCGGGGGATACTCTACCGAAACTGGCAATGTCAAGCCATTGGTTGTGGTTAAGCGATGGATCTGCGTTCTCTGTCAGTCTTGACAGAATTCGGCTGTATGATGTGGCTTTGTTACCAATGTCACAAGAAGGTGCATCGTGAATCGCATTGCAGGACCTTGGTCAGCACCTTCGTCTCCTTTCAGTCTCATGCTGCGTTGTGCGCTTGGCCTCGGCATGAGCGATTGTGCGCGAGTGGTTGATAACTCCCCACATCTTCAAGCGACCAGAGGGATGGACCTTGGAGTGATGCAAGCCACGTTCTCGCAACACTGAAAGAAGGCATGCACTTAGTAGCTTGTCTGCGTTATCTGTACCAGTGTCTTGGATGGAAATAGAGTGCTCCGCTTTGTCACACATTACTCCTCTTTCCATTCCCAGTCGGAGGTTCGGAAGATTGTGTAAGGCGTCCTACTCAACATTCTTGTGCTATGTATACAACGATAGAAAGCTTATGCCCAAGAGTCGAGTCGCGCAATTTGGCGCCATTGTGGTAAAGTTGAATTGGAGAGTTTGCATCTTCCAGCTCTAGTATGGAACGGGGTAGTAATCCGCAGTTCCGATTTAGTAGATTTCGGCAGGACATTTGGCCAACCAACCAATGAGGTCGGTAGGACCGGCGACGTCCTTTGTATCGAGGTGCAGGCGACGACAACTTGCAGCATCTGTATCGTAGCCTGTAGGGAAACAAGGGTGTCTGGAGGAGAAATGTATTATTATTAACCGAGGGGGGACGAACGTAATGATGGCGGTAAGAGGAGCAGGAGAGTTGTCAGCAGCAGGACTGCTTACATCGGCGACCCCCTCCCAGCAGCTAGTGAGCGATTGGGTAGTGATAACTGCAATGATCCTCGCCTGCTCGTGTTAATAATGGTGTCCCTTGGCCGGCTTGGTATCATCGATACAGCCCTACGGATAGCACAGGATATCTCCCGCCTATTGATTGGTGATGGACACTGCACGTGGATTGTCTAACACCTGTAGTAGCATCAAGCTGCCGTGGTCTAGGCGAGAATGGTTCACTATCTTCTCTGGCTGTTGCATTATCGCCAACGGCATGTGTAACTGCAAACCCCGCTTCTCGCCATCGTTGAGAGAGGTTCACGTTCCAAGGATTGGGCACATGTTCCTTTCATCAATTAGTTCACTGCGATATCTAATCACAACTCTTAAGTACAATTGGGTACACAGCTAAGACATCTGCATTTCACCCAAAAAGTCGGTGACCACGCAATGCATGTGGTATAGTGTGGGCGACGGGCAAGGGCCGACGCTCGGTTCAATAAACCCTAGGCAGCATCGAGAATTCGCGGCTCCATTTTTGACACGACGGGATCTTCATGGACATACACCCTTAATCAAAGAGAATGGGATGGCAGCAAGGCACAAAGTGAGGAGGAGAGGCTGAAGCCTGAGAGAGGGCGGGAGAGCTGACACCCAGACTTGATCAAAGCTGCCCTCCATGTTCTGCGGTTGCCCCTAGGGAAGATTCTGAGCTACAGCAGCCATTACCGCTCAGAATGGAGTTGCTCCTGAACGTCAAAGGTCCGTCTAACTGCTCGTGTTCCAACACCCCGTAGTCGGTTTGAATATTTTTTTTCTATTCAACACGCTGGGACAGGTAACTATGAGACTGTGTTACATGTGCGTTCGAATTGCCCGCACAACTGCTTCAGCCGATGTGGTATTGGCCGTCGAATGGGTCCGTCCGTGGGAAGAAATCTAAAAGATATGCACGTTGTGGGATTTTCCCAAATGGGCAGTTCTTAGACGGTAAGGAAGACCTCCAAAGAGAAGGAGAAGATGAGCGACGGATGACGTCGGAGCAGCGAGTCGATAGCAACCCACCAGGCTGGCGCATTTAGGCATGTGTCTTTTGGTTGTGACCCAGACTAGAGGCCCTGTACTAACCAGCAGCAAGACTGGTGAGGATTGACCGCCCAGGCTACTTCTGATTAAGAACAACAGCAAGCAACGACAGCGGAACAGTACACACAGAGTTGTTAGTAATTAGCGCGCGTGGAAGTGTTGTCGGGGGGAGGTTGGGCGTGCGGGTTGGAATGAATCTTAGATATTTGGTAGAGAGATTAGACAAGCATGGCAGGGCAGGGCAGGGTGGTATACACAGTATTACAGTAGAGTGGGATGGCCCCCAAGAGATTATTTGGGGATAGATAGTTCATAGTTGGGAGAGCACAGAACAGAGAGAGTTGCGATGATAGACACTGGTGGTCATGGTTGGTGGTGTACTGTGGGAGAGTGTAGTTGGGAGCGGAGCTTGAGCCGGTTAGAGGCCGGTTCAACCAATCAGTTATCAACGTCCGGTAAAAGTTTAGCGCGGGACATTCACTGTAGACATCCCTGCAAACCAATGCAAGACTTGCTAAGACCTGCAAGACCTTGCACTCGACTTGGACATTGTCCGCTGGCCCTGCAACAGATTGTTAGGTAGGTCATGGCATGGTCACGGTGTAGGTAATTAGGTAGGCCGAAAGGTATCGTTGTCGTCGTAGCCATTGTCCACTCCGCCATAGGGTAGTAGACCATCTACTGGCAAGAATAGCTCCACCCATAGTCTAGTTCCCCCCCTACCCCTACCCCTACCCCCTACCCCCTCCATTTCGAACCCCCCTCCTCCTCCTTCAGTCATACTCTGTGGGACATTCACTCTAGCTACGGACTGTGTGGGACTACTGACAGAAACTACCGTGGCGTCCACTACCGCGACCGTCAACGCGGCGTTATGCACGCGTTCTCGCACCCTTGCCCTGCATGCCGTTGTGCATGGCCCGTGGCCGTTTAGAGTACTACTCGATGGCCCATGGACTAGCACCTCTATGGTCTATGCTCACGCCGCCGGTTCCTACAAGGGCCTGTACCTCCAATTCCGATGCTGTGCTCGTGTCTCTCGGTCCATCTATAAGATCTCATCGCGCCCAAGCTCTGGTGACTTCAACTTCTACAACAAACAGCGTAAGCCAAACATCAATCATCTTACTATACACCTTCTATCTCTATCAACTTCGTCAATATATATACACATATATATCAAGACTACACACTGTCACCAAGTGTTTTGAACTGCAACCCACTTCATAACACTAAAAGATAGTCATCGATACTGTGACTATCACTTCTGTTGATCGCACAACATCTCCAACACCGAGATCAACCCATATACAACAACACACTTCTCCAATGGATTCCCAATCATTCGACTACTGGCTCGCCCAGGGCAACTATGTGCCACCTCAGCATCCCTCTCAGATATATGAAATTCCTCCCCCACTATCAAAAGTCCCAAGCCTGAGTGGTTCTCCCGTAAGTCAAACCAACATCCACCAATTGATACTTCACACATGCTAACAAACTAAAAGGTTTCTTCGACCTACGATCAGTTCCCCACACCACCTGTTCCTCAACAGCACCAGCAACCACCTCCCCAGCAACAACCACCCCACTACTATCCCCAGATCGCCGACGACTCGATGTATGCTCAGTACCCGCTCCCAATGACCCCATCGGACTTTGGATCAGATCACGACAGCGCGTACTGCAGCCCTCACCAATCTCATGTGGATCACCTTTACGTCCAGGGCGCTTCATCTGCACCCGCCGAGAGGACACACACCACCTCAGGAGTAAGTTCTACAGGCATCCAACCAAGCAGCCTCGATCAGTATCTAACAAACTCTTAGCGACGAAGGGCTCAGAACCGCGCCGCACAGCGAGCATTCCGTGAGCGAAAGGAGAAGCACGCCCGGGATCTCGAAGCACAATTGGCAGTCCTGACCGACAAGTACAACAAGCTCGAGGGATCGCACACCGAACTGAATGCCGCCTACGAGAAGCTCCGCAAGACCATCGAGCTCCTCACCCAGGACGACGATGCCGAAGGCGAGGAGGAGGAGGCCGGCAACAAGAGCGTGTGGAGGAGAAGCTCAAACTCCGAAACCCTCCGCAAGTTGCTCGAGATATTACACGGCGAGTTCAAGGGCGTCGCAGTCAAGAACGAAAGCGCATGATCTCTCCCGAACCTCCTCCTTCTCTCTCTCCTATTACCAAAAAAGATTTCAGTCGATACCAATTTTACGAATATTCACCTATTCGAATAACGAGCAAGGTGTTACGCGGCGCTCCGGTTCTTTTCACAACAAAGGTTTATCTACCACGAGGGGCATTAATATGATGCCTTGAGATGGCAACGTCACTCACGGTATGGCTATATGCCGGGCATTATAGTGGAACATTTGTACTTTCTATTGGCCATTGCCAATCCTGTTGCTATACAATACTTCATGATACTATTTAGATGATCATCAAATCAATACCTTCAATGGAACAACAAATTATCTCCAAGAACAAGTCCAAGCCTGAAGCCAATGCTCTGTGAAACGTGACTTGAACAGGGCAACAAAGAGACGATAAGGCGTCTCGTCGCCACAGGATCTGACGTATGTAGGAACACACATTAGGTTCAGACGATTCACAGACGACCAGTCTCAGTTCCCTCGACTCTTCTCGACTCAAATCTGGGCAGTCCGGTAGGGTGATAATCAGCGGGGAATTCCAGAATCGGGCGAGTTTGCCGCACGTGGAGGATGCTCATTACTGCTTCGGCCAACGACGACATGAAGCTTAAAAAATCCGATGTTCCACCAATGGACTTTTTCCAAGCGGCGTCCCTGTTTGGGGGCTTTCCCCAGGGTACAGTCCGGCACTGTGGCGCCCTTGGGCATCGCGCAATGGACTGGGCACGCCGGTCTGGATTGTGTCCTGAACTATGGTCTTGGGATCAAATCGTGTGTGTCGAATTATTGTGACACAAGCCCTCTTTCGCAAAACAGATTCAATTCCCCATGGAACAATGATTTCGTATCGGTATCTATGAAACTTCCCTGCTGGAGATTGTAAGGAGGTCGGAAAGACCGTCTATTCCAGCGCAGAAAGACAGACCTTTGAATCCCTATTGGATGCAGAGAAAAGTTGTTGTACTCCGTCCCGGTTTGCGTCGCTTCTGGGAAGGGGTTCGCACGGCAACTTTGATCTAGTCCACCCCCACCGGCGAGCCAATCCTGACCCCTGACCCTATTAACTTCCCATTTGGCACCGGAATTTCATTGCAACAGCCAAAAGCGCCACTAGCCACCACCGCCATCTCGTTATTCCTGTTGCAACAAGATGTCAACTTGTTTTGAAGGCAAGGAGGAATGATAACAATGGCGAGATGAAAAAAATTTAGGAGAGGTCACAACATAACCTGCCAGCCCACCCCCCGCTATCGCATCACATCGCCTTGCATAGCATTATTGGAAACCAGCTTTCTTCTCGCTCCCACACTGGCAACGCAACGACTCAGTTGTCGCGTCCCAGGACTCTGGAACAGCTAAAATTCGATTTCGTCAAATCACAAGTAGACTCGCTGGGGTCAGGCAGCCTCTTCGACCCAAAGTATTTTTGACACGTCGCACAGCACCGGCGCTTCATTCGGCTCGTGCAAATGTTTCCCATGATTCCAGGATACCCCCCCCCCCACCGGACTGGAGGTGAAGGGCACTACTATGGTACACATTACATAGGGCAAGATAACAATGATTCTTCACCTGTGTCGTCTCCGTCGCGTAGTCATAGATAGGTGGTACACACGAGATGGCATGACGATAAATCGGACAGCGAGCAATTGGCCTCAAAGATGGGATTTCGGAGGGGTGAGACAATCACATGAGAGGACTCTGCATTCAAAAATACCAATTGATGAGCATGTTTGTGCCCCATACAGTGTAGAGCGGTTCGTGTTTACGAGGTGCTTGCATGGGGTCCGTTAACGCATAGAGAGGTCACATGTGCGGCTGCTTGTTTGCGGCTGTGCTTTCTTCACGCATTGGAGGGACGGAGGGCCGTGGAAGGCGATAGAGGGGAGCGGAAGAGAAGGGAAGGTCGAGGAGATTTTCTATTCGCACGTAGCAAAGGTCTCCTATGCCAGCAGAATAGACAGAATCCGGTCACTTGCTGTAGCGTAAATGCACGCCATGCAGCAAGTCAAGGCCTGTGAATGGTGGTGGAGGACTCGGGCTATTGACATGGCGGTATGACCGTATAGCATGCATGCATTCGAAGCCTACCATGCACCGAAGGCTGCACAGAAGGCAGAAGCGATGCAGAGAAGGGCTGAATCGGAAAAGGCTCTGCTGACAGAGGGACTTTTTGCCAAGGAATGCTGCTTTGTAAGGGGAGATGCTAGCCTTCAGTGAGTGCGGAATGGATTGCTCTGGCAACAGGGTCCCTCAGGCCTACTCCTTCAGGTTGAAGGTCATTTTCTGTGGCAGACAGAATCTCCAGATCGGCGATCATAGGGCAGGAACGTCTCTCATAAGTCTAGAGCCGTGATCCGTAGCCACTATCTTATATCCGATTGGAGTGGTGGTGAACCCACAATGGTAGCATTGGTAGGGCCGTAGGGTACTGTTGGTAAGGTAGCGATTATCTGATATGGAAAAGATACAGCGTAAATGGGGTGCGGCGCAGGCAGGCGACTTGCTTGCGAAAGCCATCAGAGACTACTGTATGTAGCTATCGCCCTTCCCACTTACCCACCCAATTAACTACCTGTGTATGGAATAGTCTTGCAAGCTTGTCTGCTATGCCTGGCATGCCATCATGTTTGGTGAGCATCGGTACCCCTGTCCATACCCCTGTCCACTATCCTTGTCAACTTTACCCTGGTACCGATCTTGCTTGACGCGCCCGTAGGAGCATTGACCATCCTATACCGACTCGTGGGTATTGGAAAGACGGTACAGTCATCACCCAACTTGCAACGTAAGATGGGCTTCTCGGGACGCTTACTGTGGATGCCCTTTGGTGGCTGATGACAGTAGATCGAAGATTGACCTGTAAGATGTAAGTTCGATTCGGAACATACGACTCGACACACCATGGACAAATTACAATAGACAAAGAGCACACATCACAGTGGATGTGCATACATGTATGTATGTGCCTGTTGGTTGGGATGCACGAAGATAGCAATTATAGGAAGAGTATGACCACCAACATCACCAGATAGAGATAAATGAAGTGAACGAGTTGGGCCATACCCATTCTGTCGCCAACCTGCCAGACCAACCTGCTCTCTTCTGCTGGTGAAGACGCTCGGACACCTCGCTTGACCGACTGGAATCCGCTCCGTCTCCCCTACAAGTACAAGTATTAGTTAACATGTGTGTATGCCTTGGCAAGGCAGCGTCCAGAGCGAGGGGATGTGTGGAGATGGACGTTGGAATTCGGTACGGGCCCCGAGCGGGAATCAGTGCATATCTTGTTAACGATTCTGAGCAAAACGCGGCCTGGGTTGAAATGATCGACGCTCCTCGGTTGCTTGCCATTGGTTGGAGCGACAACTCTCCTTGGCCGCCCAATCTCCTTTGCGCTCCCTATCCGCACTGAGTATAGCGCTTTGGTCGACGAGATTTGCTTCCAACGCTTATATTTGCATCCGATACGTCGGACGCATCACGGAGCCGTGGTGTCGATGTGTCAAGCAGAAGTTTCCTCACTTCGCGTGCTGAGGCGCCGAGGGATGCGGCCTGGGAAGCGAGTGCATGCGGCGTAACTGGGACGGACATTTGTCGGCGGGTCCCGAAACAAAGCGATACAGGTGTGGCTTCACGATCAAGAAATTTAATGAATACGTCCCGTTGCGTCGGCGTGTGTATCCCAATTGGATCGCATTCAAACAGAGGCATACGTTCAGATGGTAGGGTTGTACAGCTAGGCTTTGAAAGGCAATAACCGGTGCTGACGTGGAGCAAGTTTTACGAACTACATTCAAACGGGAAAACAATAATGCGCAACTCGACAGCTGCTTGAATAAGGACTTAGTCACAGGCATCTCGTCGTTGCACTCACTAGCCTCACCAAGAAGCTTGATGGTGACGTTAAGACTTAGGAGTGCCTCAAATTGGAGTATCATAAAGAAATTTTCAATCAACGACATGATAGTGCTTCAGGGACACAGCCCTGTCACACGTAATACTTCTTGGTTCCATCGATGACCGCTCGAGCCTAAATAACGGCGGTGATTGGCGCGTGCGGCCCGCACCTACATCGCTATTGTCGAAACGATGTATTCACTTGCAGCGTCTGCTATAACCACGACTCACATGGTTTATGAGCTAAATCGAGCTGTAGATAGACTGCTCCACATATGGCAATCCTCTGGCACTCTTCTGTTCCTCTAACATTATTTGGGGCATATACGTAGCTATTAACACCCCGACTTGGAAACATGATCTGCGTCGTGAACGAGAACTGGATAACCATCCCATGAGGATGAATTAAGCATCTGTGTAAGCTGACAGCTGACAGCATCACTCAAGTTTACGATGGGATGGGGCTATTTGCATGGCCGGCTGACGGGATCGTGTTCCCCCTCGCGTTCCCGCAAGATTGGGGCAGGTATGGCGATCAGAGAGGCGGCATCACAGGGTGTGAGAATACCTTGCAGCAGAAGAAAGTGCGAACTCAAATTCTTTCCAGACTGCCAGGATGGACCCAGAAATCTATCCTACTACATTATGAGATTGAAAATTTGGTTCAGGAATATGCTAGGCATCGAAGACGAGTCTCGTGGATGTATGGGCGTTTGCGTAGTGTTCTGCACGGAGTTAAAAGGATTTTACTTCTAATCATGGGACGGATCGCGGGAACGCTTGATGGTTGTCGAGGTTACACTAAATGATTTACGAGGTTCACAGAGTACGAGTATTGTCTCCAGTACAATCCGTGTAAGCAATTCGTAGACCCTTCTCTTAGTCTCTCACCAGATAATGACGGTATATTCGAACTACAGCGGGGACATACGTACTACCGTGGCTAGGTACCTCCCTAATGTAGCTCCCTTCTCGCGTGGTGTAACCGTGGATTGCCAATTCCTGACAGATGTATATCAAGAGTAGATCAACAGATCCTTAACCAAAGAAGGAGATTGCTGAAAGTATGGACTCTAGCAAATATGCTTTGGTCAGGAATCCTGTAGCTGCATGCTGTTGACAAATTTCGTAGTCAGGATAGGAATCACGTCCTCAATGCGAATCCACGAGACGAGGTTGATTGGACAGGCCAAGAAGCCGGATCCCCTCAATCACGTGGGAAGAGAGGGGCAGGGTCTTTTCCAGCGTTCCAGACACATCTTCGCGCCTCATCGGCGCCTTCGTGTGTCTTTAGAGTCTCCTTAGAGTCTCCTTAGGATACTGTTGAAAATGGACTCGTAGTTTGGTAGCGACCTTGGCGTGCCCATATCAAACAACCCCTCTTCGGCTTGCCCTCAACAACACAATTCTCGTACCTACCTACCCTACCGGGCCTACGTCCACATCATCAGCTGCGCCAGAGAAAACTGTCCGGTGGCAGCCAATGATCGTACATTTACCCCGTATACATTCGCAATGTTCCGTCTCATGGCTTTCCTATAGCGACCCCTTGGCACAGAGTACGTTGAGTGCGTTGGTTGGCCGGGGAAGTAGTCCGGTACTAGGTGATCATACAGAAGTTTTACCTCTTCCATCGCTGGTCACTAAAGCTAGATCAACTCGTCTGCCCGCATTCAAGAATGTCTGCATTGCTGCGACGGACTTCAAATTGAAGCAACAAAATTTTTCAATAAAATGCCGCGTCACAAACAAGGTATTGATACGCCCTTCTACTAACCTCACTTGTTTCATCGGACTTGTACCCCCGCAATCGTGGCCACCAAAGGTCTGGCTATTCTAGTTCAGACCCGTTATGGTGACCTCAAACTCGGACATTCTTGCGAAGACCAAAAACGAAATGAATCGTCGCCATTTTTAACATTCTCGGATCAAAACCTAAAATAAAGGGGAATCACAAGGTGTAACTGTACTGCATATAGCGCATGTTGATATCCTTTGACTATTATCAACAAAGATCTGCAACCCTCGCATATCGTCGATCTCATCTGTGGAGATCACTGCAGACAAGGGTGGTCTGAAATAGTCCAGAACATGGATTGCAATTGCCCTAGTTCAACACTGTACTCTGTTTTTGGTATATTTTTCGACCGAAAAGCTCGCTTGAACATCCGGAGTTCTTTCAAATTCATGAGACGATCTGATGCGAATTCGACCCGCCTGTGTCTGTTGCAATGGTAGAGAACCTCGGTCCTCCTATTGACAAGGGCATTGTCGACTTGAAACCTCACCAATTGGAAAGTCCGACGTTAGAGATCTTGAATGCTACGCAGACTTGTACCACTCGCCATCATGGTACGAGGATCGTCGTATGGCCGCCAGTATGAGAACTTGGCTGTCTCCTCTCGTGGCCTTTGCCTTATGCACGCGAGGATGGATTGCAGAGCTTCATAACGGCATTTGCCGTATGCTGAGCGGACCATCATTGCTATCGTGCCTTGCTCTTGGCTCGGTTTGGGTTGGGGTGGCCCACATAGAGTATCAACTTGGCGTAGATACTCTATCACTTGCCTGTCCAACGCAACGCAAGCGCGGCCTAGGTAGGTAATCAGTATGTTCGGCTATTCTACTGTCTTCACCTGGTGTCACTAAGAGAGTGCATTAGGGAAATAGTAAGGAAATAACTGATAGCAATGAACCCAAGTAACTTGTCCCATGACATTCGAGCTCAGATAGCTCTGATTCATGCCATTACATTGCGTTTAGTACACATTGAGTGTTAGTTCTTATCTCAATGTCACGAAAATTGGATTTACATTTTCGGATAATAATCCGGGTAACGTTAGGATCCAGGATCCACGTGGCGATTATCGTGCTGTGACAGTTGTAATGACTTCGAATCATACCTAACATTGAGGATCTACATATTCCCACTTCACAGCGAATCAACGTCTTCGCATCGGCTCTACAGATGGGTTGCCGCACGCATCGAGATCTGTCCAAGAACCTTGATTCCTAGTGAGATCCCGGGGAGTCGCAATCTTTTCATTATGGGGAGAAATAACCGCAGGGTGGGTAATAACCGAAGAGTGACATGAATCAGGCCTTATTGCAAGGGTGGGCAGATGAAGACCAAGTGTTTCCAGCAGAAGAGATTTCACGATATCCGCCACCGTCATTTCGTATTCGGCCCTATGCTAGCTGAATTGCGATTTTGCCGAACATAACCCCCCCGTAAATTGCGTTGTGTGCGTGCGAGCACGCCGCAGATGTCAACAGAAAATGGAGTAATAATAGCGTTCAGGCATCCCATGAGGCTTCTGTGAACCATCAAAAACATAGAACCACTATGCATAACGGCTGCTAGTTTCAATTGATGGACTTTGTGCACTTTTCTGAATTCACACATTTCTATTAATAGGGCGGGTTGGTTGATGGTGGCATGCACCGGGGAACTGGCTCGCGTGGCGAGAGAGAATTCCGCACTCCAGGCCGAACCTCGCGGCCAAATGCTATTCCCAATACGGAAAGGACCCTGAAATCTATCTCACATTCATGATCGCAACATCTACAAACCCTACGTGCTTATCCACGTTCGGCTGTTCACCGACATTGGAGGCCTTGCATGTGCCAGCCACCAGCATTCGAGCGCGCACAACCTTTTCCAACAAGGTAAAGTGACATGTCGCTAAAGGCATCGGTTCTATGCTCTCTCTGACCAGCACGACGGTACAAGCCATGTGCGGACAATTCTTCCGATCCCGTGGAGAGGGGGACAGCGCTATCGAGATGGGCGTCCGCTGAGATGTTTTGATGCTGAATTTATCTCAATTTGCATGCATGAATCGCGCCGCCGCATGTTCTGTTTTTATCTTCCTACCCTATTCCTGCAGCCATGGTCTGAAGGATCGCATGGGGACGTCGCACGCGAAGTTGTCATTTCCGTTCGACGTCGATGGCGGGATGATGGGTGCGCTCGAGTTGTTGCGTAGTGGGGAGCGATGGCTGGATCCGCCACACGCCTCACGGTCTGGTGAGCAGTCCACCAAATTGTTGTTATTATTGACGTTCACGCCATCGGACCTTCTATTTAGGGTGAGCCGTGCATGAGAAGCGAACAAGCGGTGGTGGTAACACTCACACGATCACTCCATGCGCCGACTGCAGTCGATCCGCATGAATTCGGGGAGATCGATCGAGGCTGTCCAACACCTGATCGAAAGGACCAGCAACCCGGATCCGCTTGCTTGGCCTGATCGAAGGGCCAGCTTTATCGTCTTGTTCTTCTTGTGCTCGAACCTTGGCCTTGCTCTTCCTACCAGGTCTGAAGTACGCAGCGAGAACGGCCTCCACTAGAATTTGTGTTAGAGAAGATGGGTGTGTGACTGAGAAGTCGAACTCTTACCGAAATGACCCTGGCCGTCGTTGTGATAAGATTCTTCCTCGATCTTGGATAATGGTCGTGATAAAGCTTCACGTTGCAGCCATTCTTTTGCCTCGTAGTAATCCGGTGCCTGATCCGTATGTTTCCTGTTCATGTGTACACAAAACCCGTTCATTCCGTTGATGTATTGTATCGGTCTGTGGGAGTTTGTGGCATTCACTGGACACAACGGGCACTGGATCCAATAAAGAAGTCCATCTTGTTCCATAACCAAGTTTGTCCACTCCTTCGGTAACGCCATCTTGTGACCGGGAATCCGTACAACGTTGTTTGCTTCTGAATCTGGGCTTTCAAGGGTGTCTATGTCGGTTTCGTCTTCGTTTTGCGGACTTGAAATACTTGATGATGTATGCTGCGGTTCGTAGCAGCCACTGATTGACGATTCGAGATCTGATTCTGGCGATGAATCGTCACTCATATCGATCTATACATTCTCCGTTAACAAACAACGTATGAAACGTGTAGATAGCACGCAAACTTACATGACCAACTTGGCTGTTTGCAGGCTCCTCCTGTACAACAGAGCCATTCCGCAGAAGACTCTTGCTGATTCTTAACCGTCGTTCCGTTGCTTCAAACGTCTCCTTCGCTCTATCTTTCGCTAGAACAGCATCGCGGAACTTCGCCTCTTCATGTAGTCTCCGTCGTCGTGCCTCTTTCTCCTCTTTCTCGGCTTCCAAATTCCGCTTCTGAGCCCGCCTGACGCCGTTCTCGGCTTCTCGTCGCGCAGCCTGAGCTTCTTTGACTTCGCGTTGGTGGGTCTGGACTTGTTCGCGGAGGTATTGTATCTGTTCTTCGTTGGGCATGTCGCCTTGCAGACAGTAACGCGTAATATCGTGATAATCTGTGAAGTTGTATCCGCGAAAGTGTCGCGTGTATCAGTAAAACCTTGGAACTAGAATACCAATTGTACAGAGATAGTGGAAGGAAATGCCATGCATCTTATGTGGAAATGATACATCAATTGCCATTGATTTCACCCATCCATTACAGGAAAATATCTTTATCTTATTGGCAGGAACTTGCACCATGTCGTTCAGTCCTGGCGTTTACTCGTCCTACGTTACACCAGATTGTACCTGATACCATGCCTGTTCACTGCAGCCTCGTTGACATGATCAAATTCAGCACCATCTCGCAAAGACATATCTTTACTGAGCTCAACCGACCGCTTCAACCCTTGGAAATGGGAAAATACTCTCTTCCTACGTCCGACATCTATCAAGCATAAAGAGATAAGAAATTCTAGCCTGTAGAATGTTGTCGCGGATATTTCGCGTTGCAAACATTGGCGTTCGTGGAGTCGACATATCACATCTACACATAATCCTAGCAAATCCACTGCAGCAACCATGTACCACGACTTCCCAGACCACCAATGATTCACGTCCTTCTAAGCCATCGATTGGGGAACCGATGACTCAACGGTGTTTGTAGGCATTATTGAGGGGTTGCTTTATCAAATGCTTCCCATTTCTATTATCTATTCCAAGGCAAGACCGAATATAGCACAGTTTCCCGATGTGAGAAAATGCTTCAGAGTCCACGCGAGAGATCCAATAACGCTACAAACAGTGATACCGAGAAAACATATTGAATCAATGAGTGATGAGCAAAAGAGCAGTTATACTTCATGTTTAGTGTGGAGTCTGAACATGGTCTGTGTATTTAGAGGTAAACGTGATTTAAAAAGTGTTGACCTGTGACGCACCTGTCAAAACCAAGAAAAAGGCAGATTGCGAACATACGTGATGTACGGAGGAGGAATTCAAAGGTATTTTCAGTGACACAAGACAGCCCTACTAGGGTAGAGCTGGTAACGTATTGTAGCACTGCATTACAGCATAGGGCGTAAACATGTAACCTACGGCTTCTAGACTATAATAGGATGTAGATAGAGCAGGTTAACAGGCTGTAGAGATGTAATCTAAGAGTATTATATTCTAAAGCTGCTTACTCTAGGTTACACTATATGTACGCGGCGTTTATTACCCCTGTAACTGTTCTGTGTTACTGAAAATACCTTTGAATTCCTCCTCCGTACGCGTTCAATATTGATCACCCTACGGCGTCACATAAGCGTTCTGCTCTGCGATAGGATGCAAAAGGGGTTGTGGTTGAATCGCAACGTCACATTCAGGATGGGAATCGGAACGAAGATGTCGTCGCATTAGTTGATGAGTCGAAATCAATCAGAAGCAGAAATAAAACTGATTTATAACTGGATATAAATATTTGTAAAACGCTTTACACAAAAATGTACATATACATGGCCGATATAGCAACAACTAGCACCATTTTATTCATCCTTCGATGTTTCGAAGCTCCAAAACCGCGTCACCCTCTACAACTTGCTACCACCGCCGAGGAGCTCTGCGCCAGCACCGCTGATTGCCAATTTTCCAGTCTCCTTAACCTTGGACTGGAAGACAACAGTGTTGTTGACCTTCCACATCTCAGTCACAAGAGTCTGGCCAGGGAGAACGGTGCCAGCGAATCGGACCTTGATGTTCTTGTACGGGCCAAATGTTTGCAAAACATGCTTTCCGGAAATTCCGAAGAAGCAAAGACCATGAAGAATAGGAACCTTGAAGCCACCGACCTTGGAGAATTCAGGGTCAATGTGAAGAGGGTTGCGATCGCCTGAGAGACGGTAGACAGCTGCCTGCTCCTCGGTGGTCTTTTCCTCAACAACAGCGTCAGGGGCTCGTTGAGGGGCCTTGTGTACGGTTGTGGCGGGCCCACGATCGTTGCCCTTCTTAGGACCGCCAAAGTTGCCTGAACCACGGATGAAAACACTCGACTCGTTATAGAAGATGTCTTCGCCAGTGTTAGCGTCCTTCGTTGTGGTACCGTAGACTACAACGGCAGCAGCGCCCTTGTCAACGACTTCGATGAGCTTGGGATAGGAGACAAGCTTGGCCTCGGTAGGGATCGGGAACTTGCGGATCTCAAGGAATTGCTCGCCGTGAAGAAGCATCATGGGGGAGAAATTAGGTACAATGTCGCTGAATGAGAAGGGTGCTACGGCGTTGAAAGGAGGGATAACACCGAAAGTGGGAAGGACCTGGAAGTTGTCGTTGTTCTCATACACGAATGGTAGATCAGTACGTTTGGCACCAACTCCAAGATCTGTGATTGTTAGTATCTGTTTCTAATGCAAACCGTGCAATGGAAAACCTACTGTAAAGAATGACATCCTTCTCGTCATAATTAAACGGTGTTCCCTCGGCTTTGGCAGCTTTGGCGGTCTCGATAGCGGACAAATAGTCGTCACCATCAGACTTGGCCTTCTTGCCGCCCTTGCTCTTGTTCTCCATGTTGGCCATAATGCGTTCTAGACCGCTAGCATTGTCATGAGGATGATCGGCACGTCCGTCGTCGAAGTTGTTGATCTTCTCCCATTGCTCCAACACAGCCTCGGGAGTGAGCGTGACATCGACTGGGAAGCCATGGCCGCCAGTTCGTTGCCACCTGGTAGCAGCAGCCCAGCCCTGTCCGCACTCGTACAAACCACCAGTTGGCTCAGGGGCCTTGTCTGAGCAAAGGAGAACGACAAGAGGAGCAACATAATCAGGCTTCAAGGCCTGAACAACTTCCTCGGGCATGATCGTGCGAGTCAATTGTGTACCTGCGTTGGGTGCAAGAGTGTTAACAAAAATGTTGTACTTCTTGCCCTCAAGAGCGAGAGACCTGGAGAAACCAAGGATGCCCAGCTTTGCAGACGCATAGTTGGCCTGTCCGAAGTTTCCGTAGATACCACTGGTAGACGTGGTGTTAAGAACACGTCCGTACTTCTGTTTCAAAAAGTATGGCCAGGCAGCCTTTGTGACCGCGTAGGTACCGTAGAGATGGACTTGGTGGATGATCTCCCACTGGTCCTCGGTCATGTTGGCGAACGCCTTGTCACGGAGAATGCCAGCGTTGTTGATCAATACGTCAATACGACCATAGGCATCGATTGCGCCCTTGACGACGGCCTCGCCATCGACGACGTTGGCCTTGTTGCCAACAGCTTCTCCGCCCAACTTCTGAATCTCCTGGACGACGGCGTCGGGGTTGACGAGGTCGTTAACGACAATCTTTGCGCCAAGCTTGGAGAAGAGCAGAGCATACGCACGACCAAGACCAGCACCAGCACCAGTGATAAGCACCACCTTGCCTTTGAAGTCGGGGTTTTCTGCTGGTGGGCTTGGTGGAAGCTTCTGGGCTGTCTCGAGGATCTCCAACGCATTGGCAGGGCCTTGAGGGTGCTCCGCTTCGGCGAAATTGACAACGTCTTTCCACTTTGCGGCGAGGGCACCAGGTGTGAGCGAGTCATCGGGCTTCAAGAACGCACCCTTAGCTCGCTCCCACCTGATCTTGGCTATGTGGCCACCGCCTACTTCGTAAATGGAGCCAGTCTCAGTGTTAGACTTGTGGGTGAGGACAGCAACGAGAGGAACGATCCATTTTGGCTTCAGATTCTCGAGCACATCTGGGGGCATGACGGTCTCGGTCATTCTGCTAGCGGCGATGGGAGCGATGATGTTGGCAAAGATGTTGTACTTGAAACCCTCCTTGGCGAGAGTCTCTGTGAAGCCAACAAGAGCCAATTTGGCAGCTATCACATGTTAGTTCCGAATTTGAATGAACAGGTCCAATGCAGTCATACCAGAGTAATTTGTTTGTCCGAAGGAGCCAAACAGGCCAGCTGCCGACGCGGTGTTGATCACTCGTCCGTACTTCTGTTTCCTGAAGTAGGGCCACGCAGCTCGTGTGCAGCTCCATGCGCCATAAATATGTACTTTGTAGATCAAATCCCAATCCTGCTGCTTCATGTTCTTAAAGCTGACATCTCGAAGGATACCAGCGTTGTTGATGAGAATGTCGATGCGGCCGAAATTGTCGATAGCAGTCTTAATGATGGACGCGCCATTCTCCACAGAGTCGTAGTTGGCAACGGCTTTTCCGCCAGCGGATCGGATCTCGTTGACGACGGCATCGGCAGCCTGTGATCAAATGTGTTAGCCGGTTGCATCATTTCCATCATGTAGCATGGCCCCGGAGATGAGTAAATGCCGATGCTTCCAAGCTGGTGTGGGGCCCATGAGGTCGTCGCCAGCTCGACTACCAACCATTCGAGCTTCACGCCGCTAGTTGTTCTCAAGAAATCAACTTACCTGTGAACCTTTACCCTCGCCTTTGAAGCTTCCTCCAAGGTCGTTCACGACGACATTTGCGCCGCGGCTACCGAAGAAGACCGCATATTCGCGACCGAGTCCTCCGCCAGCGCCAGTGACGACGACTGTCTGACCCTCGTATCGCAATTCTTGAGGAGCCATGATGTATCAATATCTCACGCTCAGTAGGAGTGCTCAGCTGGATAGATTGATGTCCCTTGTATTCAAAATGTGGAAGGAATGAGGAGGGAAGGATGAAAGCCGGCAGTTGAATACTTCTTGCCGAACTGCACCTCTAATGTCTAAGTAAGAGGAATAAGAGGTGATGAGGTGAATAGGGAGCTTATTCAGAGGCGTGGTTGAGAGGGATGAAAGGGAGGAGGAGGAGGAAACAAGACGGAACAGGTTGGAGAGAAATGTTGTTGGTTAAAATGGAACCCGCGACTCCTCAAGTGCGCACAGCTTGTGAAAGGGACCTCGTTCCGTCGCGGTCGGTGATGACATGCCTCGGTACAAAGTCACGTGGACAAGGAGATGTGGGGAAGGCGCGGATGTTGGAACTTCGGCTATCACATGTTGGCGTGGCCTCTCCATGGTCATACCTCACGCGCTACTCGCACTGCTTGACACGCTGACGACAAGACAGAGACATTTGGCATCATGTGCCATTATTAACTCCCGAAAGTCGCAAATGTTGTCTTAACAGTAAAATGAACCGAAAGAGTGGTCCGGAACAGTCTCATTATCGCGTGGATTGCCGCAAACTACGCAGAGCTTTCCCGGGCTCCATCCCAAAGCAGCTACAGTTCTGCCCGCTTACCTCGTACGATGCGTCTCGGCCATATTCCAGTCCTTTCGTCGGCTCCCTTTTACTACGACATGCCAAATGTCCAGTGAACTATGTGTAACTTCTTCATTGAAAAGAGCCGCATTTTGTGGGGCATTTCTCGGTCAAGAACTTTAGCCTAACTCGTAATATCCCCCACACAATTACGAGTATGGGGTATTGCCACGCAAGGATAAAGAAATTTCCGATCTTATAAAAGTATGTTGTATATGACTAGAAAATAGTACTGCAGCATGGCTCTAAGCCCTCAACCACTGATCAATGCTTTCCCATCTTCATCTTTTGAATCAACTTTCTCACCCTGGACGGCTCGGATGGTGTCTCTTCCTCCTCAACTTCCTCGAATCTCTTTCGATCAGTAATAAGATCCATATTCTGTGCAGTGACCATCTTTGTCTTGTAGAAGAACTTCCATGCAAATATGTTGACGAGGTACACAAAGACACCGATATAGCACGTCATGAACGTGGACACGCGGAACGAAGGCATGAACGCATTATAGCCTAGCAAATTTTGTCAGAACGGAACCTTGAAGAATGAATACAATTAAGAGCACCGCAGGTTACATACCATTAAAGAAGATGATCAAAGCAGTCGTTATGAGAGCAAAGTATGCACCATATGGCTGAAGCGGGCCACGGTACGGCATGTCCGAAATGGAAATGCCTTGGGCCTTCACTCCTTTCGTGAATTGAATGTAAGAAACGAGTATACTGATCCAATTGAGCGTTCCAAACACGGTGACAAGACTGACAAAATAACCGAATACAGTCGATGTAGATTTTGCAACGTTCAGATATGCCAACAGTGCAAATGCGGACGTCGCAGCGACTCCGTAGATCGGCACTCCATTTCCAGTGGTACGGACGAAGATGGCAGGGGCCTGGTGGGATTTTGCTAGTGAGTACAAGGTTCGCGCACCCACGTAGATATCTTCGAACGGTCAGTGAGGGACGGCTTATGTGCGAAGAGAAACATACCAGTGTTAGCCGCCGATATCACGAATACGAGAAGACAGCCATTGATGATATCAGGTAGGACAGAGATGCCTGCCAGCTGTATAGCAATGACATAGGGCGACGCAGCCGCTGATGTCTTAGCTTTAGTGGCCCCCACAAGACGATCATTGTCATGTGGGATCACCATGCCCAGAAGGAAGACACCGACAATGTAGAAAACGCATATACGCCAAAGAGTCTGTTGCACTGCACGAGGAATGTTGCGTCTGGGATTTGGTGTCTCCCCAAAGGCGGCACCGACAACTTCTGTTCCCGTGTAGGCAAAGCAACTCTGCACCATGCAAGCCCAGAATCCAAGGAATTTTCCAAGCGGTCCAGGCTGTAGGTATTCTGCGAAAGCTCCTGGCTTGTTCCAATAGCGGAACCCGAGCCTCTCCTTGCTAGGTCCGCCTCCTAGTGCAATAACCAAACAGGTCATCATGACCATGAGGAGCGTAGCAATCTTGATCACCGAAAGGACAAATTCTGACTCGCCAAAGGAGCCAACATGGAGAACGTTGATCGCGATAATCACTACTGCGAAGACCGTGATCCAGATGGCAACATTGAGATCTGGTCTCCAGTACTGGATGATGAGACCAGCCGCAGTCAAATTGTTGGCGAGAACGATTGCATATTTGAAGAAGTAGTTCCATCCGGTCGCGAATCTGCATGATGTTAGCCCCCAATGTAACACACAAATTAGGCTCAAATGAACTTACCCAAGAGCAGGGTCGACAAAACGATCTGCGTATCCACTGAAGCCCTGGTCCATAGGTAGAAATGCGGACATCTCTCCCATAGCCGTCATGACAAAGTAGATGATGGCACCGGTAATGGAATAAGCGATAAGTAGACTAGCTGGTCCACCCCTTGCCAGACCTTGCCCTGATCCAATGATCAAGCCAGTTCCAATGGCTCCTGCAATGGCTAGCATGTTGACTTGCCTCTTCTTCAAACCTCGTTTGAGGTGGCTGGAAGAGTCAACAGGCAACATCTCGCCTTCTGATGCAGTTGCAGATGGACCAAGTTCGTAGTCCTTCATGTCTTGTTTGAGATCAGAACGACCCTCCATTTTAATGAGTGTCGTGAGTAAATATACAAGACAACGAAAAGTCGATGATGTTTCGAGATATCAAGAGTGCCTCTTTGGAGGCTTCAAGATATATATAGGCCGTTCATGCACAAGATAACCCTATCGGGTAGAGATACAGAATGCGGGGATAACTGTGGGGATTCGATAACGATACGCAATTCATGCTCCGTGGTAAATGATCAATTGTTTCCGTAGTGAAGTTTTCAAGATACCATGCGGTGGATGAAATCCGCTCTGGTGACATCTCGGCCCGATTCAGTAGTGTGAAGCAGCGCGGAGGATGACCACCGCGCGGCTATCAATTGAGGGATAACGCAAAATGAACGCCGCGATTGTTGCGTATAAATGAAACAACATTCGAGTAGAGCTGACAATATGATAATTGAATTTTCCAGAAAGAAACTCTTCACAAATCTTTTAATTTCTACCTTAACTTCTATTCCAACTTGATTTAAAGAACGGAAAATGGGTCGAAATATTGGCAACGCTGGCCTGAATGGTACACACGCTAAGACTGGGCAAGATGTATCCAAATTCCGGGGACTTGTTCCTCTAGTCGCCAGCTCAGAGATAACTTATCTCAATGCATCGTTCCAACCACCTGTGAACTCTCGAGTCAAAACTGCACTCGATGACTTCTTGGAACAAGGATTCACTCACCCAAATCCGAAGCCAACATGGCAGAACAACACCATCGAAGCACGCGAGTTATTGGCCGAGTACTTCAATGTGACGCCTGAAACATTAGCATTTACACGGGACACTACCGAGGGGCTCAACCTATTTCAGCGATCGATAAAGTGGCGACCAGGCGACAATGTCGTAGTCCTGGACACCGAGCATCCTAACCACGTATATGGATGGCTTGCACTGGTAGAGCAAGGCCTTGAGGTCAAGCGCATTCCTCCTGGAGATCTAGGATACGCAAATGCGTCCACCTTTGCGTCGCATGTTGACGAGCGTACTGTCGCTATTGGTTTATCAACCATCATGTTCCACAATGGACAATTGAATGATGTCGAAGATATCTGTGCTCAGTTCCGCCCGAGGGGCGTACATGTTCTTGTCGATATGACACAGCATGTTGGTATAGCACCAATTGACCTCCAGGCCTGGAATGTATCAGCTGCTGCATTTGGATGCCACAAGGGGCTTGGGTGTCCCACAGGACTCGGCGCCCTATATATACATCCCGAGGTTCTGAAAGATTTAAAGCCAACACCTCCGATCGTAGGAGCTGGTGCGATCTCGAATCTTCCTGGGACGTTACTGGCAATCCCGGATGTGCAGTATCATCCTACTAGTCAAAGGTACGAACACTTGAATGTCAGCCTTTCAGGCACCACAGCATTGAAAGCGTCACTCCAACTTCTCTTGCACGAGATAGGCTTTGAGAATGTGGAGAGACACCTCCGCGCGTTAGGACGTGAGTTGATGGAGCGATGCCAATCAGCGGAAGTGGGTGTGGTAGGAAGTACAGCAACTGAGCGGAGAGCACCACATTTGTACGTCTTGCGGCTCCTCGATCCTGCCTGGAAAGATCATTTCCAAGGCGAAGGCATATATGTTTCGCAATATCGCGACGGCGTACGCGTATCGCTTGGGTTTTACAACAATGTCGGCGATGTAGATAGACTGCTTGGGTCGATTGAGCGAGGTCTGCGCAAGGGGCTTTCAAGAGGGTGAAATGACAGGGGTCAATTGCACGCATAGCATATCTTCAAGTTAATTATCAGATGATGTATTGTAAAGTTAGGTCCATGTGCTGAGCATTGAGTAAGATCAGGTAGAAACGCGACAACCAAATTGGAAAGTAATATATCATCAAGCATAGATATAATAGATCGCAAAGAGCTCCCCAAGAAATTCTCTCTTTTCAGATACCCTTTTATACACCTGCATTATAAGTGATAAAGTGCACCCGTATGTGAAAACTTGCTTTGTGGTGTTGTAACGTTAGGTGCCCGCCTAGGCCAATTTTGAGAAGCTAAGTCATGATTCTGGAACTCCCATAATTTAGCACACACCTGACACTTTACGTCACGATGCTAGCACCTACTTCGAAAGACATGTAACAATATCACACGCATCTGTATATTATGTGACCGCAAGAATTGAAGCTGTCGTATGGATACTACACGTCGCCTTGCGTAGGTATCTTACTATGCTTTACGTATCCCTGCTGACCCCTTACAAGGTGCAAACGGTGTCAGGCCCGTAAAGTTAGTGCAACCCGCATTTCCGTCTATTTGCCATCAATATAATCTGATCAGTCGCATAGATCAAATGTAATAGGGTCCAGCCATGCTCGAATTGCATACAGGGTAAACATAATTGCGAATATCGTGCGAGCGATGGCCGCAAACACCCAGTCTCGCACAAGTACTTGGGTGCGCTAGAGGCGCGTCTTGCATGGTTTGAATCACTCACGCAGAATCTCAAAAAAGCATCGAACGAAGAGCGAGACAAGCTCCTCGCCGGGGTCACCCTTGATGACCATCTTGAAGGTCAGAATGGATTCGATATCGCCGACTCACAGCAACAACCGTCCTCATCCACTGGTCCGGAATCAATAGGCACACCGCAGGCATCCTCACTACGCTCCGGACCACAAGGAGGCCTGCAATACCATGGGCCCACAAGCATATATCTGGATGCTGATGCAACTGAATCGCCAGCCAAGGAGCCCCAGCCAATGGCCCCTCTTGAAGTTGTCCATACCTTCCCTTCCTCTCATTTTGATGCTCTCAGTGTCGTTCGTCTGGCATCATCCCTAGGAGTTGACGACGACTTGGTACGAGAGACGCTGCCACTATTCTTCCTGCATCAGTACCCTTTATTCATGTTTATCTACCGGGAGGCTTTTCTTTCAGATTACTATGACAATACCCATGGGGGCCGCTACTGGTCCTACCCATTGCTATATTCGATGTGTGCACTTGGTGCACCACACTCTAAACGTGTTGAAGTACAGATGAAGAAAGAATTACTTGCGCGGTGTGCACAAGAGATCCTCATGTCTCATTGCCTGACAAGGCCTTCACCAGTAACCATACAAGCACTGTTGTGTCTCGCCTTCCACGAGGTTGGGCAGGGCAACGCATCGCAAGGATGGCTGTTTTCTGGGATGGCCTTCAGAATGGGTCAAGACATAGGTTTCCATCAGGATCCCACACGCTGGATTCTCCAAGATCGCAGCATAGTATCACCAGAAGATATCGAAATACGCCGACGCATATACTGGGGGAGTTACGTTGCTGATAAGCTTATCAGTCTGTACCTTGGCCGCCCCGTCTACCTTCGCGAGGATGATGCAGCGGTGCAAATCAGTACTCCGTTGCCAGATTTTCCTGACAGCCATGACTGGTTCGGATTCTCTGAGATTGCTACCCAAAACGCAATCGACTTGCAGAAGCCTCAACTCACCAGTGCACTCAAGCACATGGTCTTACTAGGAAAGATTTCTCAAGACATGATGACAAACGTGTTTGCCTCTACGCGTAACGGGCAACATAGTGACGTAAACCGGCTGAACCAGCTTGGTGATGTCAATCTAAGACTGAACAAATGGCACACCTCGTTGCCGGATGCCTTGCAATGGAGCCAATGGAGCGTGAACAAGAACGTGCGTGCACATATTCTGGTCTTGCATCTATATTATCATGCAATGCTATTATCCCTCAACCGACACTTCGTCAAACCATCAAATGGCTTTCCACACTCGCCACTTTCGCGAGACATTTGTACGTCATCCTGTTCGACAGTGGCGATCCTGGTTCGACAATATAGACTACAGCATGGTCTTAAAACTGCACCATTGATGCTCGTATACGCCCTAGTCATGGCTATTATCACGCAAATGCGCATTTTGAACGAAGGATACGGTAGCTTGGACTTCCTAATAAAATCTCTTGATGAGTGTGGTCGCTGCTACAAACTTGCAGCCGAGGCACGGTCAAGCCTAGCGACCTTGATGAATAGCCGTGAGGCTCCCACAGCGGGCCTGGGAAATGGTAGCGATGGACGTCACGGTGACAACGTGGAAGAAGAAGGAGGGGTTCTCGAAAGAGATAACATCGATACCGCAACCGACGAACACTTTGATGCCTCAAGCCTGGATGCACCTCCCAATTTGGCTACTAACTCGTTCCCTGAGCTGGGTGGATTAGCCGGAGATCCAGTGCTCGATGCAGAGAATTTCGACTTTCTTGGCTTCACTGATGTCAATGAGAGCTTTAATAGTTGGTTCTCCATCGGGCAAATGGGATAGCAAGTCCGAAGGCCTAAACGGAGATCCGGCATGGCTCTTTATCAATCCCATGCCCTCCCAATTCAGTTGTTGCTGGAATACTGCGTGAAAGGAAAAGTCTTTTTAGGCGGCATTGGACGGATCATGTGGGAGACGAGGAAATTCTTTTCACCAAATTCAATGAAACATGCGTTTACCAAATGTTCAGCCACTTGATTATCCATGCAAACTAACAGTAGCGCATGTGAACGCATTGACTGCCCCTTCAGAGCATACCCACCCCTTCCAGTCACCCATAGCTACACAATGGGGTAACGAATTGGTCTTTTTCGGCCTTTGATAAAAGCCTTTCACGGGTCCCACATAACTATTATAATGCTTTCGACGGTGGCACACCGTGCGCCTTCACCATAAAGTCATCCGAAGGCGGGCTGTTTTGATTGGGTCTTGCGAGTCTGCTCGAAAGCTGCTCTCAACGACGGCGAAATAACGCCATCTATTGGGCGAGTCATTCTAAGTATGTACAAGAATTTCGGGTCCAGCTTATACGGGTACTCCCGCTCGTACAGACAAGGGGCTATTCCAAGTGCCGAGCAGAACTCTACTTGACAAGTATTCGACCGACGTGACTGAGGTACTATCCGTTCCATTTCCAACAAGCCTCTCAGCCCCAGTATTCAAGTATTGACTCTCTTTTCTGACTGTATTACATCTCATCTGCGAACTGACCCTGTGTCGACCGAATTCTTTTCAAACACAATGTACGAGGTTGAGAAAAAGACGTGGCCTCTCTCGCTCGACTCGCTTCGATGGCAGGCCAGGTTTCAAATACGGGTGGACACCTTTTAGACCCGACCCGCCTTTTCGCATTTCCACTCCATCGGTTCCTTTCATGACATCTCAATGCCACGGCCAAAGGTTTGAACGAGGATTCACGAAACACATATACAATGTGAACTTTGAAATGTTTGCCTATCGCGAGCTTTCGATGGCGTCTCCAGGTCATTCAGCTGAAAACCCAGAGGTCAGAAATACAACGTGAACCCCAATAGCATTCCAAGTAACAAAGACACCGGCAATGTTTGGACAAGCTGACAACTCAGTTTATCAGCTTGCAGGCTGCGGCGCGCCAATCAATCCTAGACAACAACACCAGAACGCAGACGGGGAATGATGCTATGGCACCACTCTCGGATCTAATGGACGATTGCTGGGACAAAGAGGACGTTCGTTGAGTCGATAGGAAGGCGAACTCAATACGTAAAGTCGGATCAGTTGATAAGTTGTTTAAAAGCGGTTGCGACGCGCTGTATGTACGTAAGTGGGATTTTCTCGAGCATAGAATGTCTCTATGATAGGCAAAGACACGGTTTCCTCTTCGAATCCAGTGCTGATACGTTCTTCGCGCCAGTCTCTCGAATGAAGTCGATCAGAGCGTGCTCACTATGAAACCACGATGCCGAACGCAACCACCACATAACGCCGAGGGCTGGCCAGTAGCCATGACCACCGCGGTCGAAAAGAACATACTACACATCCTGGACGCGTGAAAATATCGGACTAATTGGTGTGTGAACGTAGCTCTCGTCAAAGTACCCTTTCGCGTAGGCTGTTTGCATTGTGTACTGCATAATGACGGAGAGGATAGTGGATCGCCTGCTTAGAGACCTTGTGAGATGAACTTGAAGATGCTAATTCGATGTTCTCTCTGGATTGATCTTCATGTCTTTCGCGGAGGCGAGGTTCAAGCACTGTGTTTGGGGCCCATTCAAGTGACAGGAAGTACCGAGGGGAATCCAATAGCATGCTCGCTATCGCACATTACACTGTCGACTTATTCGTCAATAGTGCCGAGTCTTCGTTTCCCCTGATTGAGTGGTTGATAGTAAGTGTCCGCTTAATCTTGCAGCTCAGGTGATCTGTAGCCTGTTGAGTGTTCCTGCCAGTAGTAGAATAGCAATAGAAAGACAAACGAATGCTCATTGCCACATGATAGCACGATCTGCCTGAGCAGAACTTTTACAAAATACTACCCATGGCCACATCATCTTGGGTCCCCTGAGGTAAGGAAGGCATGGGTGGGAAATTGCCCCCGCCCTGGTCTCATGGCTTCCAGATTTCAAGCATGTCGAGAGCCTGCTTTGCGGTAGACCAAGCAGCCATTCTTTAGCGTATGCAATTCCATTCAATGAAATGCCGCCGTTTATATCTTGGAATGTTCTGATAGCGCAGCTGAATGATGGCCACAGTCATCTGCTCTTTACTAAATGGCTTTTTGGTGACGTACTGTGAACATGATACAACACACTATGCACAAGTGGTATAGTTCAACGTGCCGGGCACCTGTAGAAACCAGTAATTATATGACTAGCGGGGTTCAATTGCGGCAGGAGACAAATACAAGGCCTGCGCTTCAATTTAACCTTCAATTGACAGTGCTACTTCATCTGTCGCATTGCTTAGTTCTCTTCCTGCTGAGAACTAGACCGGTTGATTTGGGGGTCGATAACAGGGACAACCTGCGGCCTGTAGGTGGCTTTTGGGCTACTTTCTTATTTTGGTTGTTTGCGTGGTAGTGCCAAACCCAGGTCAATCTCTTTCAGAGTTGCGTGGGGTTCCTTTAATATCCAGCTCCTGGAATCCGAAGAGCCAGGTGTAGACTGTAATGTGGCCAAGGTATATGATATGGCAACATGCACTGCTGTGCGCAAGAAATAACACTGGAGGTGCTCGGCAAATAGCATCTTGCTAGGACACCTCAGCTGTTAAAAACCACATGCTGTTGTATTGAAGATCGTTGCATGCCCCAGTGAGGATGGAACAGGGCCGTGATGTAGAGTCAGAATGCATGGGACTCTACCTTGCGTAATAGCGCGCGTCGTGTTGGGGACGATTATTGCATCGTGATGCTAGTCTCGACTGTACTTAGACCGACTGGCAGACGGGTATCGAGAGTGGGTCAGACATATCGTTCCTCATTACCAGGAAGAGCGAGGAGGAGGAAGGCCAGCTGGATCTCTTTGACGTCTGGCCCCTTCTTTTCTTTTAGAACGACGAAGTTGAGTTGAAGCCTGGCCGATGCCGTCGTCTACTAACCCACGCTTCATTCTCGGGAGCCGAACATGCCGCTCATGGGTAGGCGAAAGGTGTGAGAATATGAAGATGAGCCTATAATGAAAGATAGAGCTCGTCACCACTGGTTTGGAACGATTTCTGTAACCATCGTCCTGGGTCTTATTTGATTTAGAAAGTCATAGCGCCATGGGGGCCGTCTGGGGTTTAGAATCCTGAGATTACTCGGCAGCCTCCGCGAAATCCTTTCGTACTTACACAGTATTCGCAGTGATTTAGCTCGGCCTTATTTCGTGAATGCTCGCTACTAATACTTCCGCGTTAGCCCTCGATATCTGCACGCAGCTAGTGGGATGATGTGCGTAGTGAGGTCTAGCATCAGATAGATCACCTTCCGCGTTTGCCCAATGCCACTCAATGACGAAAGTCCATGTCCATAAATCCAAGTAGGTGCGCCCGGGCCCATTCTCACTGCCAATCGAATTCCCCCATTACTTAGCGCCGTTGATAGAGCATGGAGGTTAGCCATCATTACGATGCATCCGGTATTTGTCTCCATACACCAATGTCCCCAATGCTTCAAAACTGTTGATGTTTGGTACTTCCGATGTTCCTCTACTGCTTCTCCTTTGCTTTCTTCAGATGGAGAGCCATAATACATGTAGCCATCCAAGCTTGCAAGAACTAGACCGATTGTTTGGTGTAGGCATGGCCCCCATATGTCAAGGTGTTTTAATGCAGTTAGTGCGCGGGCGAACTGCGCCGGGACGAGGGAAGACCAGCATAAGGCCGTTCCCGCCAGTTTGAATTGAGGTTCGCCAGGGTTTTGTGGCGCCTGACCTGAACAACTCATCAGTTCCTAGCATCACTCATCCCCGAAAGCCCAATGAGGGGCTCATTGAGGGGCTCTCTTTAACATCTGATCGTGTAGTACGTGCTCGGTCGTCTCGATTCTTTTTTATCAACCCAAACAAGTTAATAACTCGTCTCCGCAATCGGGAACGTGTGAAATTCCGATTTTTGTCCAGCTTCGTTCCAAAGGGTTGTGACCAACTGCGTCATGTTGCAGGACATTGAGTGAAACCCTGAGGTGGCGAGGGAAGGATAAGGGGTAGTTCGGTCACGACTAGAATCAACTTTGTGCCGCGAGAACTCGACTGAATCGTGATAGAATCGCATCTTTCATACAGCAGCCGATATACCAGGCTTACTGTCCTAGCGCCTCTTCACGAAGTGAGCAGTGTTCATCTCCTGGTGACGAAGTCATGAATGATATAGGGATTGCACAATTCATCCTCGATAGACCAGGGTCCCCTTCCCTGTGGGGCGTACAGCATGCAATGGAGAGTGCATGCAGTTTTTTTTCGTGTTTCCGCTTTTGTTTAATTGGTGGGTTCCAGGAATTTTTGGAAGGTTAAAGGCGAGTGATATATAATAGGCCCAAGCGAGACAGAAAGCTTGGCGAGTCTAGAGAGTAAAGACGTAAAAGCATAGAGTCTCTTGGTGAGTTCCTACAGTCAGTTATCAAGGCTGATCGTTTGAGACCGTACATTCGAATCAAGATGTCTAGCGCTCGCGAAGAGCTGAGAATTGTCAATATCCATGACAGAGACTTTCAGAAGTATTCCGTCGACAACCGAATATACTGTGTCCCAGTAGACGACGTACGTGAGCAACTCCTTGGGGTCGATGGGACTATAAGAGATCTGTTCCAATTAACTGGCTGCCAGTATGAAGAAGAAAGATTGCACTTACAGCATGAGTTACTTTTGAGAGTCTGTGATCAAAAGTTATTCTTTCCCCCTATTGAGTATCCCTTGTCAGTACTGGACTGTGGTTATGGAAGAGGCGAATGGGCGGTGGCTATGGCAGAGAACTACGAAGAATGTGAGGTCAGTTCTCCTTATTCCCTTACCCCAAGAGTGTGGCAATGATGCTTAGGTTGCTGTCATTAGCACCATGACCAAATTCTTACTGAAGCGTGCGTAGGTGACTGGAATTGACATCTATCCAATCTCTTTACCAGACGAACCAGATAACCTCGATCTTTTCGGTTACAATCTCAATGATAGGCTGACTGAAGTATGCAATCGAAATTCCTACGACCTAGTCCATTCGAGATTCGTCGCACCCGGTATAAAGGCCAATCGGTGGCCGTCTTACACCAGAGACATGAAAGCTTTATTGAAACCCAACGGTTGGGTACAGATGATGGAATATTACCCAAACATCCAATCAGATAATGGAAGACTTTCAAGACAGTCTGCACTTACGAAGTGGTGGAGAAAATATGCCGCAGCAATGGAGGCAATGAACAGGAACCCCAGAATAGGGACCCGGCTCCAGGATTTGATGAGGGATGCCGGACTACGAGACGTTAGGGGGACAGCTTTGCATCTGCACATAGGTGATTGGGACCAAGGTATGTTCAACCAAGCCGTTTGCTTATGTTCCTTAATGAAGTTTGAGAACAGTGTTGAAGCCAGGTCAATTTGTGTTCCTGAACTAATACCATCCATTAGACCCCGTAAAGGCGAGTATTGGAAGAGATAATGCCGAGCAGGTTAGAGAGCTTCTCGAGTCCTTGGCTGTCTGGCCGTTACCAGAGCTTCCAGATTGGGACATTACGAAAGTCAATGCTCTCGTGGACGATGCACGCGCTGAAATTCGCGACAGGACATTGAAATTGTATATTACAGTGTAAGAGCTCTTGAAGATCTCGTTTCATAGTCAAACTGACCAACATTCCAAGCTACGTTGCCTGGGGTCGCCGTAGCAGTCGGGGATGAATGCGTCCACTTTGGTGCTTGGGTCGCTCTGCAGCAAGACAAGGGAAGGGTCGTCCCTTATCTTGCCGGCGCCGTAGTTTCAGTAAAGCTGTTCGATCGTCAGATCAGTCTGTTCAATTCACCCCAAATGAAGTATTCAAATAACTACTGTACAATTGTGGGTACACTTCTGCCAAGACTCAACCGTGGATATGAGATGATCGAAGTGAGACGGCGCAAAACGGTCAATTGCTTTGACCTCAAAATGGCTGTATGCGCATCCCACCGGACGCGATGTGGCAGTTCATGTGGCGACTGTGCAGCGATAATCTAAGAGCTCGTTCTGGCAGGACGGACCCAATATCAGACAGAGAGGCTGATGAAATGCCTTCCCTGCGGACTTAGAATCAATGTCGATCGATTCTATGAGATTCCGGGCCATAGTGAGCCCAGAAAACTGTGCGGTATGGAACAAGGTAAGCGGAAGGTTGTCGGGATACTGGAGCGAGAACGACTTAAAGTCATCTGGTATCGAGCATGGGGTCTACCGATAGAGTAACAAGGCAATGAATCATGAGGGGAAGGGAAATTGACTGCAAAAGATACTGTGGTTGCTGAGGGAGGAAGCTTGGGAATGTAAGGATGACGACGGTAGGTTGTGAGGTGGGATTAAGAGATTTGGGCTCCGTTAGGTTCCACAAGAGGAAGCTCCCACATAAAAGCATATTATGGCTGGCTAACAGGCATCCCAGCCGGCAGCTACTAGTAGTAATCGGCATTGCATACTTGCACGACTCACTCTTCCGATTCGTCATGCTGCCACACTGATAATGACAGTTACAAGAACGCCCCGATCCCTCCCTGTTAGGCACCAAGGATTTACGGCACCTGGAATCGATGAACGATTATTGCCGATGTGTGCATAGATCTTGTCCAGTATATCGAATCCTCATCAAAGCGGACGTCTGTTCTTATTATCTGGCCTGGTTGCCTGGTTAGTGGTCAATTCACAAACTGATGGCATTATTAATTTGTGCACGTCTATTCAAGGACGTTCGATCCGCCCTGCACATTGATATTATTGGACAATTGAGAGAATCCTGCTTCCCCGAGTCCTGGCCCCCGACAGGTTGGTACCGAGCTTGCGGTAGTGTCAAGCCCACCGCCATGACATGACGCGGGACGAGAAGTCACAATGAGTATAAGTATACCGGGTACGGAGAACATTGAACGAAACGGTCTCCGCAAGGAACACCTGCAATGTCTCCAGATACGACCTTCCTCGATCATTAACCTCGGTGCTGCAATGCTCCAGACCAACAATTTCTTACACCATAATCACATAAAAGAGTAGTCTCCCGAACCCTGCGTAGTTGGCAACCCGACGTGTGCACATATACAATGACACAACCTTGTTCCGACTCACATCTCGGGCCGAGCTCTATCACAGTCATCACAAATTAGATTCATCTCTACCTGATTCGACTGTCAATACCGATTACGCTAATAAAGTGTACAAATCAACGCAGACTTTGTAGATGTCATACACACAAAGCAAGCTACGCTATTTCTATCCCCTTGCTCACCAGCCGCTGCCTAAGCATTCGACAAGTGCCGGGTGAACTGCTGTACACTAAAAAAAGTAGCTTTATGAAGACGTCCAGTATATGCAGGTGTCTGTTTATTGGCAAATATGGCCCAGAGACCGAACCGACTGGAGCTTAGTGTGGCTATTGGTTCGTGCACCGGGGAAACGGGTTCAGATGAGGTCCGCATCGTCCCTCTTCCACGTGAATGTTGGCCTGCACACGATTTACGTATATGTATCCATTGAGGATTATGTGTAGATTGGCATCGACGGATGCGCCTGGCAGGGTAACGGGCACCCATTGAATCCCCCAAACGGCTTACCAGGGTCCAGGAGCCCGGTCAATTGACTCTGCTGGCCAAGCGTGACATAATTATAAAGACTCTTCTTGAGCTGTCGCTACACATACCATGCTCTCCTGTAATGCTGTACTGAGGTTCCCAAGTGCGTTGACTAGGCATGTGAGTGACATGCCATACAGTATGTAGGTAGACATGCACGTCAGAAATCGGGCCGTGAGCCGGGTACTGACTTGCCGTAACCTTTGATTATCATTATGCGGAAGAATACGACAGAGTCAGGAAGTCCATGGGCTTCGAAAAGCCGCCAATCGCTCCACGAGCTGGTCGGCTGTCACTCTCAAAACGAACACGTTGATCTCTCATGTCGACACATCATGCCTGCATTCCTGATCGTTGGATGCTTCCTATCGGTAGTCAATTGTAGGCATTGCGCAGGGTCAATACCCTAATATTTTTCGCGGATTGATCGGGAGTGCATTCACTGTCATCGGTTTTAAGTGACTGCAAACAAATGCAGGATATTCTTTCGATACTCTCTGATCTTAGGCGTGCTGTAGTTATCAAACTTGTTCGACAAATCCCATCGTCACGCTCGACGCCTTTTAGGCTGATCACCATGACGATCACCCCTTTTCTGCGTTAGACTCACATAACCGATCTCGGTTGACGCGCGGTCCAGCCAGAGCAAGCGAACCCTCTCTGAGTTCTCCAGTGGTGGAAGAAAGACCATGACGACAATTTAATATATGTAGTCGTTCTAGGACGTGACCGCCGGGTAGATGGAAATGAAGCCTGGCAACATATCCATATGGCAGCCTACATAAACCACTCGGAGGCTCACCTGAGTGGGACCCTCAGGGTGCCATTACCATCAGCCAGGTCGACGATATGCGCTGTTCGTCCTCATCAATTCCAATTCTACTAATCACCTTGGCCTTTGCCATTTGCGGTGTAGATTGCTCGGGGTGGAAGAGCAAAAACTTCACGACCCTAGTCACATTCGGCGACAGCTATTCTGATGAAAGTCGACTGGGATACTTCATCAACAATAATGGCTCAGCGCCTCCTGTCGGTTGGGAACAGCCAGTTGTAAGTGATATGGTCCCTTTTCGTGTCTGTTCCTATCATACCACCGTCAATCCACCGGGTCATACACGCCACCTGGTAGACACAGCTATTGCAATGCACTATCCCATCAAGTTATACCCACCCTTTCCCCATATGTATCCGGTAAGATGGAGATGATGGATTAATTAAGTCATCCAGGGACTAAACACAGCATCGGGGGGACTGTCTTGGGCACGACTTGCTAGCATATATTCTTCAACCAAGCTTTACAACTATGCCGTTTCTGGTGCCGTCTGCTCCAACAAGATCAGCCCTCGAACATTCGCCGCCATCAAAGCCCCCTTCCCGGACGTTGCCGGCTACGAGATACCAGCCTTTAAAGCGGACTCACGATATATTTCCCGAAATGGAACTGCTTTCTTTTCTGGCACGCCAGAGAATACCGTCTATGCTATCTGGATCGGGACCAACGACCTAGGCAACGATGCATTCTTGACGGATTCCCAGATCCGGGGTAAGACGCTCAAAGATTATGTGGATTGCGTCTATTCTGCTATTGATAGCCTCTACGAGAACGGAGGGCGCTACTTCGTCCTATTGAATGTAGCACCACTCCAATTGCTCCCACAATACGCGACACCGGAGAATGGAGGCCTCAATGCTACCAAATTCTACCCAGACAAGGGCTCCAACATCACCGAGATCAGCTACCGCATGTACGAAAGCGTCACTACAGTCAACGAGGTATTCAAGTACAGGACTCCATTTGAGACAGAGCTAGAGAAGCGCTGGAAAGACGCTCAGATTGCCAATTACGATGTCAACGCCCTCATCACGGACATTTGGAACGATCCGAAGTCTTACTTGAATGGAACTGCATCTCTGAATGTCACGGCGCCTATCTTGTCTTGTGACGCGACAGGCGATATCTGCACAAATGTGGAGGACAAATCAGCAAGAGACAGCTATCTCTGGTTTGATGAGTTGCACCCCAGCGAGCAGGCTTCCAGGATAGTAGCTCGCGAATTCGTGGGTGTATTGAGTGGTCAGAGCAAGTGGGCAAAATACTGGGGATAATTCAAGTCGCTAGAGAAAACGTACGGCGAATCGTCCACTTATGACCTTGATGTAGATTTACATAAACCGATTGTACCTAGGAATTCTCGATGTACAAAATTTGCCGTAAGCTACGAATATGTCGAGTGTGAATGCATGACTTCTGTACTTGACTAGACTGCACCTTGCCCGGCTAGAAGGTTGCAGTCTATTTAAGCTACACAATATAAAATGGTCATCTGTTATGGGGTTGGTTGAAATGGGCAGTCGCGTTTGGCGGCGCCTATCAAGGCCAATAGGGTGTTGTCAATTCTGACGTCGCTGCCTAGGCGGCGGCACTTTATTTGAACGTCCAGGCTTACAGTGGCTGCTTTGTGGGATAGAGAGACTATGTTGAGTTCTGTGAAATGTACGACCATTGTCAAAGTTGTTAGACCTCCATGCTTTGTGTCCATACTCGGATAGCTTTCCAAAAAGGCGGATGTGCTTCTGTGTGCAGCAGGTTGTATGACGATGCTTGTACCACTATACAAATTTTCAGAGATTGGTCGAACACGAATCTAGCACTCGACACTATCCTTAGCCATAGTCATTCCGCCGTTCTTCTGCATCGAGTCTTAGGTATTCTATTCAGGTCTGAAGTAACCGCCCAGTAATCATAACCAATGCACTTCACACACACAGAGATTAGCACGTAATGATGTTCGCTCGACCATTCATTCATGACTCACACGTGAAAGGTATGCCACGGCTTCCGAGAGGATTGGATAAATTAAACCCTCAACTACTGTTGGTAAAGATCGTCCAGTCTGTACTATAGCAGTGGGGGTTCGCTGAGCATTGAAAAGCAATGAAAAGACCAAGGCAAGAGGTTCACTCAGCAAGCACCACGATAGAAACAGGTCACAGGAAAAGGATGCTTCGAACACCAACATGTTTTTCAATTTGTCGTTCTAATTCTATTCTAGTCCATCAAAACGCCAACCAAATCGCCAGCTACTGCGCTTATCCATGCGCTCATGCAGAACACGAAAGACGAGGAGGATATCCAAGGAAACCACGTTGATGCAGTGACGTAAAGAAGAATGTACCCAGGAAGACCACGCTCATGCAAGAGAGGAATGGAAGAATTCGTAACCGACCATGCAAACCAACAGATGACAAGAAACCCATAAAAGCAAAAGCCACCCAAAAATGAAGAAAGAAATTTGATGAGCCTAGGCTGAATTTCATCGACTACAGAGGCCGTGCAATTAAGCAGCCTGAGTGGCCTCAGTTTCGGTGCCCCAGGAGAAAGTTGGGGTCGGGATTGGGATCACGGAGGAGGTTTCGGCAAGCTGATAGTTGATCTTGAGAGGAGTGAACTCGGCTGGCTCTTCGTAGTAAATTCCCATGGATGCAGTTCCGGCAGGGGCAGTTGGGTAGGCAGTGGGACCACCAGTTCCAGGGTAGGTAGAGGCGGTTCCAACAATCTTGTCACGCTTCTGCTTCCAGTATGGAGCATTGGTTGCGGTTGCGGTTGCGACAGGCTCGGTGCCTGGATAGGTGGAGGGGAGGGAGGTTCCCTGGGATGGGACGCCAACCGTTCCAGTAGCGGTGCCAGTACCAATGGTGCCAGTACCAACGTTGGCCGCAGTGTGAGGGAAAACAGGAGGGTCAATGGCAGTGAAGGTGGCCTTGTTGCCGAAGAAGTTGTCGAAGAACTCGCCGAGGGGCAAGGCAACGGCGGAGGCGGTAAGAGCGATGATGACTGCGGAACGCATTTTGATGTTGATGTGAGAAAATTGGGGAATTGAAAATAATGGAAAGAGTGGAGATGATGAAATTGAATGAATGTGTTTTGAATGAATGGCTATATCCGAAGATATGACAGTAAGGAAAGAGATGAGAAACTGAAAGGAATGAAGCTGTGGATGTTGTTGGTGGCCATTAACTAAGGTGACCACAGCGACCTTTATACATCGATGCGGATGTAAATTCATGGACATAGACGATAGCAAACCATACGAACGTCACCGTCCCAGCATGTCTAGAATTGCTAGATGCCTTTTTCGGAAGTCTTTGAGTGGGGACAACGGAGTTTAGTGGTGTGTATTCAGCACTCATGCACCTGCTACGACCGCGACGGCAAGAACTGCGACCATCACCAAAATAGACCCGTCAATCTCTGGGCGCGTCTGATGGAAGAGAACAATCCGCCGATCCCTCCAATTGCGATCAACAAGAGTTTCGGCGTTTTGAGATGGGCCCTATCAAGAGTGGAAGCTCGGGCACACCGATGGTATCACTCCTTCCTGAACCGCGGCAGGTTCGAGGTTGTTTGACATGGACGGTTCTTAATCAGCTACATGAGACGGTGTTCCGTCGTGTCAAAAGTAGGAATTAATCGGAGTCGCAACAATGTATGGCCTATGAGCGTTGCATTCACGGGTTTCATGGCGGCTCGTGGTTCGCTTAGCGACTTGAACCGATTGGATGCATAGTCCGTAGACATTGAGCAATTAGCCATTTTTGGAGGTTTGTCTGGATAACTACACAATATGTTTCCAATGTGGGCAACTTCCACTTTGTAGCATAATCATAAGTCAGTTTTCCAGAAATGCATCGTCGAAGGTGCAGAGCTTTTAGTTTGTGACAAATTTAGATGGATTGCGTCAACCAAAAAGCCTGAGAACGAATCCTCCTAGAGAACATGCAGGACAACTTCGCTGTTCGGGCACAATGTAACAGTACACATGCCGGTGATTTAGATTATTAATGATACCTCACAACCATCCGAGCCGGCGAGCAGCAATACTCCATCCCCCAAGCACTGATGTGACCCCAGTGAAAACGATGAGTGCACCATAGTTGCTTCCGTATGCCATCCCTGCCTTCCAAGGTCCATACCTCAAAAGGATTTCGCTGAGAGGACCACTGGCCAAGTTACCGACACCCTTACCAGCTGATAGACATGCAAATATCATGCCCGAATCTGCTGTCTCCTTCTTTTCCTTGGTCTCACGCATAATTGCGCTCCAGCTGCTCGAATAACAGCCTGCAAATGCACCATATACGGCACAGAAGCAATACAACGTAGCGAGAGACGTAGACAATCCCCATAACACAAACACTCCAATCGCTGAGCCCACAGCAGAGACAAACAGACATTTCGTGACATCGAATTTGTCGACGGCAGTTCCCATGCAAAGGGAGCCAACAAAAGCAGCCCCGTTCAATAGAATAACAGTAACAATGCTCTGCAGAGTCGAAGCCCCTAGCGAACGTGCGAATGTAGGCAGATAGATAGTGGGGAGAAAATAGCCAAGGCTCTGCACTACGTTGCCTGATTGCAGGATGAGGAAATTGGAGCATTTCCAAAAAGAGAGATCGAATCGACGAGACTCGACAGTCTGAGAAAGAGGCAATCGCGGTTTGAAGAAGATGAGGACCGGGAAGTTCAAGGCCACGAAGGATAGGGCGCATACCCTCAGAGTAGTTTGGTAGCCGTAGTTGTGCAGCAGCCATTCGAGTATAAGTGGCAATATAGCTCCGGAAAGACCCAGACCAGCCATTGTTGCTCCGTAGGCGAATCCACGGCGGCGCACCCACCATTGCTCTAAGAAGAACAGGATCGGTGTCCAAGCGAATCCGCCACCAATTGCGTAGATAACGCCCTGAGTAAGAATCAAATGGGACACTTTCGTAGAAAATGATCCAAGGCCTAGTGCAAGACCCATGATGACGAGTCCGATGGGAGCTGCCCACAGGCGCAAGCGCTGATAGTACCTCAACAGTGGGAACATGAGCGTTATGTCCATATACATGATCCCCTGCGTAGAAATAAGCTATGCTATCATTACTCTATGAACTTGAAAAGGTTCTCACCATTGCTGCAGCTCCTACTACTGCTATATTTTGAGATCCTTCGAAAGGTTCATGGGTACTGTAATAGTCCTGGAATACACCATATGAGGCAGGGAAACCTGCGTGAATGTTAACCATGCATCCCAATACTTGGACCAATTTATTACCCCATATCAGAGCTTCGAGCATGAAGCACGAGAACAAGAACAACCATGCATCCTTTCCTGAGTCTGCTGGAGGTAAGGCGAAAGTCTGGTTCGTTTCATTCAAGTCTGCTATCTCTGGAGCGACTTGTGCAGATCCCGAGTCAAGACCTCGTGAAGTCAAGGGTGTTCCAAGCTCGATATTCTCAGTTGACATGATGAAATGTATCTAGGTTACTTTCCTCTTGTTCATCTTGGAAATATAGGATCTTATCGACTATATAGCAAAGTCGTCGAAGATGACAAAGATTGTCCACCTAACTAGCTCAAAGCTAGCGAGTGATCAAATGTAGGGCGTGTGGGTAGCAGCGGAAAACCCTATACACGTCTAACCTGGCCTCCATCGGAATTTTCCGCCCACTAGTAACTCCATTGAAGTAAGAAATGGTTGGATGAAGTCATTGTTGGCCTTTGAGCAGATCACAATGTTAACCTATGGAGGTTAGCGGAGGCCTCAGGCGGGGCGGAGTGGAATCCTTGGCAGCGCTCAGACGCGTCTGAATGAACAGACGCGCCTAAAGATGGTAAGTTGGATCCTTTCACATTGAGATATCTTGACGTACGGATTCGGCTGCAAATAGCGTCAATGGCCAAAGACGTGTGAACTTATTCATTACTGTCACGATCTTGACGCTGTATCTTCATCGCTATGGACGAGCTCCCACGCTCATCGAAAAGGAGGAAACTCGATGCACCGCGCGGTGATACAACAAGCCCACTCGTCAAAAGCACACTTCGTAAAACGTCTACGCGCTTGACAAATCGCAACACCGCGGAAAATGGTACAGAGGTTCCTGAGCCCGAGATAAATACAAGCACACCGACCAGAAAAGTCCAGCGGACAGGAAGGGTTTCGAACGCTTCAAGAAATGATGCGAACACTACACGGTCTGCAAAGACACCACGAAATGACGGCGATGTCTATGACGATATAGAAGGGGCGCTGCCTTCACATACCGAGTCTCGAGAATCGACACCCGCGACGAAACCAAGAGCAAGCGCACGCAGGAAAGGCTCACAGCCGTCGGCGGTTCGAGAAACTCCTGCTCGTTCTTCACGGAAGAAGGCAGATCCTAAGACTACCAACGAGCAAGATCTGTTGGCTGTGGACGGAAATATTCACGAAGTAGAGGTGGAGGCAGATATTCAGGATGAACTAGCAGAAGACATCCCACCATCTCCAAAGCGGACACGGAAACCCCGTGCGACTAAGGCTTCTGAGGTTGACGACAGCGAAGTTCAGAAAAAGACCCCAGGGAGGGCAACTGGGCGTACAACGAGAAAAAAACAAGGCACGAAGGAAGGTGGACTAGATGAGGAAGAACTTGGAAACAATGACAAGACGAGGGCGATGCCTTCTAGGAGTCGAGCCACCACAAAGGTCGCGGCAGGACGAAGATCACAGCGGCCATCGGCTACTACAGAGGACGATGAACATACTCCCACAATACCCGAATCGGAGAGTAATATGGATGAGCAGGACCCACCACACAAGTCAACTACACCTAAAGAGAGACGTCGCGCCAACCGTGCAGATCACATCAACAACCAAGACGATGCTACTAACACGGACGAGAATCTCCTTGAGGACGAGATGGATGTAGACGGTGCTAGTGTTGTAGGCAGCGTTCTCGATCCAACCGAACCGAGTCCGTTCAACAGGCCCAGTCCAGCAACCAAGCCCATACCACAGTCGAAGGATATATCCGCTTTATTACACCTAGACCATTTTTCTAGCCGCGAGATGTCCCTTCTGAAGTCAATTTGTTTGGAACGTATAACAGGAAAGCGGTCGGCCCCCTTGATTGGGCTAGAAGAAGAGTATAAAACTGTCCACCAGCTCATCGAGCAGACGGTTGCGGCAGGAGAGGGCAACTCTATGCTTTTGATAGGTGCTCGCGGGAGTGGGAAGACGACATTGGTGAACAAGGTGCTTTCAGAAGTATCAAAGGACAATAGCCAAGACTACCACGTCGTTCGACTGAACGGATTCATTCACACAGACGATAAGATAGCCCTTCGTGAGATTTGGCGACAACTTGGAAAAGAGATGGACATTGAGGAGGATGGAGGATTGGGCAAGAACTATGCCGATACCCTCACTACGCTCCTGGCGCTGCTCTCGCATCCTTCGGAGCAGACTGGTGAGTTCACAGATCAGGTGGCAAAAGCTGTTATTTTCGTCATGGACGAATTTGATCTTTTCGCTTCGCACCCTCGCCAGACACTGTTGTACAATTTGTTCGATATTGCACAGTCCAGGAAGGCACCTATCGCTGTCCTCGGGCTCACCACTCGAATCGATGTCGCAAACAGTCTGGAGAAGCGTGTAAAGAGTCGGTTCAGTCATCGATACGTTCACTTGTCTCTTGCAAAGAGCTTCACGGCCTTCTCGGAAATATGCAAAGCATCGCTTCTCGTCCAGCCTGACCAGCTCACCATTGAGGAGCGTGCCATTTTAAGTTCAACTCCATCCAAGTCTGCCCGAAAGCCCACCAAGCAAGCTGCGAAATCAAACATCCTCACAGAGTGGAACACAAGCATATCCGTAAGTCCAACCCTCCCACCAGACCCATCCACAAAACCCCCAGAGCAGCACACTGAACAACACCCACAGACACTCTTCGCATCAAAATCTTTCCTAACCTCACACCTCGCACCCCACTACTACCGCACCAAATCCGTCCCATCAGTCCTAACCTCCTTCCTCCTACCAACCGCCACCCTCAGCGAGCAATCCTCAGCCCTCAACCCCACAACCGCCCTCCTCCCACCCGACTCCAAACTCGCCCTGATCCCGCACCTCCCTACCCTCGCCCTAGCCCTCATCATCGCCGCCGCGCGCCTAGACATCATCCACGACAGCGACACATGCAACTTCAACATGGCGTACGACGAATACGTGACGCTGGCATCCAAGGCGCGCATCCAGTCCGCGGCAGGCGGCGCCAGCGCCAGCGGCGTTGTGAGCAAAGTGTGGGGCAAAGAAGTCGCGCGCCGCGAATGGGAGGCCCTGATCGAGCTCGGCCTCGTCATGCCCGTCGTCAGCGGCATGACGGGCGGGTTCGGAATGGTGAAGTGCGACGTCGCGCTCGAGGAGATCGGCGCCGTGCTCCAGGGTGAGAAGGGCGTGGATAAGGCGCTCGAGAGGTGGTGTAGACAGATCTGATTCTTTCTCTCTTTCAAATCAGACGGGATTGATATGGGGTTGGGGGGTTGGGGACAGAGTCTTTTCCTTTTTTTTTTGTAGATTATCTTTCCCAGATGGTGGGGACGGTACCTGCCTTGTATTGTTATCATCAGTAACTCCATGTACATTGTAGAGCATAGCCAGCGTGCGAACGCATCGTCATAACCAGGGCACAAGCGCCAACGTATATATACACTTTTCAGCCTCAACATTCACATACACATGCGTGCAAATTGTAACACATATTTCTCTTTTACTCCCGAGTCCCTTAGCAAGTGAACACCCAAGGAGGTGTAATATCACGTGCTTACCTATCAAGCGTGTGTATCAATATATCAAAATGTATATGCGTCTGCCGAATATATATATCACGGCGACATGTATAGGACTGTCCAGGGTAGGGGTCGAAGCAGTGTTAAAGGCGGCGATTCGACCATCTCGCCAGCATTCCCCAACAGGCACTGGGCTATATTAGGTCGGCAGCTATTTTGTTTGATCAATAATGAGATCACATCGATCTTTATGTTTCAAAGGCAAGATCAGGGGAAATTTCAAGTTCAGGAGTGTTATTGTTTTTCTCATTTATAACAAACTACACCACCTATGATTGAACACCTCAGTCTGTTCAAGATATACAAGTTTTTCCCATGCGCTATGCCAAAAGTCCCGTCGAATTAAAAAATAAGAGAAAAGCAACCAGTAGGATCGGTGAAAGTAGTTCCATCCGTTCATTTAGGGGGGTGAGAACTTGAAGGTGGAGATAGGGAGAGGAAACGCTAAAGTGGGGATATAGGGAGAGGGAGAGTGGAACGCCGACCAGACCCTGAACCATGTGAGTGGGATCAATTTTATGTTACTTGTTGAAAACGTCTCTTCTGCCGAACGAATAATCGAATCCGCAAGGATGGGCTTGGGAAGGGATTATTTACGCCGCGTGAACATGGTGTTCGTTGGCAGGACCAGGCTGTTTCTCCTCGGCGACGCTTGGCCTCGCGGGATTGATACTCCGTCGGACGCGCATGTCTGCCTTCGTCTTGGTCATCAACGCCTCGCGGATGGCGGCCTTGCTCCTCTCGCTCCAGAAGTTGTAGCCGCTGGGGTCGAGCGGGTAGAGGGGCATGTTGTCGTTGCGCTTCATGAACTCGCGGGGCACGGGAGCCGGCTGGGACATGAGGATGTCGAGGTCCATTTCCAGTTCCTCGCAGAAGGCCTCGAGGGGCAGGTCGTTGACGTCGTTGCCGAAGGGGTTCTCGATTTCGCGTCCGATGGCGGCAATGCCGAGGATGATGTAGGCGGCGAAGATGCTGCCGGGGATGGTGACCCAGCGAAGTTGCGCCCACAGCTGGAAGGGAAGCATCATGACGTAGACCCAGGTGATTTGAGAGATGGCGATGGAGTAAGCGATGGGGAGGGGAGTGTGGAGAACACGCTCAACACCGACGAGGATCTCATTGAGCAATACCGTGGATGTGACTGTGTAAATGACGTTAGATTGGCCCATGCTGATATTGGGATTTCACATTACTCACCAGCTTGATTCTGGTATGCGGGGACCTTGAGGGTTTCGTTGTCGATCAGGCTGTGGATGTAGGCGGAGATATGAGTGAGAATCTCAAGAGGCAAGTTTCCGAGAGGCTTCTTAGAACGCTTGACCCGCTTCCTGGGGTTGGACTCGGCGAAGGTTACACCAAGGTACTCGCCGACAGCCTTCATCTTGCCATATTCCTTCTGCTTGGGAATATGGGCTTCGGCAGCCTTGGCGAAGGTGTCCAAGTAGTCAATGCGTTCACGGAGGCGGTCATAGTCGATACCGGGCTCGAATCGAATCTTGTGCATGAGGGACCGGGAGAAAGCGACAATGAGGTTGAGAGCGCTCCTGTTTTCCATGTTAGATTAAGTAACTTTGGTCGGCGTTTCGGGCGTAGGCGTACACTTTAGCAAGCAAGTCATCTTTAGCAAACTCGCCTTCACGTTCTGGTGCATGCACCCAGATGGTCCTTGCCAAATTCTGGCTGACGAGAACCAACTGTGCCCAATACTTTCGACCCTCAGTGTAACGTTCGTATGCGGAGGACGTTCGGAAGGAGATGGCCATACCGACGACGAAACCGAGAACAGTGAGCAACAAGCTGTTTACCTTGAGAGGGTAAACGAATTCGCAAATGCAAGTGATGAGTGAAGACCAGAGAGAAACGACACATAACGGGAGAATCATTTTAGGAAGCACTGAGCCGTGCATTCGAAGGAAGAAGGGCCATTTGGAGTGCTTAGACATGTCACGAGGACCAACCTGTATAATGGTGAGTTTATCGTCATTCATCTGCTCTCGGAAAGGGTTTCAGTTACAAAGTAGTCGTCGATATCTGTGCCATTGGTATCTACCCGTGTAGGGACGGGTCGTACTGGAACACGCCATGAGACGGGGGACTTGAGAGAAGGTTCATTCGCTCCATTGGTATCGTTACCGGCAGGGATCTCAAGCTCAGCAGGCCTGAGTGTTTTCCCACCCTCAGTAGACGTGGAGGCAGCCATGACTGTGAAATCACGCTCCCACGCGTCCAACAGTCGAATGAATCGATTGGAATGCAAGCAACTGCCCAGCAGTTCGCGGATGGATTAACAATGGGTTAACAATGGGGATAAAAGTGGGTCGATGGGTGAGTTGATGGAGAGGGAGGACGGAGGGAGGATGCGATTACAAGTGATATAAAGAGAGGTCGAGAGTGGCAAAGTGAAAGGAAGGGCGCGCACAAAGGCTAATCGACAAGGAAAACAGTTACAGACAAAAGCTAGGAGGCGAGAAAAAAAGGACGTGTTGGGGAAGATATAGCGGGCGAAGATTTTCAAATGCCATAACTGCAGCTGAGGTGTCTGATCCACACCACCCGTGCCCCCCGTGTTGAGCATCAAACACCGTGCGTGGTCGGGGGCCAGTCCCAGTCCCAGTCCCAGTCCAGTCTCCCCCAACGGTGAGCACAAGGGCCCCTGGCGTCCAGCTACCTGCGCTGTCTTTGGGTGCCCCTGAGAGCAGCGACGCAGGAGGGCCAATGGCGGCACCTGAAGGACGAATGGGGAGATCCGCCGTGGCCTGAAGCAGCAAGGGCTTGACGCGGAGAGGCGTTTCATCAAACAACGAAGCTTGCTGGCCAAGCCCGAGTAGCGACGCAACGATGCAGCGATGCAGCGCGATGAAAAAGCTAATCAAGAGCGCGCGCAGTCATCGAGTGCTGAGTTATCAGCCTTGCAGCACTTTGCCTAAAAATGGCGCACTCAGCCCCCAAATTGACAGGTCGCTAGACTCTGTAGGGAGTTGTGACAGTGCCCATTGTCCATAAAGGTGCTGGCTTCTGCTGCGAGTCTGCATCGATTTTTGCTGCAAGTTTGCTCATCAGGATAGCATCACTTTGAGGCGTACACATGACAAGGTGGGGTCCACGAGTTGATGTGTGCACTGTGTAATTGTACAACATGGAGAGGACGCAAGAGGGAGGAAGAATCAGAGAAGGTCTAGATGTCTGAACGACTGAGCATAGGCCCGAATGGTGGTGGATGCTTTTCGAGAAGAGTGGATATGCCCGAGCAAAATTGTGGAATTTGAGATGGAATTTCACAGAAGGAGAAGGGATTGACTGTCTACGGTAGTCGACGGTGACGGTAGTGTACCCAAAGATGGGATGAGATGAGATGAGATTGTTGGTTGGGTGTCTGAGTGTCGGTGACGGTGTCAGTTCAGTTCAAGTCAGTTCAGTGTCGGTTTGTCGTTGGAATAACGAACGAGGCGAGCCGACGCGCAAGGTGGGACGGGATCCCCCCATAATTTCCTTCCAGGGGGTTTTCTTCTTGGCCAATCACGGAGGATGTTCATCCCCGCGGTCATTCACCGGCCAATTATCCAGAACTAACTGTAAAAGGATGACGCCCCATGTAACACTCCCTTTGACTCCCGCAATTCACCACCATTGACCACGTTGTAATTAAAGTAATTACTCCAATCAGTTAGTCACCCTACCTACATCTTTGTTCCGTCGTACAGCGTATAAACCTCTTCTTAAGTATTGATTGCTACATCATTATATATAGTTACTCTGTAGACTCCGTGTTCCTCCATGACTCCATGCATGATGACATTCACATCATTACAAACAACCATACAACCCTCGAGTATTAGCATGCATCTCTGGCGCCGCAGATGACTCCCACGAACACATGCGTTCACACAATATGCACGTTTCCTCATCATCTTACTTACACCAGCAAACACTCAATAATCATTCAACGATCGGTGTACACATACTCAATTGGAGTCAAACTCATGGCTCATGCTCACTGTGAATAGCCCTGGATACTTCCATGCCATTGGCATTTACCATCCCACTCTTGCGGCTATCCTGCGTCTCTCGGCTTGCCCTCTCTCCAACTCCAGCCTCAGCTCCCGTACCCGATACGTCTCCCCGTCAACACACACTCTCACAGTAGTGATCCTTTGCAACAGCATCTGGTAGAAGCTCCCCTTGTACTCATCCCCGGACCAAATCTTATTCCACACGTCCACCAGCTCCTTGGCCACCGTCTTTGGATGCACCAACCCGTCCTTGACGCCGTCGAGTGGGAAATCCTCATCTAGGTATTTCTCCTTGGGCACATTCGGCGGCGTCACCACGTTCAGCACCAACTCCCCCAAGGCGATTGTGCAGCCACGCTCCCTCACATTGGAAAAGTCCGGCCCCTTCTCGAAGATGCGTTTGAGCGCCGCACAGATGGCCCACGACGTGCGGTCCGCGGGCGTCGTGTTCCTGAACCACTTCCCGGACCTGTCTCCGTAGATGCGGATGTCGATGTGCAGCTGCGGGATCGTGGTCGATGATGCTCGACAGCTGTGGCATAGGTTGCTCAGCACGCGGTGAGGACAATGTAGATATCGCTCCATGATCCTATCCGCCCACTCCAGGCCGATGCTCGTCTTGCCTTCTGGCTCCCCGACCGTCGTTTGCACCAGCGGGACCTTGAGCCACGTGAAGTAGTGCGAGCTCTCGTCCTCTGCTATGCAGTCCAATCGCGCGGCTAATTGCTGTTTCCTGCGTGCCATCTCGATTGCCTCGTTCATTTCTGCTTGGACCTGTCGGTTGCAGCAGAGGAAGCTGGCACAGGTCGGTGGTACGTCTTCCAGCGCGTAGGCACATCCGTACTCGCCGTTGATATGGCTGGACGGCTCGAAGATCCTGCGGAACTTGAATAGCCATTGTGCTTCCCCGAGGGTGGGTCGCGGTCTTTCGGCCGTCAATATGGCCATGTAAATGAGATCGCGGAGTTCTCTTGGTAAATCCCAGAATTGCGCCATTATGTTGGTTGGTTATGATGATAGGGATGATGATGAATCTTCTTCTATGCTGTATACGCGTATTGTACTCCGTATGCACACACAAGATACGTAGAGTACGTATGTATGTAGACGATACTCGTGGGTCTACTCTCTTTAGGATGTATCCGGGTAGAGCAAGTGGGGCGGCCCCTTATCTGGGGAGGACCACAACTCCCACGTTCCAGGCGTGTTATTAATTGCTACCACACGAGAGAACGGAGTAAGTACGACGCCAACTTGTAGAACTGCGTGATCACACTTCCCAAAGAGAAGCTTTGATGGGAATGTCGTTCAACCCTCAAGCAATCCAAATTTGACCAGACGTAATATCTTTCTCTTTGATTTGAGAAAGTAAGAGAGCTGGTAAGATAAGATAGGTAGATGGATCGCGGATTCGGTAACCGAGGTCAGTCAGCGCAACGCTCAGTCAACCGACCGCTCGTGCAACACAACTGTACATGCACGACGGACAGCCTCAAAATCGCAGTGCGAGCTTTGGTTGGCGAGGGATATCTTCTCCCCTGAATGTTTCTCAGATATACACTTCCGAAGGGAAACGAACCAGGATGGAAGGAGGCGCGTTGCGTTATCCGATGCAGGGAGAATTGGCGCGCTCCGTGCAATGCTTCAGAGTATGCAGGTACGATACCGGTTGATCCTCGCCAGCTCGAGACACGCAAGACACATAAAATGGAAAGGGGGGCAATGGGAAAGATGCAAGTGTATGTAGGTGTAGACAGGCAATCTGTTAAAGCACGTTTCAGCGATGCATGCTTTTGCCAATTCGAAAAATGCGTATGAGGTTGGGTTTCGACCTTACCTTTAATACACCTCCTACATGCTTGGATATAGACAGATAGCCAGACACACCGCCCCGATTCGGTTCCTCGGCTCCTCTGAAAGACAAAAGCGGCACGGAAGATCACACGACAAACGTGTAAGTATTCGATTCACGATAAATGGCACAACGACGACAATAATACTGCTGAGGATGGAGTTGATGTAAGAAACGGAAAGATGCGGCCGCTGGCCAGTTTATTAAGGCATGACAAAGGGTCGATCTGACAAGTACAAGTAGTTGCAGGTTAGTGAAATACGTTTCTCAAGTCTGATGACCCGACATTACGAGTGAGTACAAAGGTAAGTCAACCATACTCGTACCGTACTGGGAAGTCACTAAACCCGAGCTCCTCCGATCTCGGTTCGGGACCAATGCCAACACCAAGCATCACTTTTTAAGGCGGTGAATAGACAATTGCTCGATGCGGTGTCGAGGAAATCTCTACTGATTTGGTAATATCTATGTATGACTTACTTCCTTGCATATGTCATTTTAATTTTCACTTTTGATCTACGTTTTTTTTGCTTTTCCCTAGATACGCGAGAGGGCAGATCATGCATGGCTTACCCCAAGTAGTTGTAAGTTCCGGTAGAGTCCCGAGGGCCAAACCACATGCCACGATATCGCAGCGCCACCAGCACTCCAGATCTTCCTTGCTCAAGACGATTATGGGCTCCAATTGATGCATCGTACTCTCCTTTAAACTTTCGATGTCTGTCTATCAAGTCTACTGGTTGGTAAATACGACAAGTGGGGATTCTTTATCCAATTGAGTCCACCATTGTCTTACCACCAGAGAACTACCCATCGGTTGAATGATCCAAAACCGATCTGAGAGGATTGATTGGTACATAACAAATAGAACATATGCATCCAAGGTGGTGTCTCAAAATCAAAGGATGGACTTCTAAGCATTTATATGACAAGGCAAGCGCTCATGGAGAATTGAGGCAGTGGGATTGAATAAATTGCCCATGACCAGTGCTGTGTGACCGTATCGTACATAGAGGCCGAATTCCATTGGAACTAATCGCACACATTGCGGCAGGAGCATTGAATCACGTGGATCTGTTGTCGTTACGGGTGGTCAGCGTAGTCAGGTAGTCCTGTGGGAGTAAAGCAGTGATCGGTTCCAATTCAAATTCAAGAAACTTGCCGTACCAGATAATATTAGAACCTTCGTGAAGAAAGTGCCCAGAAAGAGATGGTTGCAGGTAATTTGTTATTGGCGTACATGATTGCTGAATGTATGCAACAATTGAGAGACTAAAGCCAAATGTATATTTACAAGAAGGAATTATATTCCCCAAACCAAGAGTATTACAATTTTGTCCCATCGCCCTTTCATTTAGGCCGTACGTAACACCCGTGCGTGAGGTCTTACGGCCTGAACGCCGTGTTGCTAAGATATGAGAGAGTATGGATGTTGTTTCGATGCATGTCGAATGCTGTCCTTACCAGGATCTAAGATCGTATAATGCAAGTTAGACGTTCTTGTCGCGATCGCTGGTGCGCTCGCTGGCGCCCTTGATGAAGCCAGAGAGATCGCCAACTTTACAAGATTAGTACCTACTCACGACAATGGGATCTAGGACGTGTACTAACCAGGAATCTCGAAAGGAAAGTCCAAGCTCGCAAGCATGATAGCGATGAAGATCCACCACCCGAACATGCACGTGCAGAAGGCGAATGCACCTCCCGCCGTCTGTAGACGCGCCGAAGCCGCGAGGTTGCCATTGTTGGCTTCGAGATAGGATCCGGCGAGGCAGCTGAATGCAAGTACAAGGGTGAGGAAGATCATGAAGAAGACGATGTTGGTTCGGAGCGAGCAGATCAGGAAGATGAAGCACATAATGGCCATGGCGATGAAGAAGAAGGCTTGTCTTGGTCAGCTAAATTGGTCACTCTAATGTTGAAGGCGATCGATCAACGTACCGAAACTTGAGCGAAATCCAACCGTCGAAAGGCCATCAGCAGCATTTTCTGTGGGTGAGTATGCACCGTAAGCGTTGTAGAAGGGCTGCAGTGTGGCTCCAAATCCTAACCAGAAGGCACCGAACGAACCAAATACAACGAATGGAAATGTGTTTCCGAGGAGGAACTGTACTTCGTTAATATGGAAATGATTACATGGTATACTCATGAAAATTTACCTCGCCAAGTGAGCCTAAGATCATCAAAAGTCCACCGAAGAAGAAGTAAGTCCCCGTTCCAGCAGCACCGCTGCCGCCAGCTCCTCGCCAGCCCATAAGGTCCATGCTCAAGGGTGTCAATGAAATCAAGAAGCCGATAAGTGCACTGTACTAAATTAGCAAAAAGCACTTCATAACAAGCTTACGGAAGGCAGTGAAGCTTACAGTGGTGTAGGGTTGCCAACTGTCCTTCGAAGATCGCCATGGACTCGATTTTGAGGCGAGAGGTAGAGCTTCTCGAAGAGTTCAGGGGAGATGGAGATACTTCCAGCCGTTCTCATTTTCCGCAAAGCAGTCTCGGAATCATGGTTGGAGTCAAGGTGTTCGTGACCAGCAAAATAGGGATTGCCTACATTGAGAGGTCATCAGTGACGATTAATGTCAACTTCTTAATAGTAGACTTACCATTATGGCCGAGGCTGTTTGGGCTGGTGTATCCATTACGGCTGAAGTCCTTCTCGAGCGGTGCATCACCAGGCGTAGTGGCCGCAGGGACAGTCGGAATAGTATTGTCGTTGTTCGGCGTCCTCTCACGGAGGTCTTGTTGTTGATGTGCCATGGTGACCGTGAACAATCACAACCTGATGTTAATTTTATACAGAATATCTGTCGACAAGCAAAGAAGATAGCTCTTATGAGATGAATGATCTCACGAAGGTACGAGAAAGGAGCAGACAGTTGAAAGGGGGCCTGGGCACAGGAGAATATATCAGGACTGGGGACGGCCAGGGTATTCAAATAATGAGATTGTACAGCTGGACGGGTCCGCACGAGCATCGAAGCATTGGCTAGGGTTGGCAGTGCAAACTATCCTGGCAGGATCGGCGTTGCTGTATCGTTCACCAGGGTGAGATGCAGATACAAAAGAGGAGTAAAAGCTTAGCGCCTGGGGATATGCAATGAACAGCAAAGGACACTTCCAATCCGGACGAAAGAAGCCTACAGTAAGACTATTCTCTTTCCCTTGGGCCATATCCCTTTGTTTTGAGCTAGCAACGAGACCGAGAGTGTGGACAGTCGGACAATTCATTGGCCGGCCGAGCGGTATACATTCACCAGTCTGCCTGTTAAGGTTAAGCGTAATAAAGCCATCACTGGACTGCTTCCTGATCTGAGAAAACTTTTGAGCAACGGCTTGTCAGTAAGCAATCCACACTCGCACTTTTTGAGGCTGGAAATGGTGAGAAGGGAATTGGAAACTCCCGCGAGAGAGGGAGGAAGCTAGCCGCACAATAACGAGAGGACATAATTGATTGGTCTTGCTGGTGGTGCTACGAGTACTCGCGGGCACGCGGATGTCTCAAACGGTGGCTTGCGTGGTGAAGTAAGTAGACGTACTTTTGGCCGAGAACTTTCACTGCAAGATCAGTCGAAGGGAGATGATTTGACAGATGCATACTAGAGCCGGATTTGCGGATGTTAGTGGAGTTGAAGTCTGCGGGGAGGGCATTGATGCCGCGTGGAGGCCAGAACGTCCCAGGTTCAGAATTGGGGGGAGACTGATTGAGAGAGTAGTGGAGTCCGAATCTGTTTAGACGTGGATCAGTTTGCGGGGAAGCGAGGGAATAGTGTCTTGAGCAGGCTGGCATCAGGGTGTCAAGCTTTTATTCCCATGATTGATCCAGGCAAGATCCTCGTATGAAGCCATCATCAATCGAATAGTTCTTCCTCGATTGAATGATACCGGACTTGGGTGAGTGCAATTGTCTTCTCGGTCGCTCTCAATGGTAACAGTCGGGCTTGAGGAGGCTCTTCACAACGTGGCTCACCATGCTAAATTGGCGGCAAGGAGGACATGGCTGGGCCCGGACAAAGGGTGGTAGTAGCGTCTGGTGGTGTGAGGAGGATGGATTGCACCTGAGAGTGGACGGATGGCCTGAGTCAAGAAGTTGCGGTCATCCGAGAGGCTGCCACGCTGCATCGGATGAGGAGAGGGAAGAGGGGAGGTAGCGAGCATGCCGGATCCGCGCTAAAGATGACATCCATTCACAGGCCTAGCCCGTTTGGGAAACCATGCATTACATCCAGCTCCCCTCGCCGTGAGATTTATCAACGCGATGATTTTTGCGGGAAGAAACCTCGGTGATTGACGATGATCCTGAACGGAATCGTACCTGGTCGAACACACACGATTTGGCTCAGCTTTCGTCATTCTTATTGTCCAAAAAAACCACATACCTCTTCAATAGTTCATGGCTCGGTGTCTTTTCCATTTATTCCTCCGAGGAAGGCTTCGTCTTAGAATAAGGGCGTGTAGATCGATGCATGATTTGAGTCGTCATCTTGAGATCCAGGGCCATCTGAGTCCAAGTGGATCTTCGTTTCTCCTTTGCCCATCCGTCACTGACTTCTCATTTCCCCTTAGAACGGAGCTGTCTAGTTAGAGCCGCCTGCCCTGGCAAGAAATCCCATCGATAGGGCACCGCATGAACGGAAATCACTGTGGCTTGAAGGGACGCCTTTCCCCAAAGCTCGGATACATACCACAACTAAGGAGTTGTTGCAGCTCAAGCTAGGGCTCGGTGGGTACTCTGAAAATCTGTTGTACGAACACGGACAGTGAACTCATTATATGTCCTACTAGTCGTTCAGTAATCGGAGTACGTGTTTACGTGAGCCCTGTCGTCAACTCGGTCTTGAACATTTCTGCTTGGAATGGAATAAGCACCATCACTTCTCCTTTCAATCACTCTCTCAAGATGGAAAATTGGCTCATCAGTACATGTCTCGTTCAATTAACTCCTTCTATCTTGCTTCATTATGGAGCTATCAGTGCTCCCATCCCTCCAGAAACTGCACCACCCATTCCGTCAATCACTGTGCGTTTCTGCCAGCCCATCTGTTTTAGTAAACTGTGCATCAAGGTAGTTAAGATCGTGTGGCAGCACGATCTGTAGTGAGACTTACTCTGCAGCGACGACACTCTGCTCGAAAAGCAGCGACACTACCAAGTCGTTAGCATGATGTTCCCTCCCAGGAGATGATGATGCCGTTACTTACGCGTCTTTCCCTTGAGCAAAACGTCATTGAGGTCCTCCACAACCGCCCCATAGTATTCGGCCTCTTTGGCGCTCATGAGGTAGACGGCCTTCGCGCGGATTCTCGCGAAGTGCGCTTGGAACTTCAGGTAATTGCTCGTGAGGCGATTCACGTAAATCTGCTCGAAGGTCTGTCCCCGTAGTGGGGACGAATTTAACCGCATCTCGTAGGTCGGCTCCTGCTCGTCGATTGCCGCCTTGAAGGGGTCGTGGAAGCTGTACAGGAAGAGGATATGGGTCTTCATTTCGTCCCAGAACTCGAAAAGCTTGAGGATCTCGGTGAGGCAGGCGTCCGCCTGCGAGATGTGGTCGCTGTGGTGACCGGGCAGATGGCAGATACGACAGAGAGAACCATGATGGGGTCGAGCGAGGGCATTTGTGATGGATGTATTACCTTGTGAAGAGTCTGCGCCTACGGCGGTCATGGCACGAACCGCCCCGGCGAGAACCTCGAGAGACTGGAGGACAACTGGCTCTACGGTTGCCGACATGACTGATGATAACGTTTGATTCTGCGGATATAGTTGGGATAGAGAAGGTTGAATGGTTGTGTGGTTGAGTTGGCTAAGTTGGGCTGAGCTGGTTGAGCTGGTTGAGCTGGTTGTTGGTGGGTGATTAGAGGGGAGAAGTGAGTCTGCAAACATGAGAGGTGGCAGAGGCGAGGCGAAGGTGAAGGTGCAGGCAAACCAGAACCACAAGGGAACAAGTGAGAGAGGGAGTGTTCAAGTTTGTTCGAAAGTGTGCCACTGGATGCACGCATCTGATCATTCAAGCCATCAAAGTCACTGGTAGAATTGGCATACACGCAAACTGAATCATCGTCCTATTCCAGGTTATCGGCCTAACACACTGTGATAACGCACATGCGCGGAGGCTCCGAAACACTATGTAGAATGTATGAGATTTTGAAAGTTCATTAGAATTTTCCCTTGTTGTCCTCCCTAAGCCATAGAGTAAACCAGTGCTGGGAGACCTGAACACCGTGCTGTTGCCATGATACACGAACCATCCGGAAAGTCCTCTTTGCTGAATATCATCATATAGGAATCTCTCTTATATCTGCCCTGGAACCATAGGTGGGCCATGACGTTGATCGAGGTGATCGTAGTTGAGATCGAACTCCCTCTGTTGCATTCGTTAGTCAACCAAGTCAAGACATGTCAAAGGCAGGTACATACCCTCTCCCGCCGCCAATTTGTCACATCGAAGAAGAGATACCAGCCGCGCTCCTCTTTCTGCGAAAGTCGCATCGGCTGCGGTAGGTCGGGATCCTTCATCATCCACTGCTGTAGCTTCATATGCCACCTCCAATCACGGTTGTATCTGCAATTCGTTAGCAAACTTCCGTCAACGGTCTCTCTTGAAAACTTGGACATACAGTTCGTTTGCGGCCATCTCCTGCAAAATGTCTCGTGGGTATTGATAGAAGATGGCTAGGAGGGTCTCCGCAGAGAAGCTAGCCATTTTGGTATGCAGCGGTGGAACGTTGGTGACGGTGTAGGCAGCTGGTAATGTGAAGTCGGGAGGAATCACTGGTTTCACGTTGGACTCCACAAATGGGGACCCAAACGTTGGGTGGAGAGGAGAGTTGCTGAAAGATTAGCTGAATGGCCAAGTGATATGGGAGAGGTTGCTTACTCAGGGCGGCTCAAGTCGAGGCCAAGAACAGTCAGGTCCTGACCAACAGCGAGGGAAGAGTAATCGGGGCTCTCCAAGGGAATCATTGAAAGAAGACCCGGGAGGCCATATCGTTCTGAGTCGGTCATCTCTGCTAATTTCTTGTGCTGAGGATGTTGTGCGTTTGGGGAGTCGGCATTATCCGCACTGTAGCTCTGCTCAAACTGATTGTTTTGAGCACGGCCGATCGGCGGAACTTGAGAACCGAGAAACGACAAGTTGCCAAGTGACTGTTCAGTCCTGGTATTAGCCTACATTTTCCTTCAGTGCATCGGTCTTTGTGGATTGGGATAGGACGTACACTGCGTTCAGCATCTTGTAGCCCACTGGGCGTTCCTCGCATACCCTCAAAAGGTGTCCTCGACGCTAGTCCAGTCAGTAAGTGCGTTATGGTCAACATAAACTCGTCTTACCTCCACCTGTTTGGAGTCCTCTGCCGCCGACAGCTGTGTTTATTTGGCGATCCTGAGCACTGTCCGTTGGGCTAGAGAGACCATTCCGTGTCTGTCCCAGTCCAGGGAAAGCGTTTCCGCCTGCGTTGCCTCCGTATGCTGCAGCGCTCTGTATCATGCCTGTTCGTCGGTCTGGTCCAACTTCACCAGCCCCACCTCCGAGTGGGGGAAACTCTTCTATATTGCCGGTCTGAGGCTGTCCACCTCCTGATAGCTGACCCACACCAGCTTGTCCGCCAAACCGATACTCGTCGCCGCCAGCGCTGGAGAACTGGCCTTGCGCAGAGCTGTTATCGTCGTGAGATTGGGTTGGTAACTGCTGGGCGTTGTTGTTGGATGTTTGGGCTCCCGGTGTCTGGACCTGCGGTCTCTGGATTGTAGAGTGCTGTTGTGTCGTTCGCAGATTGGGATTTGACCACATTTGCTGTGCGGAGGTATTCTGCTGAGCTTGGGGGGCACCGGACAATGAGGGGAACTCTCTGTTAATACATGCTTAGTTATGCGGTCCCAGAAGAGCCATGTTTCTCCGATGTCTTGCCGTCTTGGAACTAGATGACTTACTCAAGATTGAGTGGCGTATGTGGTTGCGAGTTTCCGATTGTTTGCGCGAAGCTTGATAGGCCAGCGCCGTTTGTTCGTGATTGTGCGCTCGACAGACCAGGCGCTCCACCCATTGGGCCCCCAAAAGACCATTGTGAACCGCTCCCTGTTGCACATGCCTTGTCAGCTAGTCTCCTCTTCCACGAGTCCATCAGACGTCCTCACCAAGTTTCCCATTCTGCTGTAATCTGTTCGAACCGAGCGGCGCACCGCGAGTGTTCTGCTGATTTTGGAACATGTTGTTCGGAACCGATCGAAGAGGCTGCGCTCCGGGGCCTATGAAGAGATCGAGTTAGCTACTATATTGCGCGAGAGGGAAATCATAAAAAGCAAAAGCGCAGTGACCACAAAGTCCGTCGGCGGCGACGTGGGTGTTGTTGGGGAATTTCCGAGAGATCGGCGAGATCAATATTCCGTGCGTATTTCCTCTGTGTACTTCAAACGCGAAGGCTCAGGCTCGTGAACGCAAGTGTCGGGTTGACGAGGCGATTGTCGAGGGTCGTGATCGGAGGGTGAACAAAGGGCAGAGGTGTCGAGGAGAGACCAACCTTGCCGATTCATGGTGGAACTTTGGTACAGACCTGTTTCAATATGATTCTTATAAACCAATGATCTTTCTCTTATGAACTTGAAGGTGATAATGCGATATAGCGGTCGTTTGTCGTCTACCAACGATGCCAGAAGTTGCGGGAGGTGTTCGCGAATGGACGTGCGCGCCGCTAGCGTCAGCTTGCCCGCATTTCTTGGCTCTCGCGGGTCTAGATATATCCAAAATGGTATATGTATATGGTAAAGTCGCAATGACCATATCTCGAAAGAAGAATTGGCGATGTCAGTTGTCGAAAGCGATTAGTGACAAAGCACTGCAACCATCTGGTTCGTCAATCAACACCGCTATACACATGATAAGACGTTCCGGTCACTCTATCACCCGTCGCTGATTCTTGTGTATGGCCTTGACATTCTGGACAAGGTAGGAGTATCAGTTGTTTGGGTTTTGCATAAATGTGCTTGGAGCCGCTGTGTATCGGTAGCAACAGAGATGTTGGCATGCGTGTTCTATCAAGGTAGAGTCATTATGTCCCGATGAGCACAAACACGCGAATCGCGAAGTTGAAGTAAAGAATTCGAGAAGTCACAATTGATTCGTCTCTGTCACGGTTTACAGATCCTGCGGCAAGAATAGGACCGATAGTCTCAATATCCCAAGCACTCAAGTCCTCATAAGGCGTTACAAAGCGAGCTAGGGGTGTGACCTCGAGAGTATACTTGACACCCAATTAGGACATCCTAGAAGTGACCTCATCACGGAGTCAGTTCAGTTAACTGGTAGGAATGCTTAGTTGCGTTTAAAGCGTCCGTTGTGAACCCATTGAAAGACTGAGGATTAAAATGTACATATAAGCACGGCCGGTTCCATTCTGTTTCATAATTGTTGTCCACATCGAGTGCTACAGTAATACCTAATAACGAGAAGTGTAACTAGTCATGCTTTTGAGAGTGTTGCAGTGGTGGAAAGCGAATGCGACGCTTGTCTGTATTAGGATTAGGGTAGTTATGAGCAGAAATGACTCATTTTCGATCATACTGAGCGCATCTGCAAGTCCCCGTTTAGTCTCACACGCATGGAATCGCTTGGCGTTATCAGGGTCAATGGGCATCACCTCATGTTCAAGGTGATGGAGTGTGCTGCCCTCTCGAGTATTTGCACCCACATCGACTCATCGTGATGGATAATGATGTGGATGGAGGAAAGTAGATATAAACGCTTGTATGTAGATATTGTTAGGTAGACAGAAAGCAATGCGAATCTCGGTGAAGACCAGACTACTGAACGAGAGCGTAAGTTCAATCAATCTCATGCAAACAGGCCATCATGATGCACAAACTTTTGCCGATGTGATAAACTTTTCATTTATTGCGAAGGAACCACTGATCGAATACCGACATCGTCTGAATTGAAGGGTTATCTAATGAATACAGAGAAGAAAGAAAGAGACAGGAACACTGGCTGACCACCCGATAAACAGATAGGCTACTTGTTCGATCGAAGCAGCGCCCGAAGTGTCTCGACTTCGCCTTCGAGCCGAGCAACGCGGACTTTCAGGTCATCTCTCTCGGACTGGGTGTCTTTGAGAGCTGATTCCAAGGTGGACACTTGGTCGACTCGTTTCTGTCGATACCGACGAGCGGCAAGCGTGTTTTGCCTCCTTTTCTCGATGCGGGCGGTGGATTCATTAGGGTTAGAAACATGTTGAGATTTGGACAATTTTGGTGTTGACAATGACCCATCTGTCGAGGGGCTTTGGTTCTTTGGGCTTGATGGTGAGGAACCATAACTGGGTGACAGGTCTGTAGACGCTTAACCAATGTTCAAAGCAAGAAGAGATGCCGAAGCTGAGAGCTATATGGAAGCTTCTCAGCGCAGCTACAGGGTACTATACCTTTGTTGATTGTTTGAGACATGCTTGTGCCATAGATAGATTCAGGAGGAGAGGGATTGAAAGAGTGAGAGCCTGCGTCGGCTACTGATAGAGGAAGGGAATAGGGAGAAGGCATAGTCGATGCCAACTCTAATTGGATCCCATGATCCGCCGACAAATCATCCGTGGATGTGGCAGCAATAGTAGAAAACTCATTCCAGTGCGGAATATCGAGGAAGGAAGAAGCACAAGCAGAAGAAGAATCAATGAGAAGGCCGCCGGTCAAGGTGGCTTGCGAGAATGACGAAAAGGGAATCGAAGAAGAGTCAGAATCGAAAGTAAGGCCGTTCCGAGTATCGTTGGCCGAAAATGATAGCGAGGTATCCCAACTATTGTGATTTGCTTGAAGTTGCGGATTGTCTGGCCGGGCAGAAGTAGGCTGTGAATCGACTGCAGGCTGGCATGTATGCGAATGCGTTATATTCCATGACGATATGTCTAAGTGCGGGTCTCCTAACCCGCTGGTAAAATCGAAGTTCTGGTCAAAGAGAATTGGTTCAGATAAAAAGACCCCCTTCACACGGGTGGAAAGAGGGTTCGGTTTGGGATGAGGGATCAAAGGGAACCTGAGGCGCGAGGCGGGGTTTTAAAGCAATCCGGGCGATGCATTCATTGCCAAGAAAGCGGCTTGTAACGCGGTCCGAGCGCCGTAAGATTTGAAGCAAGCAATCGATCGAGCAAGTGGTCAGCAGCAGAAAATAATATCGGCCGACACAGCCCTCCCCAACAACAACAGCAGCAGTATTGTCACCACCTGGCAGGCGCATTGCCAAATGACGGCCTCACCGGCATTTCGAGTGCTGCGGTCCAATTCGACATTGACCCAGTCGGATCTCATTTTTCCTTTTCTGGCGCCCTCGATACACCACCTACGAAACCCGTCAAACAACTCAATTGCTCGTTTCTCGACGTCCACCGCATTATGGAAAGGAGATAACAACAAAAATCGTGGTCTCTCCGCATTGAGACACACAGGTTTGCGGAAACGACAGGCTCTATCCGTCCTCAAGCAGCCAATTCCTAAACCTGTCACCGATTTCAAGGGCAAAGAACCCGTCCAGGGAGATGAAGAACATGGTCTGTGGGGATTTTTCAAGAGCAAGCAGCTTCTACAAACTCCACTGAAGGAGTCACGGCATGGTGCGATTCCCAATCAACGAGAATTAGACTTTGGCTGACATGAACTTGCCAGGACGATCATGGACCGTCCCCGAACTGCGTTCAAGATCCTGGGAGGATCTCCACGCCCTCTGGTGGGTATGTGTGAAGGAGCGCAATCGCCTTGCAACCGAGAAACTTGAGCGAGACAGAGTCGGAGGCTTGTATGGAGATGATGAAAACCAAACTAGGGATGATACGGTTCAGGAAACTATGAAAGCAATCATGGATACGCTGCAGGAGAGACACAAGGCCTGGAAAGACGCATACCAACTCGCTGGGCAAGACCCTACGGTGGACCTCAAGAACAATGCACACAACATCAGCCCATACAGCGTGAGTACATCATTTCCAACATACAAGCCAGGCCCGCCACTAACCATCCGCAGTCTGACCCAGAGGACTACCAAGAAGCGGAGGTACCAGAGGTTGCAGGTGGCCAACAGAGTCAACAGGTCGTTGCCGACAAGGAGGGCAAGCTTCCAGAGGAGCGATTTTTCAACACGCAGGACAACAAACCGTCGTTCAAGGAACAGGTTGAAGAGAAGACAAAGAAGGTTTTGTGGAATAAATGAACGCTACATCATGTATACTCCTAGTGATTGTTGGAGAAGTGTACACTACTATGTATATATGACGCTTGAAAGGGGCGATCTTATGTATCGCGGGAAAGCTGTATTGGGTATGTAATTGTAAGATAGGCCTGCACCACCAGAGCCCAAAAAATATATTCTTCCTTTTAGAGGGCAGAATTTGGTTTTATCATTTGTTGACAGTTATTCGAGATATCCCTGTTCATAAATAATGTGAAACCCAGCATGTTCTGAAAGTTGACTGGCATGCGCCACTTGTAGATAGCGAGCCGAGTTCAAAGAGCTCCCCACCCACCTGCAGGTGCTCACCGCAACATCCACCCACATCCATCCCGCCTAGCTTCCGTTCCAAACTTCTCTTCACCGTCTACGGAGTATACTCATTCTACCTCTTGTCACAGCTTGCCACCATGGATGAGATTGCACCCGAGTACGACGTTGTGGTTCTGGGAACTGGTGAGCTCATTACCCCGCCATACGGGAGGGGGCCTACATGCTAATGGTCGCAGGTCTCACGGAATGCGTTCTCTCTGGGTAACACCGACACGGCCAAGAAGGATCAGGATTTTGCTGACTTTTGTGAAGTGTTCTCAGTGTGAAGGGAAAGAAGGTCCTCCACATCGACCGCAACGATCACTACGGAGGGTAAGGAGTCCGCTGTCTTTACGCCCCTACGTCTCAACCTCGTGCTAACATATTGCAGTGAAGCCGCCTCCGTCAACATTGAAGCAGTACGTGCACTCCCCGCTATTCACGATAAGGCGACTAACGAGAGAAGCTCTTCAAAAAGTATGGCAACACTGCCGGCGAGCCCTGGAAGAAGTATGGCCGTGTCAATGACTGGAACATTGATCTCGTCCCCAAGCTCCTCATGTCCAACGGCGAGTTGACGAACATCCTTGTCTCCACCGACGTTACTCGATACCTAGAGTTCAAGCAGATTGCTGGCAGTTATGTCCAGCAAGGCAGTGGCGCAAAGGCAACCGTTGCCAAAGTGCCTTCGGACGCAGGCGAGGCTCTTCGCTCCCCATTGATGGGTCTTTTCGAGAAGCGCCGTGCCAGGAACTTCTTGGAGTGGGTTGGCGCATACAAGGAAGATGACCCGGCAACACACAAGGGTACGAATCTGGAGGGACGGGAAGATTACAATGTATATGCTGATTTTGGCAGGTCTCGATCTGAAGAACTGCACCATGAAGGATGTTTATGACAAATTCGGCTTGGAGGCAACCACCAAGGACTTCATTGGTCATTCCATGGCTCTTTTCCAGACTGATGACTACATCAACGCAAAGGGCAATGCCAACGATGCCATAAACCGCATTCGTCTCTATGTGAACTCGATGGCAAGATACGGAAAGTCCCCGTACATCTACCCCTTGTACGGCCTCGGAGAGCTTCCCCAGGGTTTCGCCCGTCTGTCTGCCATTTACGGAGGTACATACATGTTGAACACTGACGTGGATGAGTTCTTGTACGAGGGAGGCAAGGTCTCCGGAATCAAGGCTACCATGAAGGAGAAGGGCGACGACGGCCCGGGCATGAAATTCGAGACTAAGGCAAAGAAGATCCTCGCAGATCCATCTTACTTCCCAGACAAGGTCCGCGTCACCGGACACTTGCTCAAGGCAATCTGCATCCTGAACCACCCTGTGGCCAACACGGACAACAGCGACTCATTCCAGCTTATTATCCCTCAATCCCAAGTAGGACGGAAGCATGGTAGGTTCCCTGGCTTCTCCCCTTGTACCGAAAGATTCTAACTGTCTTCACTACAGATATCTACATTGCAGTCGTCTCATCTGCCCACAATGTCTGCCCTAAGGGTTACTACATTGCCATTGTCTCCACTATTGCCGAGGGTGACAGCAACCACCACCTCGAGCTGCAACCAGGTCTTGACCGTCTTGGACGCATCGAGGAACAGTTCATGGGTGCTCCCATCCCTCTGTACGAGCCCCTTGAGAGCGGCACCAACGACAACATCTTCTTGTCCAAGAGCTACGACGCTACGAGCCACTTCGAGACCACCACCGGTAAGTCGAGAGTTTTGATATTCGTAGACTGTCACTAACCATGAGAAGATGATATCCGAGACATCTACCGCCGGGCCGAGGGTCACGAGCTTGTCGTTGAGGGTCTCCGAGACGGGCAGAACCTCGTTGCTGATGAATAAACTTGAACGGACGTGCATGACGATTATTGGACTATATTGGAGTTGACCACAGACTGGTATGCTGACAACGACACATTATTGCGACAATGAATATATATTGCGTTCAGAAGTGACATCAAGTCCCAAACTATAATAAATGATTATTTTTTCGAGTAACATCGAGTCATCGTGACATTGCTTCCTTCCTGTCATACTATGATTGAAGGTGACGCGTTTATGTATGTACAGTCCACCCAATTAGGAAATGTTCCAGATTGTCTTGGCAAGGAGCGCACCTCAATGGCGTCGTTGTCCATGTCGAGCCATTACGGTATTCACCCCTTCGAAGCGCCAGTTTTCTCTTAATAAATTTGTCTTTCTTGAGACATTCGCTCCTTTATGCCAACATGGCGCAGCTTGGGCGTAATCGTTTCCTTGCAATCGCGGTGCTTTTCCATCTGCTTTACATCTACAGGTACGTCCGTCGAGTACAATTCATGCGAGAGTGAGGAATTGACGAGGCTGCAGCATTTTTTCGATTTATTTCGTGAGCCCTATTGTCCATGGCATGCGAGAGCACCGTGTCGACACCCAAGAAGCTCCTGCTAAGAGACTGGTTCTGTTTGTCGGTTTGTGAAATCAACGTCCTTTTAAGTCGAACAATGCTAATACATCGTAGGAGACGGTCTCCGCGCCGATAAAGCCTTCCAGTCGTTCCCTGACCCGTCTCCGAATAGCGAGGATTCCGAAGCCGCAAAAGTTCCCCGTCCCCTCGCCCCGTTCCTACGTTCTCGAGTCCTCGAACACGGTACATTTGGAGTCTCTCACACGAGAGTGCCCACAGAGTCTCGGCCGGGCCATGTGGCCCTCATTGCTGGGCTTTACGAAGATGTCTCTGCGGTGATGACAGGCTGGAAACTGAATCCCGTAAACTTTGACAGCGTCTTCAACCGGAGCAGGCATACTTGGAGTTGGGGGAGCCCGGACATCCTGCCCATGTTCGAACAGGGAGCAGTTCCTGGAAGAGTAGATGCAGACTCATATGACGCCGATTTTGAGGATTTCTCAAAGGAGGCGCTGGAGCTTGACATCTGGGTCTTTGACAAGGTCAAGAAGCTTTTTGAGAATGCGAAGACCAATTCTACTCTCGATGCAGAGCTGCGGAAGGAGCAGAATGTGTTCTTCTTGCATCTGCTCGGACTAGATACCACTGGACATTCGCATCGACCATACTCGAAGCAGTATCTACACAATATCCAGGTCGTAGATCAAGGCGTCCAAGAAATTACGAAGCTGATAGAAGAATTCTATGACGATGGTAAGACAGCCTTCGTCTTCACAGCAGATCACGGCATGAGCGATTGGGGAAGTCATGGAGATGGACATCCGGACAACACACGAACTCCCTTAATTGCATGGGGATCTGGCGTGGCAAAGCCAGTCGTGGATCCAAGTGGTTCAGCCAAGGGTCATGAAGATGGTTTCTCTTCGGATTGGGGCTTGGACCACATCCAAAGACACGATGTCGCTCAAGCCGATGTGGCTGCTCTAATGGCTTATCTGACAGGACTTGCCTTCCCGACGAACTCTGTTGGCGAATTGCCACTTTCGTACTTGGACACAGATGTGAAGTCCAAAGCGGAGGCATTGTTGACAAACGCGAAGGAGATTCTTGAGATGTACCGTATCAAAGAAGAGCAGAAGAAGTCTACTGAACTGAGGTACAAGCCGTACGCTGAGTTAGGAGACGAGACGCATTCCGTGGAATATCGGATTGCTCACATTCAAGGGTTGATGGATCAGGGAGATTCGGAAGAGGCGATCAAAGAAACAACCGCTCTCATCCAGACCGGCATCCAAGGACTGCGATATCTCCAGACCTACGACTGGCTGTTCCTACGAACTCTAGTCACTGCGGGATATGTTGGTTGGATTGCCTATGCAATTACTACCGTCCTTGATCTCCACGTCTTGCACGGAAAATCGGAGACTCTACGCTCTGTTCCAAGCATGATCATTTTCTCATCCACACTTGTTGGCCTGTACTCTGTATTGTTTGTTCAGAAGTCGCCGTGGATTTATTATGTCTACGCATTCTTTCCAGTCATGTTCTGGGAGGAGGTATGGGCGAGCAGACCTGCTCTTGTCCAGGGATGCAAAGTCTTGTTCGGCCATATATCGTCTCCTGTAGACACGATCAAGCTTGTGCTCTCTGTACTTGGATTTTTCGGTCTCCTTGAAGCATTGGTAAGCTGCACTGTACCTGTCCCCTAATCGGCATAACTGACGCTCGCAAAGGTCTGGAGCTACTTCCGGCGAGAGATCTTTACCGCCTGCTACCTTGTTGCCACAATGTGGCCTGCATTCTATGGACAAGATTTTGTCAAGCGTAACGTATGGCTCGTTCTCACCTGGGCTTTGTCCTGCATTGTGATGAGCATTTTCACCCTACTGCCTGCGAACAAAGTGGAGGATTTGAATATGATGTAAGTGTTACGCTCGAGTGTATTGTTTCAAGCTGACTGGTCTTCTAGCCTACTTGGAGGTGGACTCATGTTTGCGGTCGGAGGTCTATATCTGATCTTTGAGAAGAGTATCTTAGTCGATGCCGAGTCGTCCAAGGACGAACTGTCGTCTCCAGCAGCAGACGGACTCTCGCGCATCATCTTAGGCACACAGGTATGCGACTATGGGTGTATTCAGCTCTACCACTTTACTAAAGTCGATAGATCGGTCTGGTGGCTCTTGCTATGATTGTGACTCGATCAAGCGTATGGTACCTCAACGCTAGGCAGGGATTGCCTCTTGGTACGCAGTCTGTGGGATGGATCACTTTGAGTATGTTAACCGACTCATGATGACCATAGAGTCAACTATACTAACAGCACGCAGTTGCTTCGTTGATCGTGCCATTCCTGCACGGTCTGCAGCCAAACAATCACTACATCCACCGCTTGGTCGTCATCTTCCTACAGTTCGCACCCTCGTTCATCATCCTCACCATTTCCTACGAGGGCTTATTCTACTTTGCATTCTGTCTATGTCTGTTCAGCTGGATGCGACTTGAGCACCACATCTACACCGACACGACCAAGCACAGCTCGAAGCCCACAGACAGCACTCCTGGCTCAGCGAATGTACTCGAGCCAGCTGTGGCGGCTGCCGCTGATCGGATAACCTCCCTGGGCGCAGGGCAGTACCGAGCTCTCACTCTAGCAGACGCCAGAATCGCGCTCTTCTTCTTTTTCTTCCTGCAATCGGCGTTCTTCTCGACTGGCAACATCGCTTCGATATCATCATTCTCTCTCGACGCGGTCTCTCGACTGATACCGGTGTTTGATCCCTTCTCGCAGGGAGCCCTACTAATGATGAAGATCATGGTTCCATTCGCGGTGTTGAGCGCGAACTTCGGAATCCTGAACCGCAGGCTCGGGGTGGCGCCCAGTGCGATCTTCATGGTGGTGATGGCGGCGGGAGATGTGATGACGCTGAACTTCTTCTACATGGTCAAGGATGAGGGCAGCTGGTTGGACATTGGAACGACGATCAGCCACTTCTTCATTGCGAGTCTGATGGGTGTGTTTGTGGCGGGGTTGGAGTTGGTGTCAGGGCACATCATCGGAGGTGTTAAATTCGGGGAGAAGAAGGAGAAGAAGAATGGAAGTGCTGTCGAGGCTAATGGGAAGGTAAATGGAGATGTAGCTGGGGCGAATGGGGCAAAGGCCGTTCCTCCACTAGAGAGCTCGGAGAAGATATAAAAATACTCGGTCCTTGAATGTCGGAGGATACGTAAGGAGTATGGTAGTACATATAAAAAGGATACCAGTTTGAAGAAGGTAGGGAAAGGTAAAAATGATTCCACGTAACGAATCAACAAAATAATGCCGATGATAGTGAATATGCCATCTAATCATCTACTGCGAATAATACCCGAGTATACGGAGTACACCTTTTACTCAATAGCCCATACCAAGCCTTGTGTTTGGATGAGACAAGGATCCTGAGACTCGAGGTCACACGAGCGCTATCAGAAATGTCTTTGCGCATATTGTATGAACTGAAGTTCGCAGTGCACATGAACAGTAATTTGCGTTAGCGTGTTATATTGATCCAGAATCGGAGGTATCATCACATTATGGTATAGTACTGTAAGGTAGTCCGTATCGTAGTGTATTGGAAGTGTAATGATGTTAAAGGGAGGTTTTTAGGTGGCTGGGGGGTGGCGTGGCTTCGAGGAGAGCCGGGCAGCCGAGATGGCCAAAGCGTCCCGTCCGCCTTCCGCTACAATTCTTTGGTTGATGGAGAGACATCAAATGGTATAACTAATTAATGGTAAATGGCAATTCAGATGATGAAAACAATGGAATAGAACACTCATACAAGACTGACATTATCAATTAGTTATCATGATAAACATAAACATAGTCATTGCTCTCCTCTCCTCCCTGGACTTGTCATAGGACACAAGCATATGCTGCCCAACATGACTTCCCGCCCGTCGCACGTCGTGAAACCTCCTTCTCCCATCCATCATCCATCATCCATCCCATCTAGTTATATCCATCCTTTCTCCCCAGTCTTCTTCTTATTCTCTGCTATTACTTCTTCTACTCTACTCCCGCCCGTACTCATAGTAATCTTGTTATTCCTCTAACCCATAATAATAAACCACAACAACATCCCAGCCCTTCTTCTACTTCTTTCGTTCGTTCTTACGACTCGCTCACTCGCTCGCTCTCCCCTCCCAACCTCCCGATATCCCCAAACTCACCTCCATCTCTTAGCCATCCCAATTTCTCGCCCACTAATCGTCTTCCTCCTTCACTTCTCATATCCACTCTCTTCCAGCCTCCCAACAAATCATCCAACCCACCGACCACACTTTTCTCTCACTCCCCACCTAACCAATCTCCGCTCCCGTCGACCTTCACCCGTCGCCCGTCCCCCCATCCCGCCTCCCCTTAGCCACGCCATATAATCCGCTGCTCCCTTCCACTTCCCTCCATCGTCCTTTCTTCTTCTTCCCGCAATGTTCTTCAAACGCCGTTCTCGCGCTAACAGCTACATCGACAACGACGCGCCAGTCCGCTCGCAATCATACGACGAGTACGAGAAGCGACCTGATTCGTCCTCGCGCGCCAATACCCAGCAGCCCGTCACCTCCCCCACCGAAGAGAAGACAGACATGTACCCACGTCAGCAAGCTCCACAGGAGGCCTTCAATCGCGGCCCCGTACAGAACGGCGGTCACAACTCCATGCCGTCCATGGGAGCAAATGTGCCTGCCCCCTTGAACACAAACTCCGGAATGAAGGCAGAGCCAATGCCAGACCTGCTTGCGCAGGCTTTCAATCAAGCCATCCGCCCATACACGGAGAAGATTGAGCACCTCGAGAGCCAGCTCGCAGAGATGCAGAACTGGGTCGAGCAATTGGAGCAGCAGCGCGCAGAGGTGCACAGCTGGATTGACAAGCGCGGTCTTCGTCCTGGTAAGTTCATGAGCTCCCGTCTCCAAAACAAATAAACAAAATATCTGCGCATATAGTGAAGCTAACAACGATTGCCACAGATGTCCCTCCCTCAATCGCAAAGATCATGGACACCACCACACCCGATGCCGCCGTGACGCTCAATGCCCAACTTGATCGCAAGATCACAATTGTCAACTTTGACCTCCACCGTCTCCAGGACGACCTCAACGACTCCATCTCCTCCGCACACTTCGCTTCCGCCATGCTCAAGTTCCTCCCCGACATCAACCGCCTCTCCCTGCTTCCGACCGGCCCCAGGCATGCCTTCGACCTCGTCCTCAAGCTCGGCGGCAACCTGAACTCGCACGGCGGTCTCGACAGCAGCGACGAAGACGACATCATCGCACGTCGGGACTTCTATAGCAAGTTGGACGATGCCATGGTCGAGGTCGTGAGCAGGCGCTTCAACGAGGGTGAGGAATGGAACGTGTCGCGGGAGATCAAGAGGATCGAGAAGACCGCCACCTACCTGAGGACCTTCGGTGTGGAGCCCTACTTCCCACAGACCCTGGATCTCATGAGGAGGGAGATGGACTTCCAGCAACGCGCAGGTGGTGCGCCTCAGCAGCAACAGCAACAACAAATACCAAACGGACAGGGCACGCCACCGAGGTACCACTAAGCCGAGAGCAAGCCTCTCAAGCTTAGACATTCTGTTCTGAGGATCATATTGCCTTCCATTCTGGACATTTCTCTTTGAATCAGCAGTGAAGCCCACATACCCACTTTGGCTCCTGTTTTCCATCCCACATATTCCCCCATTTGTTCCTTTCTTGCATGTTCTTCTTCTGTTGCCTCCCTGGCCGAGTCTATATTCCTGTTTTTTTTACCAGGGCCCTTCTACTACAAAGTTCGAGGATTGAGAACCAACCATAGGGACATAACGGCTGAGACGTGCGGGAGAAAAACGGGCCCCCCCCCCCCCCTCCCCCCCCAATGACTGTACTTTAATACCAAACGACACGAATCTCCTTTCAGTCTTTTTGTTTCTGCACCTGTTTAACTTGTCGGCATGCTTGGGTCATGCGTTTTGAGGGAGGGGAGAGGAGGGGAATGGATGAGTCTGGTGTTCTTTGTATTTTCTTCTCGGCCCATGTGCGAGCGGAGATCATGAGCAGAATGTGCTGGTCTTTCCCTCCACTCCTTTCCCCAAGGTACGATCATGGATGGTGACAGATTGGGGTTGATTGCATATGGCGTTCAATATCCTGGATTCTGGTGTTCTTCCGTGCTTTCTTTTCGAAAGGTGTGGGATTCACTCACCATGGACCACTGTCCCTTTTCTTGGGGTACATAACATAACAATCATCCATGCGTACATAACGCGCTCGGAAGTAGTAGTATAATAGCGAGTACCCACGAATGGAAAGAAAAGACTTAAGTGCAAGAATGAAAAAAAAGTTCAAATCAAGTACATGTTTGATGTTGCGTGACTGACTCTACTTAATGACACTTTCTCTCTGTACCAGGTATCTACCCTCTTCGATTGATCTGACTTTCGAGTCAGGTGTGTACGTGAGAACAGTCTCCTCCCTCCTCTTTGCTTTTCTCTTGAACAGAGCACACTCACGTACGCTATCTCATCTCTGTCACGCACTGGACTCCCTCTTCTTGCCATCACTACCCCATCCTTCTATCCCATCGCCGCCCCTTCAGCCTCTTCCCCCTCTTCCGTCCTTCAAAGCCCCTGGTCGTAGCAACAACCACTCACCCTCCTTCTCCATCTTCCGTCGATGTAATCCCGGTAGACAGAAGTTTTTTCATGCCTTACTTGACACATAACCATACGCAAGGACAAGGCAAGGACAAAGACATCACAGCCTTAGCACCACGACACAGCCTGGTATGTAATAGTCCAGTAGTTTCACGGTATGTAGATAGAGTGGTGAGATAGGCACGAGCAGAGCGGGTGGAACGTGATGAGGGTGTTAAGGCTACGTACGTTAAGTTTTTCTATGGTAGATGTGATGTTTTCCGGGGAGGTTGGGCTTGAGTGTAATTCGTTTGTGAGCAATAGCTAGGCGGGTAAGTAGGTGTATAGCTTCTTGAGATGGAAGATTGGAAAGTTTGTGAATGTGGCTTTTGTCTCGAGGAGAATTGGAATGAGGGGTTCTTGTCGTTTGATACGGCGATCGAGTTCTGTTTGGGATTGGTTGGATATGCGATTTTGACTGTTCACTAGTTCTTTGGTCGTTGATTAATGAATCGAGGGAATTTCCGTGAATGCTTTTCGTTGTTCTTATGAGTTTCTGTTAAACTGAGTATAAAACTTAATTTTTATATAGTAAATCTTCACAAGACTCAAATTTCTCAAGTTAGAAATTGATCATCGACACCGTTGAAATGAAGGATATAATATTAGTCCTGGTATCCCATATATCAATATTAAATGGACTATTTGTGTCAAGACTTCTATAACCAATACTACTGACTGCAGCATACTGACGACACTACGAACAGTTACCTACAGACTTAAGGTACGATTCTTAAAGTACTAATTGTAAAACCGGATCACATATTCATGGGAACCCACCATGAGTAACGGTAGTACTTGTTTACTACATATCTAGTTTCTGATTAGTTATCAACCTCCATGCTGGAATATGAAAGTAGTATATCAACAAGGGTACAAGTTATGTACCTCTCTTTGCAGAGCTCTAGGCATGGATAGGACTATAGGGTATATTGGTGACGACCTCTGGCACTGTTTCGTGGATCAAGCCTCCCTGAAAACACTCGTCAACTTTTCGCCAGGAGCACCGTGTCAGCGTTCAAGTAGAACGAGCTGGATAACGAAAGAGCTCACCATTAGATACTATACTTGCTGGATTGAAATTTGATTAGTTGATAGTTCTGAAGTTGCACTGACCGAGGCGAGTAGGAGTACAACCATTCAAGATCCAGTGATATAAACTCAAAGAGAAAGTGAAGGTTCACATTTTTCGAGAATGAAGAATTGATATATGCTATCATCATGGTAAAGCTCACTAGATATTCTCTACGGTTATTTTCCGTCTTTGGGGTTTTGGAATGGGCGTGTAATTGGTTTCTATGTTGTACTTTGGATATTACTTTTACGTGGGTTCCACTACGAATAATCGGGCCCATGACAATGGGAGGATGGAGTGCCATTGAATGATCCTGAATGAAATACTACACAGTCCATTCCCATGCCTTGTCACTAAACCGAAAATACTTCTTCCCATACCTACCGTCAATTCTCGTCCCCATTTCCTCCCCTAAACCAATCTTCAAGAACCGGAAGACCGTGACGACAATCCACCAAATCGCACTCCTCTATCTCCACCACTCCCTACAGAGCAACCTCCCACCATCCCACCTCCCCGTTCACAGCTAACGACGAACGACGAATGACTAACCACAAACCTTCAGACACAGATCCCGGCGATTTATCACCACCTACCTTACCTCGCTCTGTCGTCATATCTCCCACTAACTACACAGGGATACACTCAGGAACCGGGTGGTACCAGTGTGATTTTCCCGTTCGGCAATCGGACGGAGATCCGTTGGTGTGGCATGGTTCGACGGACTACGCACGAGCATGGCAGTGACGTTTTACGTGGAGGGCTCTTTTGGAGGAACGTGGCTAGTGGTTGGAAATCCTCTCATGTTTGTCCTTCCGTAGGAGTTGAGAGAGACGTCACGTAAGAGAGGAGAAAGGGAAGGAGACTCGTTCGGAGAGATGTTCTGCGATTGAGATACCATATTGGGATTCATGGGAGGTCTACGTGAAGATTCCAGCGAACTGGCTGGGTGTAATGGGCTATACGTCATTTACGTTCATTGAACTTCTCGTCAATGGGTATCCATGCTTCTGAATGATCGATGGCCGAGTAGCTGGGATGCGCGTAGGTACTTGGTTTTTCGTTTCGTTTTGCTTCTTCATGTGGCGTGGACATACGTGTCTTCGCCGGATCTACAGTACACGCTACAGGCATAAGTTTGTTTCGTTTGGTTTGTTTCTCGTCCCCGTCGCGTGGGCTCTGCTCTTTCTCGCGTCCGAGATATCGGTTCCCGGTTGATCGTTGAGGAAAAGCTTGTTTGGTCGTATCCTTTCGTTTCGATGCTGGGTTTCTACTTAGCTCCTATTGATTTAATGTTTACTACATGTACTTATGGTTTAGTCAATTTTGAATTTCTTTTAATCACCGAATTCTGTCGAGAACGAGAAAGACGACGACGATATTACCCACGCCTACTTCGTTGCTCATATTCGGCCAGGGCGATGGTGGTCTCCGCCTTCTTCTTCATAGCTTATCCAACATCGTAGCCTCTCCGTGTTGGTGTGCCAAACCACCCACAGGCTCTAGACATAGAAACCCGTCTATCATTACGGGAATTGGTACCTCGCAAGGGTGTACACATGTACACCACGCGTGGTCGTTCTGACCCACGCCTTCTTCGCTCGCTCGCCGGTACAAGTGCATACATGAATACGAGCTCGCCTCCTCGGGGTTCGGGAATCGAAAAACAAGGCGAATTTTTAGTAACATGCATGTCGATTCGATAATTACGAGGATAATTGAGAAGATAGCAGGGGACATGAAGTTCCACTCCTGAATATTGGGAAGGTTGCTTTGGGTGTTGGAGCTGGTGCGTGGGCGGCGGATGCGTGGTGGTCTGTGATGAGGTGTAGATGCATGTACGATAATGGATTCGCGTGCAAGATGGTCCGAGGGAAGAAGGATGATGACGGGGATGTTGGAACCGTTCTGTGCTGGTGTTTAACTAATTATACATTATGAAACAGGTTGTTGCGAAATCTCAAGTGCGTTGTCTGCTCTATAGCTAACCTTTTTCTCTTCTATCAAGTACTAGTTATGCAATGAACAAGTTGATATGGAAGAATAATTTTGATAGACTCTACAACAACCAAAAAAACTTGCAATAATCAGTATTCATTGTACTCCTAATCACATATGCATATAAATATAATAAATAGATCATAACATCATATTCCATCCATTGATTCAGATATAAGCCCAACCAAACAATTAACCCAAAGTCCCCATAACCCATACCCACAGCAAAACCCTCACATCAAACCCACATACAGACCCATATCGCGAACCGGTAAATCCTAAAACGTTCGATTATTACACAGACCGACCGACGGACTCGAACCCAACTACCCTCACCATCAACCACCCCAATCTGTCAACGGAAACGGGCTCCTGCAGGTCCCAACCCAGCCTCACAGCCAGCCCGCCTTACCTTACCTTACTATACCCTCAACTCCCGGCCGAAGTAAACCCTGGACTGTTCCTGTCAGACTGACCAGGTAAACGCACCAACGCCCCACGTCGTTCGTTGTCGTTGAGGCTCAAACTACGTGTCTGTGTCTGTGTAGGGGTCCTGAATCGGACTGTCATGGTGAGAAGGGACGCACGTGGGAAAGTGAGATGGGTGGCAAGGCGAGGTTTTTCGACTAGCTGGGTAGGGTAGGAGTGGTGTGTATTATTGTCCGGATGGATTATTTGTCTGTTGGTGGCTTGGGATGGGCGTGGTGATGATCGTGTGTGTTGGGTGGGCGGGGCGTATCTTGCGAGGGGAGGTGAGACTTAAGCCCTTGGGAGATGGCGGTGATGGGGTTATTGGGTCTTTTGGGATGTAGGTATTGTTTTATGTAACTGATAGAAAAGCAGATGGGGACGTTTGGCAGATTGGAAGTATCTATGTTTGTGAATGCTTATTTTGTAATTTTACTATAATTTCCCTTGACCATAGATGCGACCGTCTGGCGAAGACTGGTTTTTAATCAAATTATAGAAACGTCAAAGAGGATCGATCTTACAATTGAAAATTCGCCATTACACCTAAAAGATCCATAATCCATGAATCGATCCTTCATCAAGTCTCCGTCCCAATACCATCGTTGCAGGATCACTAACAACCGGGCGAAAAGAACCTCCAACTCCAGCCCAAAAAACACTCCTTCGACACCGGCCCCCAAAACACTAATTCCCACCACAAGGATTCCAAATCCCCATATTCCCACCAAGGAAAAGTTCCTTCAGGACGTCCCAAACCTCAGCCTCGAAAAAAGCGAAAGCGTATTAAATTCTCACATCACGAAATCTTACGCGCCCTACACTCTCTTGGCGAAGCCCGTAGTGAAGATGAATGATGACGATGGCGTTCTTAATGTATTGTTGTCAATTTCCACATGGGGTGCTTCTGACGAGAGCTGATGGGGATAGATCGAGAAATCTGCGTTCTATTGCCGCCGTCGTAGTAGCAGTGTGGGTAGATGAGGGTTAAGCCTTGCACGTAGATACGAGGCGAAGAGTTTGGAGATCGTAGTTCAGCGTTTACAACATCAGCGACAGTCCATACTTGGTCGTAACTAACCACCAACTATCAAGCAGTGCATCCACCAATATTTCTTACTTCCTTCATAATACCATTGTTGATTAGTTAATTGATCAACGAACGATACCGAGAACCAGGTTGCTAACTTGGCCCCCCATCCCTTCCGTCCTCTCTCTACCCTCCCTACACATCCAGCATCACGTCGTAGTCATTGTCGAAACAATAGGCCAATTGACAGGAACCCGCAAACAGTGTATCTTTTTTTCAACAGTATCACCGTAAATCTCTAGTTCACCCAATTGAACGTGTGTATGTACTATAATCCGCGCCTTTGATCGACGTCACCTCGACTCTCTAGATACCAGGTACTTAGGTACCCATCTCACATACATCATGTAGTATGTACGCACACATTACCGAATTCAGCACAGCACATCTAATTGAACCCATGGCACCGTTAACATTAGTCTCCGTACATGTGTGTGCGCGTGCACCCTCACGTCCTATACCCGCGAAGAGAAAATGTCCGTTTGCGTCGAACGAGCGGCGGGAGGATGGATCGTCAGGCAAATGGTCTCTATCCATCCTATCTCATCTATTCTACGTGCGTGCTGCAGTCCGGTGCGGAGAAGGAAGGAACGAGGAGGGAGGGAGGCAGGCGACGGACTGGAGTGAGTGCGTGGTTCGTTTGTTTCATGCATGGCTTGCCTGGTTGTTTTATTGTCTGACGGAGTGAGGGAGTGGGTGAGTGCCTGACGGGGTGAACGCCGACGGTGGTGGATGGATGGATGGGCGGAGGCGACTCGTCGGTAGGGTTTTCATTTTCTTGTGGGGTTTGGTTGTGTAAACTATTTTTTTGTATGTAGGTATGTATGTACGGAGTATGGGATGGTGAGTATACATGCTTTGCTTTGACGTTGAAGAGGAACCGTGATATCAACTTCCACCACCATCCACATACCATCTACCATCTCCCCTCATGCCTCCTAACTACCTCGCCCTCTAGAACAAAATATACCATACCATCCCATCCAATAAACAAAACACGCACATACATAGACAGTCACTCCTGCAGAAAACGCAGGCAAAAACCCCAACAAGATAACCCTCACCTCGCTTCGCTTCGCTTTCGTCCCATCACAAAACGCATGGCTTACATCGTCCCGCGACGCGCGAGGCGACGGACATCTACGGGCGACCCGACCTGACCTTTCCTGCGTCCCTCCGGCGCGCCTGATATCGGGGTTTTTTCTCGCTGCGTTTATGAGGCGAGGACGGAGTAGTTTTCTATTTTATCCGGCATGGAAACGGTGCAGCATAGTGATAAGGACGGTGATATGATATGCGTGAGTATTGTCCATCGAGAAGGTACTGTGTTGGTTCTTTCACTCCTACATGCAGAAGAGAGGGTTGGGTGGGGCCGACGCCAAGGTGTACATTCACTCTCACGACTTCTCTCGTGTGCTGCATGTCTTCTCGCGCGCAAGAAAGAATCTAACCCTTCCTTCATTCTTCTTTCGAAGACAAAAGTCCCCGTCACTTCAAACCTTTTTCATAAAAGTAAACTATCGAAATGTCAAACCAAACCAAACCAAACCCAAACCCAGCCTCACGAGTCACTGTAGGCGGGTGTAGTCTAGTTTCGAACCAAAATGTATACATAGATATCTAAAGATTTAAAAAAAACTCCCCAAAAATAGCCCAAACGCTCTTCCTTTCTCTCCAAGCTTCAAACTCCCATGTGACTTCTCTATTTTTTTTTTCCTTTTCAATAGATCCAAAACTTGAAGGTTTCAAAACAACAAATTCGATAGTTCCAAAACCTCAATTGCGATAGACCTTGAAAGGGAAAAAGGGAGGGTTAAAGGTTAAATGCGGTTTATTGGGAAACCTTTAGCGAGTATTGTAGTCGGTCATGCGCATATAGGGAGGTGATGTGAAACGATAGTTAGTTCTTGAATGTTGTTTGGTTCTGTTTTCAGGTTCTGTTTTCAGGTGAAGTTTTAGGTGGAGTTGTAGGTTGGGTGTAGGTTGGGTGTAGCGTAGCGTAGTGTAGCGCTATGTAGAAGGTTTGAACTATGTAGTGGTTGTGGAAGACAAGGCTGGCATGTATATCCGTTTAAGTTTGACAGTGTTGGTGAATGTAGGTAGGCACGTCTGGATGTGTATTGAATCGTGTCGCGACGACGATAGTGTTGCGGATTGATACGATACTGAGATACTCCGGGTATCTTGTGCGCATATACGTTTCGATGTGCGATAGGAACATGTCCCGTCTCTAGGTATACTCGATACACAGTATACTCCATACTCTGTAGCTATCGATCATCACCAACCAGTGTCCATCTACTCCGCCATCTAGGTACCTTCCGACCAATCTACCCCAAACCGGCACATCTCCCCAACCACGGAAGCACACCTGGTGCTGAAACTCCCTCCCACCTTCCAGAAACCCTCCTCTCCTCACTCATTCTTCTATCGGAATCTACTCCGTGCGAGTTGCACACACACAGTCGCACAGTTACACCCACTCACCTACCGCAAGTAAGGTAACTAGGCAAGCAGGTAGTCTAGACTTGAAAGATGTGCAACAGTGCAAGGCTACCTTTCCTAGTTCCTGGGGGATGCGAGACGGGGAGATTATGAAGGGGGCGGCGGTGGCTAGGAATTGAAACAATGGGCCAGTGGGTAGTGGACCGAGGAATGCTAAGTGCCGATTTTATTGGACTTCCACGGCTATGACGAAATGGGCCGACTGGTAGTTCACTCCATAGCGAGGAAGAGAATTGTTAGGTGAGGTTAGAATGGGATGATTTTGTACACAGTATGCATGCGATGGGCGATGTAGCATCGCGAACTATTGAGTGCATTGGATGCGAGTAATGAAGCTGGGTTTGTGGCTAGTTCTCTCGAGTTTGAGGCGTTGGCGCAGGGTGATCATAGATGTCACGGAAGGTCGTACTCGTACCTACGTACAGTTACGAGCACCTACTCGGTGTGTAAGAGTTTGATAATTCCCTAGGTAAGTCGACCGAAGCAGAAAAGAAAAAGAAAGAAAAGCGATGGTCCTGCATTTGGAGAATTGTGTTTGACAATTAACCGGCAAGGTCGTTAGATTGGGATCGAACATCGCAATAATGTGAGCATAAGGCCTCTCTACCTGGAGTCCAACCCCCCCTTCTTTTCGGTGTCTTTTCTGGTGATTTGGAGGACTAGGCGGGATTAGGATATGGCGTGGTGTCAGTTAGGACTGGGGAGATTTTTTGGAATTGCATTGAGAGGATGGACACGAGGATGGGTGATGTGGATTAATGAACGAGCGAACGAACGAATGAGATGTTTTGCTGTTTGATTGTTTTAATCAAAAGGGATCTGCCGTTAAGAGACTCGAGTGGTGGCTGTGAGGAGGGCAGCATTGACGAGCGGCAATCGGCATATTACGCACTGCTAAGTAGACTAGGTAACTAGGAGAGTAATGGGCAACGGTTCAGATCAGTTCAGTCCACGAGTGAGGGGGATCATTGATGATTCTTGTCGTTGTTAATGTTAGTTGATCCGATTAAGGTCCTTTTGGTGTTGATATGATTATTGCAACCAATTAATAGTAAAAACCGGCGGAGTGCCTGAGGGCAGAGGATGGTGGATGGTGGAGGGCGGTTGATGATGGCAGATTACTGGATGCGTGTAATGTATACCAAGGCCAAGGGAGGCTCAGCGCAATGGTATTTGATTTTACGTCCGCCTTGCGTACGCGCATATGTGCGTGTATCGTACGGGAAGGTCACCGTAGGTACGGAGTATAATACACAGTAATAATCATAACACGAGTTGGTTGATTGATGGATGATGACGGGGATGGAGACTTGACAGATGCAAACGGCGGGAAGGAAATGATGGATACTTGGATAATACTTGGTACGGGGAATAGAGCAGTGGATCGGTGAAATTATGGCAGCGGGGACCAGTGGGAAGGAGGGGAAATGCGTAATTGAAGGACGAGGACAATCAAAAGATTATGATTAATTTATGAGAGCAGTGGAGAATGGATGGCTGATTATTGCTGATAGCTGATTGCTGATGATGGATGATGTTGGCCTGTTGTTGGTGGCCTCGCGATAATTACGGTATTATCCTTTTGCCTTATTCTTCTTAATTCGTATGTATTGTTTCTTGTTCTTGTTCTTGTTCTTGTTCTTGTTCTTGTTCTGTTCTGTTCTGTTCTGTTCTTCTCTGCCTTGGGTCTGCGTCGTCTGCGTATGTGTTTGCCATGCCCATGCCCATGCCCATGTCCCCATGCAATCTCTCAACTCGCCCTGATTGGATGGAAACTTCCCGGGCGCTACCTCCCCCACCAGCCCAGCGTCGACCACCGACTATCAACCGTCGGCCGTCGACTGTAGGTAGTCTGTAGTCTGTAGTCTGTAGTCTGTAGTCTGTAGTCTGTAGTCTGTAGTCTGTAGTCTGTAGTCTGTCCACCGTCGTCCTCCACTGCCCACGTACCTCGTACCAAACAACTCCAAGCACCAAGACAATTTCGCCCAGCTCGTCACCTTTCGCTACCAACCTTTCAACATCGTTAAGTCGTCCAAGAGGGTGCGACAAGTTTGGTACCCGACCCAGCGCGGAAAGGAATGACGCGCGCAGTTGGTGTTATTTGTTTGTTTGTTTGTTTGTTAGCAGAACGCGATGCCACATACCAGCTGTTTCCCATGCCCGTGGGAGCAAAGTCGAGAACACCTGATCCGCGACACTAGGCCATGTGCGTTAGGGGTGTGAGCAAAAAAGCTACGATTGTCGGGGCAGGAAAATGTGGGAAATGTTCCTAGAATTGCGACAGAAAAGTAAAACAGATTATGAGTGGACGGGCCAGGTATTGCCTGCCTGTGTGCGTGTGTGCGTGTGTGCGTGTGTGCGCGCGCGTGTGTGTGAGAAGGGCGAGGAGACCAGACGAGAGGCAAGTGGAGAACAATTTAATTTTACACTCTTCCTACTGTTAGTCTTTGGTCTACCCAGTCTGCTAACAACTTAGACAGGGGAAAAGTTACATGGGCCGTTCTATTAATCACTGTATGGCCAGGGTGCATCCTTGTCTACAAAACTCAGCCATCGTTACTAGCAACTCTAGTCACTCCTAGTTACCCACACCTTCGCCCAACACCCAACATCCAACACAGCAAACCACTTAGTACTGAACAGCACAGCATCCAACTGCCCATCTCTGCATTACGAGTACAACCGCAACTGGAGAGAGGGTCTTCTGCTTACTTTCAAAGCAACTACCCGTACGCACTCACTCTGCAAGTACTCCGTAACACATCTGGCCGTGGCCAGGAATTCACCCAGGACCTCCCCTGCATCCGATGCGCCGTGTATCACCTAGTCAAGACTCAGGACTGAAGGGGACAAGGGTATCAGGGGAGGCAAGCAAGCCCCATCCCTCATTTCAATAATCTATTTCACCACTCCTGGCCTGGCCTGGCCTGCCTGGCCTTGGTCATGGTCCTGGCCTGCTTCCTCCCGCCGTGTCCAACAAACACAAATTGATACGATCTGCGCTTTTTAATCTACTCAAATTATGAGTGCGCATCGTATGGTATGTCGTTGGTAGAATGGAACACTCGTTCATTACAAGTCAAGAGTCAAGACTCAATACAGTCCAATGCGACATTCAAGAGCTATGAACCCCAGCTAAGGCTACGATGAGATACTTACACAGTACACAATATTGAAAAGCAGGAGGTGTTTATGGCTCAAACGAGGACCGTGACTCTGTTCAGAGTTACTGTGTAGTCTGTGTGTGTGTGTGTGTGTGTGTGTGTGTGTGCAAGGTACAGGAGGGCTGCAGATAGATGATAGAGGAATCTCTACTCTAATTCCGCACCCTTGCACGACTCTCGCAGCTCGTTCGACTGTTGCACACATACCCGTCTGTATCCATCCAGTAGCAAGTTATGGTGGTACTGCGTGTTTGGTGAGGGAGTGCACAGAGCAAGAGTTAATTACCATCTACTCCGTACTCTTAGAGTCTAGGTAGAGAGACAATGGAGCTGTTCGTTACAGTGTACAGTACAAGTAGCAGTTGTAGACGCCATTCCTGATTGAATAGGCCCGAGTCCCGTACCCGCCGCGTTGCCCTGAACCATCCCGTCTTTGGTCTCCCGCCGCCATCCACCCATGACCCATCCATGATCCATCCCTAGTCAATTCTTGTCATTCACCTTCACACACACTGTATTGTACACACACCTTGTCCTGTCCTCAATCCTCCAGGTCATCCTCCAGGTCATCCTCTTCTTCCTGCCCTGCCTCCAGCCTCCAGGCCTCTTCTCCCTCCCCTGGTTACTGATACTTACCGGCGTCCACTGTCGACCTAACCCATTCCCTCCCAGGTCTGAACTGAACTTGGCTTGCGCATCCACCAACACACCAGAAAAGGTGTTCCCTACCCTAATTAGCACAAGCACACTACTAACCTTAACCACTGCGCTTCGCCGCCTATCCCGTCCTATCCCCATCTCATCCCATCTCACCACCACTACCACCACCACCACCACCACCACCACACCCCCTACCCTCCTCTACTCCTCCTTGCCAACTCTAATCTACTCTTCTACTCTCTTCCTCTCTCCTACTCCTCCTCTCCTCTTCTTCTTCTTCTTCTTCTCTTCTCTCTCCCCGCCGCCGCCGTTGTCGACAATATCTCCACAGGATACAAGCACTGCCATCGACACTCTTCGCAGTCGCTCCCTCCTTTCCTCCCATCGCCGTCGCAGCCTCCCTACCTTCCCTCGCCCGTCCCATCCCTTTCCTTGACACCTACGGTCTCATCCTTCCAAAGTCGCCTCACGACTCCCGACGACCTCACGCTCCTTGCTCACGTCTCGCTCGAATCACGACCTCTCCTTTCGTATTCGACTCGATTCCGATTCCGATTCAAATCCAGCCCTTTTGCGCTTTGCATCCCGACCGTTGTTTGCCCAACGTCGACGTCGCTCGTTATCGTCATTCTTTCAGCAGAACACATCGTTTCACGAACCTGCCAGTCAGCCTCTCAGCCTCCGCCTGCTGATCCAGTCACGACGTTCGCCTACCGATCCTAGGGAAACAAAGGTCCATACCTGCGCCCTGTCTTCCCGCGATCCCTTTGTCAACACCACCAAGGAACGCGACGCCTCCCCCAACCACCATTTCCCACTGGATCTCTTTGAACGGTCGAACGCCTGCCTGCCTGCCTGCCTGCGTTGAACGTGCCACTGCAAGAATAGAAACGTCCGTCGTCGCTAGGAAGACAATGTCGACATAGGGTCGGAACATTGCACACACATTGGAACTCTGTCTTTTGCTTCTGCATAGAGCTTTGTTCTTTACTTTCTAGCTGCTCTGACAGTCTAGTAAGTCTACCTATCCACCATCTACCTATCTCCTCACCCATCTACCTACCCATTCTCCAAATGACGAATCCTACGGGCCCGCTCTCACGTTCAATTCGTCTTTTGGCATCTACTGACTGGCATGTTGCTGCAGGTCCATTCTTTTACATCTTTATCCCTTGATTCGTCAAGTACACACTCGTTTACAACCTACCCTGACTGTATGTTCTGTCGATCTTCACGTATCCACGCGAATACTGATGCTTGTAGATCCCCGAACCCCAAAGCGTGGTTCTGTTTGCCCGGAGATTTTATTAGGAATTACTATAGTGGTGAATATTAATATACAACATGGCTCGATCAACGACAGTCTGGGCTGCCGCCCTCATGCTCGCCAGCATGTCCGGCTCTGGCAACATCTTGACGACAGCAGAGGCGATGCCTGCACCCGGCCCTCAGCAGACCGCAGAGCGCCCGCGATACTACTTCCCTCGACAGGTCAAGCGCCAGATTGTTACCAACAGCACTGCGCCACCGATCGCAACCGAGTCGTCGACCTCTTCGTCTTCTACTTCGAACATCGAATCGCGCCAGACAAGGGATCTGCCTTCCTTCTGGGAATCGCTCTTCTCTTCGAACAAGGACTCTTCCTCGTCGTCGTCCGTGATCATCGACATTCCGACCACCACGGCTGCCACAGTTGAAAGCACCACTCCCCCGATTCCCAACCTCCCCGTCATTGGAACAGGCGATCTGAGCTCCACGTCGGCATTGCTCCCTCCGCCTCCCCCGGCCTCGTCGAGCACTCCGGCCGAGGAGATCTTCCCGCCCTCCCAGGAGCCCAGCCAGACTCCCAGCGAGACCTCGACACCAATTGAGGTTGGCACCACTCCAGGATTCCCCACGCGTCCTATTGAGCCCACGAGCGCACCGGCACAGAGCAGCACCTCGGAGGAACAGCCCGAGCTCCCCCTCCCTCTCCCGACAGGCTCCACTGGAGGTCTCCCCTCTGAGATCATTCTTCCCACCGGGTCTGGCATTACCGTTCCAGGACCAGCTCTTCCCACGACGACCTTGGCGCAAGTCAGCTCTCCCGAGGAGGAGCCCCTCCCGTCCACCACTTCCTTTGCTGGTTTCCCCACGGCTCCTTCCGAGACTCCTTCCGAGACTCCTTCCGAGACTCCAGTTGCTCCTTCTTCGAGCCGCGGTATTCTCCCCATCATTCCCCTGCCCTCGACAGGAGGAATCATTCCCTCGGTGCTCCCTCTGCCTACCACCAGCGACATCGTACCCTCTGCGACCCCTGAGCCATCAGAGACCCCCGAGCCATCCCAGACTCCCCAGCCAGCGACCAGCGATCCTCTCCCGCCAATCATTCCTCTGCCTTCGACCGGCGGTATCATCCCTTCGGTACTTCCTCTCCCTTCCACAGGCGGAGTGATTCCCACCGAGCTTCCTTTGCCATCTCCTTCCCAGGCCTCGACTGGCGTTTTGCCCCCGATCATTGTCCTGCCCACGACTAGCGCCGAGCCCTCTGAGCCTGTCGTCATTCCATCGTCCACTGGCATCTTGGTCGGAATCACCACCGCTTTGGGTACCGGAGAGACGAATGCCCCTACTCCAACTCCCCTCATTCCTCTCCCTATCCCCACTTCCGAGAGCAAGTCTGATCCATTCGCCTTCCCTATTTCGTCGACGCTCTTGGACCCCAGCGGCGTTACCAACCCCGTGCCTGGACCTACTGCCCCTACTACGACCGAGGGAATCATCCCCATCCTTCCCACTCAGATCTCGAGCGCGGTCTCCGCCATCGAAAGCAACATTGAGAGCTTGGTTTCCTCGGCCGCCAGCGAATTGCCTACTCCTATCCCTGATCTGCCGAGCGTCATCTCCAGCATTGCCTCGAGCGTGGCCACCGATCTTCCCTCTCTGGTCTCTAGCAGCTTTGTAGCACCAACCGGCACTGCACCTGTGCCTTCTGACCCCATTGGCCCAATCCTGTCCAGCATTCAGTCTTCTCTCGAGACTGCCATCTCCACGCTCCTGCCTACCCCGACCACCGACGTTGTGCCCACTGGCGTCCCCAGCGGAATCACCGGACCCGGAACTGGTGTCCCATTGACCACTGAGACCTCGATCGACCTGCCTTTGCCATCAGAGACACGAAGCAGCATCAGCGTGCCAACTACGGATGTGCCGACTGTGCTCCCCTCTACCACTTCGGGTGTTCTTCCCCCTACGCCCACTGGAAGCGGAATCACTGGCCCGCCAACCGGTGTATCGACCGTCCCGACCGACCTCCCTTCGTCGCTTCCTTCGTCGATCCCCACATCCGAGGAGCCGGTGTCCAGTCTCCCAACCGTGTCGACAGATCTCCCTACCATCGTGCCCACGCTCTCATCGAATGCTACGATCGATCTGCCTACTGGCCCTACCACGACCAACCCAACGGCTCCGATCACCACCGGCTCGGTGGACGTCACTACCTCCGTGCCCACGCTGGCTCCTTCCGAGACTCCCTCAACCTCGAGCCTGGAGATCTCCTTCACCCCCCCGTCCTCGCTTCCTTCCAAACCCACTAGCGTGCCCCCGGTCTCTGTCATCCCCACTGCAACGAACACCGAGACGACTTTCGCCGTCGGATCGACTGCAATCATTGCTGAGCCCACCGACTCGCCTTCGCCTTCTCCCGTCGCGACCACCATTCCTTCGGAGCTCCCCAAGATGATCACCCCTCCCGGTGGTCTGCAGAAGGCTGACCCTAGCAAGTTCGCGGGACAGATTGGATTCAAGTGGCCCCTCAACTACCCATTCATCGTCAGGAGTGACGGCGGTAACCAGATCTTCAACTACCTGCCCATTGCCATCGCAGATGCTCTCAACATCACCCGTGAGGAGGTTGTCATGCTCGGCCTTAAGCCGTACGATACTCTCCAGTACTCCGGCTTCATCACCACTTTGGCTCTTTTCCAGATTCCCTCGGATCTCGTCAACAACCTGAAGAACCAGCTCCGCACTCCCACTGATCCTTTCTGGAACAACGAGCAGCAGATCGTCAACCAGTTGACCGAGTTGATCAACACGGCCATTCCTTTGGAGGGCGGTACCATCATTGGTGATGGCACGCAGACTGCGCCTGGCAGCCCCGAAGCCTCTTCCTCCAACACTGTCGAGAATGGTGGCGCCATGGGAGGTGACATTGGTGGAAGCCGCAAGGTCAACCCGACTAGCGCCGGTATCGCTACTGGTGCCGTCATGGGAGCCATCGCCTACGGTGCCGCCATGTTCTTCGTTGCCCGCAGGTACCGAAACAAGAAGATGCGCCACCAGCGAACAAGCTCTGTCCCCAGCACCAGCCGCTACACCTACGGATCCATGCAGCATACTGGTGGTGCCTTCATGTCGGGTGGCCGTGGCCCAGGTGGACGTAACACACCGGGCGGACGCGACAGCCGCGGCAGCAACAACAGCAGCAGCAGCAGCAATGGACGAAGCGTGAGGACCCAACAGATCTCGGCACCCGTCATGGCCGAGAACTCCCTCGGATGGAATTAAGGTGATGCCCGTCATCATCCCCACCACCACTACCACCACCACGAATGCTACGCGACCCGATGTGCGACTGTATATTATATTTCGCCGCCCCGTGCCCAACATGTAATTACTTCACCTCACTGGCCTCGGGCACTTAGTTACCTCTAGTTCTTGTGCGAGCGTCCGCACCTTGTCCTGGCCATTTGATCAGCCAGACGCGTCTACGCTGGCATGACCCATGACCAGCACGGCGCTCCACCTCACTATCTCCTAATGTTCCACACACTCACTAAAGATCAAAGACCATACTCTCAGTATCTCCTTTTAACAATTTTGCCTCGGAATTTTCCTATCTTGTCTATTTTTATTTTCCTATCTATCATTCTACTTTTCACTTCTTAGATACCTGTCCATAGCGTGTGAGCGGAGCCAGCTGGACACTTTTTCACACCTAGTGGTGGGGTTTCATCGACCGCACCACACTTTCATGTCTTTTGGCGGCGGAATTGTCTTGAGATGTTAAAACCACATGTTGCATCTGCATGAGGAGTGGTGTAGGGCATCCGTGGGGATGGATGAGAGGGGGAGGAAGCGGTTGAGCGAGACAAAGGAAGGGGTTGGATGTGTGTTGTTCGTAGTTTGAAGGGGGGTGGTTGTTGTGTGGGTGGTCTTGGTGAGACACACGACATACTAGAGCGAGACATTGTAGAGCGAGAGAGTGAGACTTTTTTGAGGAAGATGTTTTACAACAAAAAGAAAAACTTATTACAATAAAGACGTTTCCCATCCCGAATTGTTTGGTTCCTCCCCATCCTCCTCCCCCCTCCCTCTCCAGCCCTGCCATGCCATGCGCTCTCTCTTGGAACGCTGGCATCGTGGGCTTTGCCTTGTATATACAACCCTTTGTATATATAGTGTATAGCATCGTGGGATATTCCTGTTTTCCCCCTTCCCTCCCCGTTCCTTTCTTCCTTTCTTTCTTGTCGTTTTGTTTGGTCCTGTGTGCTATATACGATGTATGCATTATGCTTGTTGTTTGTCCTCTCGTCTCGTTTTCCCCCAACCTCTTGTTCTCTCGTTTCCCACCCATCTCCCTTGTCCTTGATCTGTTCAAAGGGACCAACCTCCGGACGCCACCACAGCCCATCTTTTCTTCTCTCAGTTCTTTCTGTCATACATTGTTCACGTGCCGTCTTTGTTCGTGGACTGTTTCTTTTTTCGTACACCTGTGGCTCCCACTTTAGAGAGGTAAGTCGGAGGGTGTGTGTGAGTTGGAAGGCAGGTAAGTGTCTAAGTACACAAGAGAAGGGGGTCCCCGGACGGGAAGAACGAAAAAGAAAGAAGAGTTGTTCGCTTACCTGCCATCACAGTTCACCACTACGACAAGACAAGACAAGACAAGGAAGCACACTCGCGAATTTCGAAGGCCAGCCAGTGAGTGAGCGACGACGACGTAACATCGCTCGTGAGAAAGAGCATATCATCACCATCACAACACGCAAAAGACGAACTCACCATGAAACTCCGCGTCAACATGGGTCTCCCGCCCCCGTCCTCCTCCTCCTCCTCCTCCTCCGCCGGCCCCTCCGCCCCCCAACAACCCTTCCGAACACGCTACCAGCTCTTCACGCGGGCGTTCCGGCTCTCGCTTCCTGCGGCACAGCAATCAGCCTGGTCGGCGCGGGACGTCGATCGCACGGCGCGGTGGCTGTACTGGAGCGTCGACCATGCGTTTTGGCAGGCGCTTGCGGACGCGTACCTTGGCGATGGGGGTATGGCGGCGGTGGAGAGGGGGGATGTTAGGATTGCGGCGGGGGAGGTTCCGGGGAAGCCGGCGGGGGAGGGCGATGTTAAGAGGGCGGTGAAGGAGAGGAGGGAGAGCGGGGATGAGGGGTGGAGGGTTTGTGGGGTGCTGGATCGGAGGAGGGTTCAGGAAGAGGAGGTGCCGGAGACGCAGCAGCAGCAGCAGCAGCAGGAGGAGGAGGAGGAGGAGGAGGAGGAGGAGGAGGAGGAGGAGGAGGTGGTGGTGGTGGTGGAAGAGGTGCCGGAGACACAGCAGCAGGAGAGTGAAGAGGATAGTACGACGGAGGAGGAGGAGATACCGGAGACGCAGCAGGCGGATGATGATGACGATGACGATGACGATGACGAGGGAGGTGAGGATGTGGTGATGGGGGGGACGCAGCTGGAGGGTGGGCATGCGGAGTTCCCAATATATGTTGACCCTGAGGAGGGGGGTGGGCAGGCGGGTTTCAATATATATGTTGATCCTGAGGAGCGAGACGGGGGTGGTGGGAATGTCGTCCCAGGAACGCAGCCGCAGCCGCAGCCGCAGCCGCAGGGCGTGCTGGGCGAGATTGTGCTTGAGCCCTCGAAGAGGCTCAAGGAAATCTCCGAATTCGTCGCAGAGCTTGGGGGCGTCATCGGGATGACGCTTGATGAGAAGGTGGAGATGGTGAAGAGTATATGGAACACCTATCGGGAACTGGGTGGCGCCGATCTGGAGAACCAGGAGGATGTCGACCTGGATAACCAGGAGAATATCGATCTGGAACACCAGGAGGATTTCGAGGAAGAGGAAGACGAGGAGAATGGCGAGGAAGAGGAAAACGACTACTCGGAGAACAGTTTCCTCACTGAAAAAGTGCCCGCCAGACAGATGGTCTGGGTGGAAATCCGTAGGCGCGAAGTCATAGACCCTTCGTTGGAAAACTACCCCACGCCCAGCTCGGGAGAGAAGAGTCCTACTGCCGTCGACATATTGTTAAGTCCGGATGATGCTGACCATGCTGGGAGTACCACCGGGACGAAAAAGAGGCCGTACCAGGAGGTTTCTCAAGCAGAAAACGGGGCGTTACCTAGGAAGAAACCTAGAATTCATATTGGACCTCGCCATGCATGGGACGTGGTGCCAGCACTCAACAAAGATATATACCCGGGCCCTGGGTCTCCAGATGATAGTGGAGACGACGACGACGACGACGACGACGACGACGACGATGGCGAGGACGGAAACGACGAAACCGAACGGGTGCGGCGCCTGAAGGCTCAGATCGCCGAACTGAAGCGAGACCACAAATTGGCGACAAGGGAGATTGCAGTCCTTGAGGATCAACTCGTACTTCGCGAACCTACTGGTACTTCCCACTGGCCCGACGAGCCGTGGGATGAGGAATCCGATATCAGAGACCTGTCCTATTTCGACGGCGGTTATCATGAATACTCCAAGAAAGAAAAGAGAAAATATCAGGACGCTTTCCTCCAAGGACTGCCACATCAGTGGCCCCCGCGAGATGAAAGCGGCTGGGAGGGGGTGAGATGGTTAGGCCAAGGTGGCTACGGCCGTGCTGGCTTGTGGGTGGAGTGGGATGCAAATCATAATGTCAAAGACGTAAGTACATCCCTCCTGGTGTGAAGCATTTGTGCCGTCTTACTGGACCAAGAACTGACGGCGGTTTGCACACGATAGCGTATGGTCATCAAGGATGCCGAGAATATAGCCGTCTTCTCGGACCCTAAATACTGGAGGAATAAGCTACCGCGTGAAATTCGTATGCACCAGCTTGTCGATCAATATAGGGACAGCGAGAATGACGACGGACACCAGCATCTGGCCGAACTCCGGGGATATAGACTGATGATGCACAATGACCGTTATCGACTGTATCTGGAGTACTATGATTATGGCGATATGTATCATATCGTGCAAAATCTCCTCCAGCATGACGACGAGGATGCAGAGCCAGGCCCTCACCTCGAAACTCGGGATTCTGATGGTGGCAGAGTCATACCGGAAAACTTCCTATGGTATTTTCTCCATGGAATTGTCGAAGGTTGTCTGGTCTTGCAGAAGGGTAAAGGAAACCGAAAGGGCAAGGTCACGGGGTGGAGACCCATCCAGCATGCCGACCTTACCGTAATGAATGTATTCCTCCAGCCGGCTGAAGACGAGAAAAAGGTGAGTCGATGCCTCCTTGGTTCGCTCAAGTATGGTAGACTAACTTACAGCTTCCAAAGTGGCCAATACCAGTCGTGGGTGACTTTGGGTTGGCGTTCTATACACAGTCCCGCAACCCCGCCGGAGACAATCCAAAGCATTATGGCTTCGATACACAAATGCCCAGATACCCGCCCGAGATGCAGCCTCGGCAGTGGTCCCTGCAAAACCCGTATCAAATTGACCAAAAAGCCGACGTCTGGATGATTGGTGTCATTCTGTGGGTACTAATCACGAGACGACATTCCGAGGAGGGACCCCTTTGGGACAATGGTGGTATACGTAGTAGTTTGCACACCATGCCCCCGGCTGGGAATACGGGTGTGCTTGAGCCTACGAACAACATATACGATTCCTCTATCGGCATCTATCGGCCTCGTTTGCTTGCACTTGTGAGGCAGTGCCTGTCATACTACCCTTGGGATCGACCAACCCTGAAGGAGATCAAGGAAGAGATCGAGGAACATTGGAGCGACTTTCCGGACGAAAAGAATGACATGAGGAGCATGAGGTTCATGGCGCGGAGTGAGTTTCACAAGTATAGATTGCACCCGGATTATCGCCGTTCGAACAAGCCAAAGTAGCGGATGGAAACCAAGTAGAGCTGTGTATATACAGGGGACGTTGGAAACCATCAATCAGTGATGGATATCAAGATTTCGTCATGACCGATTCCAGCGAATTGAAGCGTACTCTTGTGATAGAACTTTAATTATATGAGTGTTTAATACCAGATGTGTGCTTTGGTTTTGGTGCAAGCCATGTCCGTGAGAGAGTTGATAGAAATTGAAAGGTCGATATCTAATCCAAGTATCAGTTGTCGTCGTTGCTGCCCGTCCCACCTTACCAAAAGAGGAAATAGCCACCTGGACCCTCCTAGAGTCTTGGCGACCTATGCAATGCCGACCAACAACACCACAGATGTTCAATGAACACCTATACGGACCACTTACGATCCTCCCTCTGAATCCGAACCTTTCATTCCCGGGTCCTGGAATTTTGGTGCCCATAGCCATCTTCTGCGCGACCCCTCTACCTCCGGCATCGATTCTGCGTCTTTGGACTGGCTTTGAATAGCCACGTCTCACAACCCCCCCTCCGCTTTACACATACACTCGAATTGCAGCCATGCGTTTGGACGTGAAGGTACGGCAATCCCTTGAATGTCTGCATGTGGATCGGAGTGCAGCTACTGACAGGTCATTTGAATATAGAGACAGCTCTTTGCGCGATCGGAGCGAGTCAAAGGTAAGTTCAGTCTGCTCTCCGCACAATTGTTCGCAAGCTAACACGATCAAGGAATTGGTAATTATACCTTCGCATGGCAGCTGAATATTACTGAACAGTTACAAAGACTTCCATCCGACCGAGCCATGGATCCTCACTACACTCTATAGCGGTAAGCCTCGTGAGAAGGAGCATATTGAAGCTCGGGAAGCTGACAGTACCAGGTCATGTCCACATCTGGTCATACATTTCCCAATCGATCGTAAAAACCTTCGAGCTCACCGATGTGCCCGTCCGTGCCGGTCGATTCATTGCTAGAAAGAATTGGATTGTTGCTGGTGCGTCTAGTCCGCATGAGAGGACGTAATGGGCTGCGGTGTTGACAGTAAATTTCTAGGTTCCGATGATTTCCAATTGCGTGTCTACAACTACAACACCTCTGAGAAGGTGACGTCCTTCGAGGCGCATCCGGACTACATCCGTGCAATCGCCGTACACCCTACACAGTCATTTGTCTTGACCGCTAGTGTATGTGAGAGGAGATTAGAAGGTCGGACGACGGCTGACGCATTCACAGGATGACATGACCATCAAATTGTGGGATTGGGACAAGGCATGGAAGTGTACGTGGAACCAATTGGCAGCAATTCGAAGCAAAGTTAGCCGGCTGACAACTTCACAGGCGTCCAGGTATTCGAAGGCCACGGCCACTATGTCATGGGCATCGCCATAAACCCCAAGGATCCTAACACGTTCGCATCGGCATGTCTTGATCGCACAGTCAAGATCTGGTCCCTGGGCAGCGCAACCCCCAACTTCACCCTCGAAGCGCACGAAGCCAAGGGTGTGAACTTCATCGACTACTATCCTCAATCGGACAAGCCATACCTTCTCACAACCTCCGATGACCGCACAGTCAAGGTCTGGGACTACACGACGAAAGCACTCATCGCGACGCTCGAAGGCCACACTTCGAATGTGAGCTTCGCGGTATATCACCCCGAGTTGCCTGTGATAATATCTGGTTCCGAGGATGGCACTATCAAGATCTGGCATTCGTCCACCTATAGATTGGAGCAGTCCCTGAATTATGGTCTGGAGCGAGCCTGGTGTGTGGCCTACCAAAAGGGCAAGAATGGAGTTGCTCTCGGTTTCGATGATGGAGCTGTGGTCATCTCCATGGGTCGGGAGGAACCCGCTGTGAGCATGGACACAACTGGCAAGGTTCTGTGGGCAAGGCACAACGACATCCTTACCGCCGTGATCAAGGGCAACGAGAAGCTGAAGGATGCCGAGCGTCTGACCCTTCCGACCAAAGATCTTGGATCCACCGAGATATACCCCCAATCGCTGCTCCACTCTCCCAAAGGACGTTTCGTGGCAGTCTGTGGTGACGGCGAATACATCATTTACACGGCACTCGCCCTTCGTAACCAGGCCTTTGGCTCCGCACTGGACTTTGCGTGGGCCTCGGCGGAGCATGACAAGGATTATGCCATTCGGGAATCAGCCACGAGTGTGAAGACCTTCAGGAATTTCAAGGAGCGAAGCGTTCTCAATGTTGGATTCTCGGCGGACGGTTTGAGCGGCGGTATTCTCCTTGGTGTTAAGGGACAGGGTGGCATTGGTTTCTTCGACTGGGACAGTGGTGCGCTCGTCCGAAGGATAGAAGTCGAACCGAAGAACGTGTACTGGTCCGAAAGTGGCGAGCTCGTCACACTCGCCACCGAGGATACCTTTTACGTTCTCCGGTATTCAAGAGAGAATTACCTTGAAGCCGTTCAGAATGGCGAGGTCGACGAAGATGGCGCCGAATCCGCTTTCGAAGTTGTTTGCGATATCAACGAGAGGTAAGCTTGACATAGAGAAAAAGCCCTGTAAGGGGAGAATGCTAACGGATGCCAGTGTCCGAACTGGCACATGGGTTGGCGACTGCTTCATCTACACCAACAGCACCAACCGCCTTAATTACCTTGTAGGTGACCAAACCTACACCATCTCCCACTTCGACGCACCGCACTATCTTCTTGGATACCTTCCTCGTGATTCAAGAATCTACGTTGCCGACAAGGACGTCAACGTCGTTTCTTTTGCCCTTTCCCTCGCCGTTGTCGAGTACCAAACACTTGTTCTACGCGGTGATCTTGAGGCCGCCGAAGAGATTCTGCCTTCCGTACCTAAAGACCAGAACAACAAGATCGCACGCTTCTTGGAAGGCCAAGGCTACAAGGAGCTTGCGCTCAAGGTTGCGACTGACCCTGAGCATCGCTTTGATCTAGCTCTGTCACTGGGTGATCTCGAGCAAGCTGTCGAGATTGCCCGAGAGCAAGATACTGAGCACAAGTGGAAGACTGTCGGCGATGCTGCTCTCTCAGGATGGGACATTAAGCTCGCCCAGGAGTGCTTTGTCAAAGCAAAGGATCTGGGATCTCTTCTACTCGTCTACTCGGCTACCTCTGACGCGGCTGGACTTCGAGAACTTGCACAGCTTGCGGAATCCGCCACAGCAAACAACGTTGCTTTCTCTGCCCTCTGGCAAGTTGGGGATGTCCAAGGCTGCATTGACCTATTGGTCAAGACAAATCGCCTTGCGGAGGCAGTCCTTTTCTCACAAACGTACAAGCCGAGCGCTACTGCTTCGCTAGTGAAGCAATGGAAAACGAGTCTCGAGAAGGACAACAAATCCAAAGTCAGCAGGCTTCTAGGAACACCCCCGCAAGACGGCGAGGGAGATGCGGAGATGTTCCCCGAGTGGGACGAATACCTTCGCCTGGAAAGAGAAGGAGGCACAGTAGATGACCTTGTTGATATCAAAGAAGAGCCTGCTGATGATGCTGATGAAGAGATTGTTGCGGATGAAGACGAGGAGGAAGAGGATGATGATGAGGAGGAAGATGATGACGAGGACGATGAGGATGAAGAGGAGGACGAGGAGGAGACGACCGCAAAGAAGGCATAATCAGGTGCACGATGGCGAGGACCCTTGTAGAAACAATTCCTGGTTCGCAACCAGCTTCTTTTGGGTTGAGTTGCGCTACACAGTTAGACGATATGAGTACGGAATCTGAAAAATTATAACATCGACTTTGGCTTATTAGAGCATTTTCTGTACTTAAAGTGACTCCTTTATAATTGTTGAGGTATGAATGTTGCGATGATGATGTCCTTTGTCCTTTATCCATTGTTATTCCAGTCGCGTGGAGCCGAGGCCGATTTCCCTGCATGTTGGAGTGGCGGGCCACCGACGCCTCCGCCGCTCCATCCCATGCTAACTTTATACCTAGTCCTTAGTCCGACAACGCATTCATTCATTGACACGGTACACCCTTCACATCAACTCCTAGGTTTTCGACTCCTTTCGCTGCGATCATCTAAACAAAGAGAGATGAGTGGGAACAAGAAATCCAGCCTGACGGGGTATCTCCCCGATATCCTCATGGCAGCGGCTGCAGTACGTACATCCAATTCGGACAGGCACATGCTCCTGCGCATCCAGCTCTTCATGCTACACGCCTCCAAAGCCCCTACGATGGCTCCGCCACACGCCTCGCACATTATCCAAGTCTGACATTGAAATTGTAGCCGCTACTCGCATACTTCGTCATCCGCTCGCTCCTCACTCGCCTCGACCCAGAGGCCCAACAAAAAGAAGAAGCTCGACAGAAGGCCTCGGCTGCCAGCCGGAAACTCGACGCGATATTAGCCAACAAAGCGCGCGAGGACGACTCGGATTCGGAAGATGAATATGGAACACATAGGAGTAGAGGCGGAAGAAGGAAGGATCGCATCAGGCCTGAGGATCTCGCGTTGACATCTTATGAGCAGACAATTGCCATGGAGGTGGTGGCGCCAGAGGAAATTCCCGTCAGCTTTGATGGTAAGGACAATTCCGGGTTCTATGGCCGATCCCATCCCATAGACACGAAACGAGGCGCATTGGATACCAGTCGGAGCGTGGATGGTGCTAACTTTCAGCAGACATTGGTGGACTCGACAATATCATTGACGACCTAAGGGAGTCCGTGATTTATCCTCTCACACATCCTACCCTTTACACCGCGTCTTCACTCCTTTCCGCACCATCGGGCGTTCTTCTTTATGGCCCACCTGGCTGTGGCAAGACTATGTTGGCAAAGGCTCTCGCTCACGAATCCGGCGCATGCTTCATAAATCTCCACATCTCAACCCTCACGGAGAAGTGGTACGGTGACTCCAACAAGCTCGTTAGCGCTGTGTTCAGTCTGGCGCGAAAGCTTCAGCCAGCCATTGTCTTCATCGATGAGATAGATGCTGTGCTGGGTACTAGGAGATCCGGCGAGCACGAAGCAAGCGGAATGGTCAAGGCCGAGTTCGTCTACCCCACTGCTAGTTCCCTTTGAGAACGAAAACCACTGACATACCACTAGATTCATGACACATTGGGACGGCCTCTCCTCTACACATGCCGGTACAACAACACCTCAACAGATCCTCATCCTAGGAGCGACGAATCGCATCCAAGACATCGATGAAGCCATCTTACGCCGCATGCCCAAGAAATTCCCGGTCGGATTACCTAATGCTTCTCAAAGGCACAATATCTTCTCTTTGATTTTGCGGGGTACCAAGATTGACCAGGCACACTTTGATCTAGACTACCTGGTCCGCCTAAGCGCTGGCATGTCAGGTTCTGACATCAAAGAGGCCTGCAGAGATGCTGCAATGGGCCCAGTGCGCGAGTTGATCAGGAAGAAGAAGGCCGACGGTACCTTAAAGAAAGGAGGAAACCGCGGTGGACGTGGCGTACAAGCCAACGATGTGCGCGGCCTACGCACCGAAGATTTCTTTGGCCAAGGAAGGGGGCTGCGAGAAGTCGTTGACGAACTCGACGACGTAAGGGACGAGGTTGTCAATATCAAGGATGGCAACAGCCGACGAGTTCACACAACAGAGGAGTCGTCAGAAGGAAGTGGATATAGCACAGAAAGCGGCGGAGAGGACCCCCGTTTCCGGGATTCGGCTTACCAAGGCGACGTGGAAGAGGTCAAGAGACAGATCTAATGCTCGACATTCTTTATGGGATTGCGTATCTATAAGTGAGAGCATGCGCTACGTATATATGGGCGGCGTTCGTATTGATTACGGATCCTAGCTTCACCGCTGGTATGGATGAGCATCTATGGCGTATTTCAACATGCTTTCAACTGGGAGACATGTACTATTAAACCTAGAGTGGAACGGGATATCCGCAACATTTGCTACTGGCTATTTATGTTTTGGAGGCAAAACACAATCAACCTCTCTTTATGATTCATGACCGCTCAGTCCAAAAAACCTTTGTATCTACAGAACCCCCTCCGCTTCTTGTAACTATGAGTACCATGATTGGCTTGGGTTGCATAGCTTTAAGTTCCCATCCCAGAACAGGTGCATATGGAGTTGGGTAATCCAGAATAGCATGGAAGGGGCTCTTTAACCCCTCGCCATTGACCTCAGATCCCCTAGGAATGGACTTTTCCCATGCTTTGACTCCATCCAGAAATACTTCTACACAAGCGTTCTCGATGCCATCGTCGAATGCCACCGTTCCAGTGATGTCGATTTTGGGATCCGTGGCATCAGGGATGGGTTTGACCGTGGCACTAAGATGTGCACCAACTGTAGCAGAAGCATGTGCAAGGCGTATAACATCTGTATCAAGCTTCGGAGCCAACGTAGGAGCTCTCCTCCTTTTAGTTTTCGTCTCAAAAGCATATGCATATGCCAGCAACTTCTCGTCATCGTAGGCTTTACCTGCGAATGTGAGATTCAGTGGCATCCCCTCCCGCTCCTCCATATTGCCCATCGGCACGCTGACCGTGGGGACCCCCAGGTGTCTAATCGCACGGTTTCCATTGCTGTACTTGATACCGTTCTGTAATGAGTGACGCGTACTTTCGAGTTCGAATTCGAGATCCGCGAGCCCGACATCACCGTTCGCTGGGAAGACTACGCAGTCGAGTTTCTGTGCGTCCATCCAGTCTTCTAGATCCCGTTTGCGCTGGTCTTCTAGAGCTGGCAGGGCCTTTTCGAGACCGGGATGATCTTTCAGAGAACAGTTGTCGTATGCGGTGGCGAAGTTGGGCAGTTCCGCATACTTGATCCAGTTCCGGACTTCGAGGAAAGTATCTGGCACGTAGTTGGGCGGTTTCGGGAAGAGCAGGTTCGGGTTCACGTCTGCTATGGTCTTCAATGTCGCGTCGTTTGTTTGGATCAAGAATTCGTTCCAGGATTTGGCGATCAGAGACCCTCGTTCGATTAGATTCCAGTCCGACGGGGCTCCTTCGACATTGTTAGCTTCTCTGGACTTGGAGTCGTTTTCGTAGTTCGTGACGAGTGGAAAGTCTGTGGGGATGACTTCAGCACCCAGGGCCTCGAGGTCAGCGCGTGCAGTTTGCCATAATTTGAGTACCGCGTCACTAGTGACGACAGATTTGGCGTGAGGGTCTGAGTCTTGTTGACCGATGTATATCTTCGGCACACCTATACGTTTTCCCTTCAGCGAATTAGGCTGATTCTGTGCTTGATACTGCACATTTTGCGGTACGGGGAGTTTGACATGTTGCTGGTCCCTCCAAAAGTCCCCTTTAGTCTCTTGGTCAGGCTCGGCGATGACCGCGAGAAGTTCGAGCATATCTGCGACAGTCCTTGTGTAGGGAACAGGCACATCGCAGGTGACATACAGCGGCCAGAGGCCTCGGCAGGATAGAACTCCTCTAGAAGGAGTGTACGCTACCAAAGCATTGTTGCTCGCAGGGCTTCTCCCACTGGATACTGTCTCACTTCCGAGTCCGAAACAGGCCATATTCGTAGTTGTGCTCGTGGCAGCTCCGTTGCTAGACCCAGACGAAAAGGCGGCAGTGAGGTACTTCTTACTATATGGCGACTCCGCTCTACCATAGAGTCCCCGTTGCATACCTCCAGCAGCCATGGGAGGCATATTTGTCTTCCCAATCATGACGGCACCCGCTGCACGAAGCCGAGCAGCGATAGCAGAGTCCTCGTTCGATTGGAGCCCTTCCAAGGCGGGAGAACCATTGGTCACACTGAGGCCAACGTACTTGTAGCTGTCCTTCAGCGTGTATGGTATACCTTCTAGAGGCCTAGGAGGTTTCCTAGATGCCCGCCATGCATCTGACGCGGCTGCTTCGTCTAAGACTTTGGGATTGAAGAGTGTGAATGCATTGAGGCCATCACGGTTGTCGTATCTACCAATGCGAATGAGGTAGCTGGTCACTAGTTCAACGCTGGTAACGGCACCCGAAGAGAGTGCTTTTTTGTGGTCTTCTATGGTAGCTTCGAAGATATCGAATGTAGCCATCTTGTGATCGGACTGGTATGATTGTTAAAACTGGACTAGAATTGAACGGTGAGGTAGATATATACCATTGCTGGGCAACTGTAATTGGGAACGGGAATTGTGTCTATCAGGTTGCTTATAGATGTATCCGAAGACGTTGAAAGTACTTCAAAGCAATGATCATTACTTTCAACTTGTAGGTTGGTGTACCAGTCGCCGTTCAAAATAACACTGTGGTGGTGAAAGGCTATGATTATCACTTTACGATACGAGTAGTTAGGACGAGAACAAGTACTAATACGAGAGTTGATAAACGATGAAGCACTGGAGCATATATCTCCGATTTCGGTTGAAGGCAGCAATTTACGGAACTTAGGTGATCAATCACTGAAGTACTTAAAGTACAGCCAGCATTGCTGAAGAGACGACGTGTGCGTCCAGCAGATACGTATTCTTATCCGGCGTCTATAGATTCCAAGACTTGAGTGATCCACATCTATTATACGAAGTAGGACAAAGTATGTCAGAATAGGCCATTACTCATGCTGCTACTTTACCTCTATCAGATAGTGATGCTATCGTCCCCGCATCTTAAACGCCCTACAGGGATAGGCCAGCCTCGGCCTTGGCAAGAACGTACTAAGCTTCTAATTGCTATTATCTAAAGCTCTCTTTACACAGCACAACATCCTACAGGCATTACAGGATCTTCACAATGACAACGCTATATAGACCCACGGACGCTGTCCAACTGTTGAAGCCAGTGCTTCGATTCCCACGGGTACTCTCTGGCAATGGAGTCGCACGTATTCCCTTCTCCACCTCGCATGCGCCGAAAGCTACGACAAATACAACGAGTTCAAGCTCGCATCCGCCGCCCCCACCACGCCGATCAGTCACAATTGCAAATGACACTGGAAGTGTGCGATGGAGTGATTTGAGTATGGGCGAGAAGGCAGCGCGCACAACACAGCAGAGCGCCAATCTGATAGTCGTCGTAATTGGTGTAGCTTTAACTGTATGTTTCCCCCAGGCGCAAAAGACTTCAGACGCAATGGCTAACAAAATTCAGGGTACTGTGGGGTACTTCCTCTTCAGCGATGTATTCTCTACCTCATCGAAAACGGCGTATTTCAATCGTGCTACGTCTCGCGTTCGGCAGTCCCCCGCATGTACAGCAGTCCTTGGACCTTCGGACCAGATCTCAGCCTTTGGGGAGGCGTCATGGTCGCGATGGGCGCGCAATCGATTCATCGCCAGCAGCACGGAGACTGACAAGTGGGGCACCGAGCATATGAGGTTCAAATTCTACGTAGAAGGACCACTGAATCAGGGAGTCGTACACGTACATCTTACGAGGAGGCCGAGCCAGACCGATTATGAATACGCGATGTTGGCGGTGGATGTGAAGGGGCACCAGAGGATTTGGCTTGAGAATGCAGATTCAAGGAAGGATAGCAAGGTTGCTCCCAAGTTTTTCGGAGCGAGGTGGTGGTGAAATCTCCGCAATGAATGCTGGAAAATTGCATGTTTGAAAACCAAGGCTGGGAACGATTGTGCGTTATAATGGCAACAGGTTATTCTCCTTATTTCAAGAGGGGGAATCATCGTGTTTTCAAATGGCGACCGCAACATATGACCCTATGTGCATCTCAATCAAGTCCAATCGCAATTTTTTGCGATAGAGCATCTTTAAACATTTTATCTAGGCAGAAATTCAGATATACAATTGCAAATAAAGCCAGTCAGCACTTTCAAAATTACAATATGAATATTCTTCATAGACATAAACTTCAGTCGTTCCTACAATTTACATATCATTCCTTGGCATCTCCTCCGTCATGAATGTTTCCCGCACGTGAGGGGAGGGGAGCACCAATCGATGACTAAGCCGCCCACAATCGTGAGGCAAAATCCGACCAACACCACAATTGCAGCGAGGGACAATCCGGTAAATCGTCAAAGGTATGTCAAAATAACCCCCGTAACTGCACCTCTGCAGTTCTATGAAGATAAAAACAGAATTAATCGCTAATTGGAAATTTTTAGATGGCTCCTACAATCGTAAAGAAGCGTACGTTTTCCCCCAAACACCCGCAGCGATCCCCCGAATTCGCGATAGCGACGATAGATGGAATTCTCGCAGAAGCGCACCCAATCATATAAGAAAGAAAAAGAGAAGAGCAGAAAATGGTGTTGAAACAATTACAAAACCGCTGACACTCGGGACCACACAGACCGCAAGGCCTTCGTGCGCCACCAGAGCGACCGCTTCAAATGCGTGCCCGCGAGCTGGAGGAAGCCCAAGGGTATCGACAACCGGGTGCGCCGGCGCTTCAAGGGCCAGGCCGCGATGCCCAAGATCGGATACGGATCGAACAAGAAGACCAGGCACATGGCGCCCAGCGGGCTCAAGGCCTTCCTCGTGCACAACCAGAAGGAGGTCGAGCTGCTCATGATGCACTCCAAGACCTTCGCTGCTGAGTGAGTTGGGAGAAAAGCATATGGGAAGAAGGAGTTGTTGACGTGGATATAGGATCTCCCACAGCGTTTCTGCCAGGAAGAGGATAGAAATCGTTAACAAGGCACGATCTTTGGGTGTCAAGGTACGAAAAGATTGATCTGCCCATTGCTTTGGAGGATTTATATCTGACATTCTTTCTAGGTCACCAATGCCAACGCCAGGGTCAAGACCGAGTCATAGACTACTTGTTTATAGTTTTCTTTAATGACGAAGTTTGGTAGCGGGGCATATTCCCAGTCAATAGCGGCATACATAGGGGAACGGGGAAAAACATATTGGGCAATTCATGAAGCTCAAGATAACGGATGGCGTCCTGGGAAACACTAGGCATAGCCGGTTTATGATATTGGTACAAGACAATGCGCCATTTGTCTCATTCGAGATCAATCTATTTCTGATTTGGTCTGTGAGTGAGACTTTCGATGTTAGTGAGGTAGCTCAGAAGAGATATACCCAATGGTCAAGATAGGATGCATAATGAATTCCATCTTTCACATCACATCACAACCACGCCTTTTATCCCCCACACTCAAGTGACTGTCGCCAAGTGACGCAACAGCAACCGACAACAATAGGCTAAAATGAAACCGATTTTATATTTTCCTAACAACACGCTATGATGATATATTTTCTATGCAAGCTGCCCTTGGTCAGATCCGCCTAACAGCTCCCCGTCTTTCCCTGGTCTTTGATCAACGCGGCATAGTTCTTCCTCTCGTGGTCAGTGATAGCCTGCACCTTCGCGGCGCTCGCACACGTCTGATCGAAGTGGTACCCCAACCACTCTTTCGCCAACCGCCTGGCAAGCTCCTTTCCGATGACGCGCTCGCCCATGCAGAGGACCTGGCAGTCGTTGCTGAGGATGGAACGCTCGACGCTGAAGCTGTCGTGCGCGGTGACGGCCCGGATGCCGGGCACCTTGTTGGCGGCGATGGCGACGCCGAGACCGGTGCCGCAGATCAGGATCGCGCGGTCGGCTTTGCCCTGCTGGACGAGCTGCGCGGCGTCGACGGCGACGTGTGGGTAGGCGGTCTTGTCGGCGGACTCGGGGACGCCTACGTCGGTGACGGACTCGACGCGGGAGTCCTTCTCGAGGTCTTGGATGATGGCTTTCTTGTAGGAGACGCCGGCCTCGTCGCAGCCGATGGCGATGCGGAAGGGCTTGTGTTCAGACATATTGCTGGTAGGTGGTGGAGTGATCTAGAGATCGCTGGTGTCGTATTTGTCTTCGACTTTGTTGGAAACGTGCTTATTGCCTGAGCCGCTACGTTCGATCTTCGTGTCTGTGACTACGCGTCCGTCTACGATTCGTTCTACGGATCTCTTGACTTCCTTCTCGAAAGGGCGTGTCAGGATCTCGAGGTTGGTCTGTCCGACTAGAGGGTCGTTGTGCTCGCGAACTTGGACACGGTCTTTTCCGTCTGTGTTGCGGTCTTCGACACGTTGGTAGATGTGATCGGCGTTTGAGCTGATGTTCAGAGAGAAGAGAGCGCGCTTTGGGGGAGTCATGTTTTCATACGTGGCGGGGCCGTGGTAGGTTTAAATGATGTCAAATTGGGCTGAGGGGGGAATCCAATTGAGCCGCCGCCTACTTTGGACGAGCGGACATTACTAATTTGGGTATGCCGCGGGGAGAATTGCGGGGGGCTTCGCACCGAGGGTCAGCCATTGTAGCGAATGCTCGTCTCGAGGCATAATTAGTGGAAAGACTTTGCAAAATGGTCACATTTAGCACACATAGGAGAGGAAACATGACTGTTACTGGCTTTGGTTTTAGTCCGGCAAAGGACCGAAAGCTTGGTTATAATCATATTATTGTTGTACATATTGCATCGAGATTGATAGAATATTCTCATTGACGCATTCGATTAGAGCAACATAAGCTCCTTTTCTGCCACGCTAGCCCTTGTTTTTAAGAAGTCCTGACAACAGTGCTTCAACATACCGTCAATGAACGACTGGCTCATTTATGGTAACACATAGAAGCGTTCTGTAAACTCCGGAACACGTAGTAGCGTCCTAAACGCCGAAGCTTGCTTGGAAATCCTCCAGATGGGCCTGACCCTCGATACCAAAGAAATGAAACCTTAAAGAGAACACCATACGTCAGTAAAACCTTCCAATTAATAGATGAATGAAGTCGTAAAACCGAAAGTCATTAAGCGTTATAAGAGAATTGTTGTCCCGGGGTGTAGAGGTTTAACAAGTCTTCGGGAACACCGGTCGAACTGGATTGGAGGAAGACGTACCAGTCTTCCACGTTTAGTGTCGTGGGCACAATGGGGTTATGTCGGCCATTACTGCTGTTGCTCCAGGCATCATCAGTGGCAGCGCCTTGTTGGTTCTGGGCCATCATATCCATTTGCTGAGCCCACGCCTGCGGATCGTTCTGGTCGAAACCAGGCATGGACACTCCTGGTTGGGCGTTCTGCATGTTCTGACCTCCTGCCATCGGCTGCATGCCATTGTTATGTGGATGCATTGCCATGGACTGAGGCCGCGACAGAGCAGGATCCACAAGGCTATGCTGCTGTACTGGAGAAATCTGGGGGAAATTGACCTGCGTGTCAGCTGGGAAAAGCTGGTCGGGCTGGAAATTCTGCCACAGCTCTTGTGAGATGTTAGGGGAATTCCTTGTCACTAGGAACAAATCTGGAGGTGTTCCTGGGTAGGAATGTGAAGGATTGAATGGCGTTGTTGGTCGTGTGCCAGACCGCGAGGGACCCATGAAAGCGTCATTGTTCTGCCGTGTCATTTGCGGCGAAGACGCTGAGATCTGCGGCATTTGCTGTTGTGGAAGTTCTCTAGATGGAGTTACGGCAGGCGTCTGCGGCCTTGATCGCTCATAGGAAACTTGCGGCGCTGGTGGGCCGTTGTGAGAAAAGCCGAGATCCATGTCGTCGAACTTTCGTTTGGGCGGTTCCTGTGTAGGTCGGGGAGGGGGAGGGGCTTGATGAGCGGCAGAAGGTTTGTTCTTCTGGTGACGTTTACCGGCTGCCTTTTGAAGGCGTTCCTCGAGATGCTTGTTCCCAAGAATCGACTCGAACAGTGTGTGGACCATCTTCGCCACAAGCCAGACTTTAGAGACTTCTTTTAGGGCATCCATGCAGATGTGGAGGCGCTTCTCAGTTTCTGCCACAATGCTTTTATTCGAAGATCGCATCTGATAAACATGCATGATGAGGGCGGAGAACAGACTGTACACTATGAAAGCCGGTGTGTACCGTATCTCATCATGTGCGCGCAGGTTCTCGATGATGGACGTGATCATTGCAGCAGCTTGATACGCGATATTTCGCGACGGATAGGCATGCTCTTCGAAGCCATTTATTCCGTTATTTTTGGGCGATCCTGCTGGTGGCATATGTGCTCTGTGGAGAAGACACAGAGTAGTACTAAACCATAGTAAGAATTGTCAAGCCGCGAAGGGTATGAGTACGTACTAATAGTTTGAATGTAGCAGTGCTGCCCAGAAATGATGGTGCGATCTGTCCCATTGTACTTCTGGTGGACAATGCTGTAACCAATCTGCTAGGGCCATGTCACTGTGTGTTAGATCAATGGCGTTCGTCCGTCGATATTTGGATGCCACGGAGTACTGCTGGGACAGAACGAGCCCCATGATCTCACAGAGCTTGACATAATTGATGAAGAAGTGAACATGAACTGGTTCAGGCGGGTATTCGGCTGGCCGGTCTGGTTCGTCCTCGATGAAGTCGTCCTCTGTAATCATCTCCACATCAGAGTCTTCCGGATTGATTGCTACAGGACGTCCAAGCGCAACAGCCACGGACCGATCTCTCGAGAACAGTGACCACCAGATCCGTTTCCAGAGGCGCTTATCAGACTTGCTCAGCTGCGAACCCTCGACACTAGATAGGTTAGCAAATTTCCAGCTAGATGTGACATGACGAGCACCCACCTTCTATGCATGCCAGAGCCTTGCGCTATGACAATACCAACTCGGCTCCAGTAGAATACATTCTTAGTCACATCTGTGTTGCAAGGTCAATGAAGTTTCTGGTGCATTCGCATTCAGAGCTTACCTTCTGGGCCTTCCCAATACCAACCCATGAGAATGACGGATTGCACTATGGTCACACGATCATCCTCATAGTTGGCATCGTACAACGCTTTAGCTCGCTTGTAGAAAGTCATGGCAGCAGGTGTAGTAGAACCATTTGAATCCATAAGCTGGGCATTTGTGCAGACACGAGAACCGGCAAGCAGTATAGCTTGGAGGAGCAGCAATGAGGGCGGATTCTTGGGGTCCCTGTACTGTCGCATGAATCGGCTCCTGTTGATGACGGGGACAACAGGTGCAACCCATTTGAAGAAGGCGTCGACCAGTTCGTCGCACAATGCTCGAGGTGGGAGCAAGAATGCTCCGCGCTGGTGGAGGATATCGATTTCCATATTGTCCAGTTCATTCACTCTAGCTTTGGCGCCGCGAACATTCTCGGGTAGCGGATAGTGTACGACGTCGGTATTTCCATAGCGATCATGAACCAACAGCGAGAGGTTCGAAGACTCTCCCAAGTATGCGACCCGTCCGGCTTCCTTGATTGGCGCCCTCGCAAACTTGGGCTTCATGAATTGTACGTAAGTTCCATTGTGAGTAGCCTGCTGGGCCGCATAGGCAGTGGACATGGTAGTCGAGGGTGTTCCATCGGGCGAATTGTATACGGTCGTTTTGTCTCGGGCTGCGTCTCTTTGCGCGCCATCGCCGGGTGTACTGACTGGTGCAGGCGATCGGTCATCAGGCTGGCTGTCACCCAGTTCACTGGATATTACATATTAGTGTCTCACTTGGACGCATGTTCAGGCAGCTTACCTTTCCGATTCTTTTGTTCTCGCTTGGGTCTTCTTCCGCTTTGGCGTGGGGATGCGGCACTCTATGGAGAAGGCGGTGCAGTTCGTGCATGGCACACCCAGACTCGCGGCATCGCATCGTACCTAGATATCGGTTATTGTTATGGGCCATGATGGGGAGAGTCCGATAGGGCGGAATCTCACTTTGCGGGCATGGCAAGCTGCAGATTGAGGTGGTTAGTAAATGTGGTGATATGACCTCGGTGCCTCGGTTCATCTGGATAAGTAACCAAACGATCCAACTCTTTAAGACCACCGACACGGCGCAACGAACATGACGCCCTTCCTTGCTTCGATCTTATCATAGTAGGGGATAATAAAAGTAGGGATGCACGTACTTTCGCAGGCACGCGATGCGCGCTGTCTCCTGAATGACGGATGATTCTGCTGCTGCGAGGGCCTACAGGATGCTGGTCAGCTAGATGCGGTGGTGCGGCGCGCGCAGAGGCGGTGGAGGGGGAGGAGAGGAGGAGACGGACGGTGCGGGATTGGTACTGGGTTGCGCAGCCAAAGGTTGAGAGGAAGGGGCAGTTGAAGCCATGAAGCTATGCTCTCCGCTCATGATTGCAACGTGTTGTAGCAGTCTCTTCGACCTTGGGAGTCGTGGACCGTAAGTCTAACTAGCATGCGCGGTTGGGTGTGTAATAGTAAGGTTCAAAGATGGGGGAGGACGGTGCCGAGAACCTTTCCAAGGTTAGCCTCGACGGTCTACATGGGATCGAATAATAGTGTCGTTAATGGTTTGGGGGAGACTCGAGAGGGGAGAGCGAGGAGAACAGCATGTGTTCGCGTGCGTGCGCCTGGGGAAACCGACAAGTAGTTGATTGATTACACCCACCTGCTCTATGTATGGCTGGTGTTGCCTGATGATGATGATGATGATGATGATGATGATGGAAGTTGACTGTTCTTTTGTTACTCTTGCTGCTGTAATCGCCGTGCTTCTACGACTATGTAGCAACAGTGGGTAGATGTGTGTGTGTTTGGTTCTTTGTTTCCATCTACGGAATACAACCATCGTTATTGAAAGAAACGAATAGATTATCTACCTACTACATATCCTTCCGCTCCAGTAATTCTTGCTTATTCTATATTGTCTCACCCAGTCCGATCCCGACGCTTCTAGCCTTACGCGGCCACTCTTTCGACCCGATATATTTCAAGGAAAACGGGAAGAATCGCATGCCTCTCTGATCATCGCCGGTGTAGCCCGTACACTTCTGGGGTTGCCCGAGTGCCACTTACTGGGCACGACGAGTTAAAACGGCGTGAATGGTCGTAACGTGGTGCGGAGTGTGCTACTCCTGCCTGTGCCTAGGCACTATTGGGCCTCGTCGTCATGCTCGTACAGTCAGTCCTGTTGGTGTCTGCTCACATCTGCACAAACACATAAACGCACCTCATACCTTCATTCACCAGCCTACCTAGAGTGTACACAGCAGTCCAGACTTGAACTCGAAACCCACCGTTATTCATTGGTGGGAACACCATGAACGTCTTGTTTCAGCGGCAAGCCTTGATCCGTTATGCTTTCATTAATTGTAACAGATCTTCTAAGATTAGCTTCTCCCCATATATTAGGATCTCCGTCTATGTGCTCCCCTCCCGAGCCCGCTCTTGTGACCCCGTCCTTCCCTCGTCCGGAGCAGCCGTCCGCTACACGCTCTCTCGCTCTCTCAATACATCGTAATGCATTAGAAACTATCTCAGGAACCTTACTAGCTGTCCTCTAACCTTCTTTGAACCCTTTGACAGGGCTAATCCCCTCATCTCAAGCCATTGGCTGCGGCGTGTGCTCTCTAAATACCACTATGGAAAGGCCTCCGAGACCCCAAGCCTGTCACCAACTTCGACCTTGCGCAACACGAGTTTACATGTGAGAGAGCACAGTCACATACTGTGTAGACTTTCTATGCCGCCTCAGCCCGCGTAGTGTTCCCCTGCCGTCTCAGCTTAAACGCCTCCAGGTTCAATTCCTTGTTGATCGGCGTGATCCATCGTAGGGTGACTTGACCAGCCATGTCTTGTGCGACCTCCTCCTCGGTAGCGAAAAGATAATCCTGATGCTCCAATGGATCCAGTTGGATCTCGAATGTTTTCACTTCGACTTCGAATATTAGTTTCTGCCATACCGCCGTCTCCTGTGTGCGTTTGCTGAATTCCTCCCACCCGAATTCACCAATCTTGCGGACGAATCTCGTCACGTCCAAGCCTGTCTCCTCTTTGACCTCTCTTGCCACTGCATGCAGAATGGTCTCGTCGGTATCGTCTACTTTGCCTCCAGGTATCTCCTACTGTTCGTTAGTATGGAAATCGTTTCATACTCTCCGTGGACATGAGACAAACCCAAAAGTTAGCGAACGCTAGTTCCTCCTTTGCCCTCTGCACCAGAAGCAGTTGATCTTTGTCATTGAAGACTGCACCTCCCGAGCAGAGAATGGTGTATTGGGGATTCCGAGCGAGAAACTCTTTCTCCGTCACCATGTATTCCTCTAGTGATTGGGGATATTCAAATGGAACTTTGGCTGTCATGTTTGTTGACAATGATTTGCGGAGGATCTTGACTGACAATGGATTGTTTTGCTTTTTGTGGATTCCTTGAATGAAGTTACAAGATGTCTTTGCACTCGATCCCTTCGTAAGAAAGTGGATAGTCAAAGTCAGTGTGGATACGAACGATACTTGAAGCCTACGTGAGGTAGAGGCAGACTAAGTATGGTCGTTTCCTTGCTGCCTGATTGAAATTCTACATTTGCCCACAATTTGGGCTTTATCGACATAAGGCAACAGTATTTCTCCTTCGCTATTTGATTATATTATTAATGAATTCAGTCTACCAAGATTGAAATACTTGTGTGGGCATGCACAGTGTTCAAATAGCATCACGTGCGTTGGTGTGTATCTTGAAAGTCGAAGAGCGCTAGTCCGCATTCTACACAGTAACTAATAGTTGGTTGGAGATCTGGGCACGAACCACAACATCTCGTCAGTCGCGTTCACTCCGCATTTACTACCGACATCATCACTTTCAACTAATTTTCTTGACAACCTCTGCACAACCCCGTCCTACGGATAGTTGTCGTCGCCAGGCAACACGCAATCTATTCGATCCACGGTACCCGCAGAACAACCTCTTCAATATGCCCCGCCCAAAAAGAACGAAAGTCGCGTCAACAGCGGCGGCGTCGCGCGTCGCGCCGTTAAGCAGCACAACAACCAGCACGGAATCGATTCAACCGAGAAGAAAATCTAAAACTGCACGACACCAGACAGAAAATATCAGCGATGACAGTGACGGGCTTGTTGTCAGAGCTACCCGTGCGCGTTCCTCACGACAAAACGAGTCCGATCAATCCCTACAATTCACGATGACCGGCGCATTGCCTGCAGCCACTGAGACACGAACAGAGACCCGGAAACGAAGTAGTCGCGGGAAAGAGCTGACCCCACGAGCAGTCTCAACATCAGAGGCTAGGCGCACACCGGGATCGAAAAGTTCTAGCAGAAGGATCTCGTCTGGCAGACGTACCAGGACAAGTACACAAGATGTCTCCCAAGATAGTCCGCGGCAAGGAGGTCTTGATTCGCTCGGAGGTATTGGTCAAGATGAAGAGAGCAGCATGCTTGACCCAAGTCTTCTCACATTTGGATCACTGGGCTCTGATTCACCCGATGCAGCTGGCACGCGCCCCCCATCAGCAATGAAAATCGGGACCACACCAGCGCATGAGACATCCATATTGGCGATCAAGAATTTCAAGCGTCGGCCGCGGCAACTAAGTCTGCTACGCCAGGCACAACAAGCAACCGATGTCGAGGACAATGGCGAGGACAGTCTCGATGAAGCAGATTTGGATGACCTGGATGACTTTCTCCCGGAAGCAGAGTCAACTCCAATCCATCTTCGTCAGAACCCGCCGAACGATGATAACAATGATCCTGTCGATCAAAGTGGACTAAGTCACTCCAGCACTAGTTCACGAGGGAGGAAGCGTAAATTATCTCCGGTGATACAAGTCCCGCGCTCATCACCACCATTTGACCCACCATCGGGATTGGATGTTTACAATTCACAGCGATCGTCACCAAGCCTACCAGATTCGGCCGACGAGAGTCTTGAGGAAGTGGTGGAGACACAGGAGCTTGGGGATCAGGAACCAGAGCAAGATATCATGAGCGAGACCATGGCACCCCCAAGGTCAAGTAGTCCCCCCGAACAAGCGCAAGCATCTCCAACGAACACACGACAGAGATCCAAGAGAGGGACAACAAGGAGAGATAGTGGCAACCAGGACTCCGAGGGCGAGGAGACTGAGCGGCCGAGGAGAAAAGCGAGGAATGCCCGGTCTAAGAACGAAACGCTTTCCACCGCGAAACTTCAGGCACTTCTTCCTCGAAGGCGACACCACATCGAGAAAGAGTATGACGAATTCGATATAGAAAGCTCTAGAGACTCTGAGATTATCGATTCCGATGAAGATGAGCTGCAAAGACCACCAGCGCGTGCACCAAGGGCTGCGACCAAATCTACGAAAAAGCTTTCTAAAGCAGATAAGAAGTCAACCATGCCGACGAACAAGGCGAGGAGAAATACGAGGACATATGGTCGTCGAATATCATCCGATAAGGAGAACGAAAGCTCAAATATCTCACATGAACAAGCTGAAGAGGAGGACGAAGAAACCGGAATTTCAATGACCCTGCCCAGTGAGCAATTAGCGGCAATGGCAAAGAAATTCGAAGACGTCGATGCATGGGAGATGGACTTTGAGAGTGTGGATGTGACAGGTGGCAGTTCAAGTCCTTGGCGATAAATTTCCGAGTGCTCTGCAGCGTATTTCTAGATGCCTCGCGGAATCCGCAATTATGTAACATATAGCTCTTCGAACGGTGACCGAACCGAATGATATTAACTTCTTATCACCTACGCCTACAGAGCGTGAATCCTTACATAGTCGTCCATCCGGCGCACCCAACACTATATGTGCGTACAGTTGAGCATCAGCAAATAATACAGTGGAAAAATGAAATCGGCATTTTGATAGAGATAATAACCAACTAATTAATAACATTTACACAGTTACGAGTAATATGGACCCCAAATCGGTTACGACGGATAAGAGGCGAGACGACGTCAAAAGCCCGCTAAACCCAACCCCGAATCACTACCCCGGTTTTCCATTATCATTCATCATCATCATCACTTTAGTTAGCAGAGATGTGGCCTGAATTTACAGATACAACCCATAGAACATAGCATTCAACGACCATTACGACTCTATAAGCTACATAGCATTAATTAGATAGACTTCCAGCAGCAAACTCTCTTTCTGCTATCTTAAGGTGCCTGCCGGTCAGTCCTTGTCAATCGCTGGAGTAAGTAACTATCTACCTAGTTAGTCAAATCTAGCAAGGGTTCACCTCACAAGTTCCTAGAGGCTCTTGCTCCCACTGTGCACGGCCACTCAGCTTCGACGTACCCTTACTCACTCCCTCTCACTACACACCTTCAACTGCTTCTTCCTCCGAAAATCACCTATACTCTTCCGCCTTTCTCCTCTCCCATAACTTGAGAATGACGCAGTGACTTGATGCCATGCGCCTTCCCGACCACTGCAACCACCTGTCCTATGCAGCTCCCCCTCGACCAACTCCACCGGGCTTCCTATGGCCATGCACCCCACCAATGGATCCCCTTCCTCCAAGACGAGCTCGACTCCAGTAACCTCGACATTACGGCCACGCACCCGCCGCTTAATATCCATTGAGGACGAATATAATCAACCCTCTGATAATGATCATGGCACCTCTTCCTACGAACCCCGAGCTGGGTCGCCAGCTGTGAACAACCGCGCCTCACGATCTTTCATGACCACGACTCCCACCGCATTTGTCCGTTCCGCGAGTGCGCAGGCTTCAAAAGCCAGCCGAGATACTTCGAATACTCTGTCCGGATTTTGGGGAACATCTCTGTCGGCTATCCAAGGTTTGACCGCCAATGTGCTGGGCAACGATCCGGCCTCCGCGGATGCTTCCGCAGGGTCGAAGGCGTACTCCAAAAGCCGCGGGTCTACCAGCGCTGCACCCCCGAAGAAATGGGGACCATCGTCCTCAAGTTCGCACGTAGGTGCGGGCACCCAAGACGAGAGAGAGCGTCTGGTGCGAGCAATGAAACGCAAGGACCTGCTCACCGCAAATGAACATATATTGCCAGATTCAGTTGGTCGCATCAAACGCAGGAACTCTGATGAGCGCATCAGCGTGTCTGCACCTCCTGGAGAAGGTGAGGACCGCGATGCCTTAGTATATATACACCACGTACGGCCACAGGATACACTAGCCGGACTTTCCATAAAATACAATTGCGAACAGGCCGTCTTGAGGAAAGCAAATCGAATGTGGCCGAATGATAGTATACAAATAAAGAGAACGATAATGCTTCCAGTCGATGCATGCGGTGTAAAGGGCCGACCTGTGGATGGGCCAAATTCGCTTCAAGAAGACCTCCTTCTGGACGACTACTCCGGAAGCTCACGCACCAATGAACAGAAACAAGCAAACAGTACCATAAATGGGGAGTCTCAAAATTCGTATCACCATCGCCGGGCAGCGTCCTCGGTATCCAATGCGGACTCAGAATCGCCATGGAAAACCGAATCGTGGGTTCTTTTGCCCAACGATACGTCACCTACAGAAATTGGACGCATATCACGCAGAGCACTTGGTTTTTTTCCACCAGCTCGCCGGAAATCAATCGCTTTCTCGGATGCTACACCAACTGCTTCGTTGGATTTGCCTAGATCCTCTACTTCTACGAACCCAGTTGGCTCACCAAGTCAATCGAAGGGCCGCGCATCTAGTCGCACGGCCTCTGTCTCTCGCCCGGGGGGACGTCAACGAAGTAATTCTCAATTCTCGCTCCATGGGCCCGGAGGGGTTGGTACCATGGGCCGGAACGTCCGCAGCCCTGGGCCGGCTCAAGATGGGCTGAACAAACTTTTTGCATCACATTTGCCAAACGTTGCTCCTCCGCCAGGGCAGGAATATTTTACTCCTTGGGCACCATCTCTTCTCGAAGCTGATTCCGGCACGTCCAACCAGTACGGCGGTGGATCGGGTGCTCGAACACCGTTGGGTGGCCCAGGTATTGACCTTCAAGAGATTGGTGGTGCCATAGAAGGATGGGTTAGAAAAGTAGGAACCCAGGCTAGCAAGCTCTTGAACGAACCTGGTACCCCTGGGCAGGGTAAGAGATCCGCTGTTCCTGTTATTGGAGCCGTAGGTGGTGATTTGGGTGATCTTATTGAGCTGAGGGACGATGCGTTTGATAGTGGGGACGGAGAACGGGGCAGATCCATTCGTCAGGAAACATTACCCTCCACGATGGACCAATACCAAAGTGCTCGACCAGATATCAACCTGGTGATGCGAGACAGAACCCGAAAGAGCAACAGTAGCAAGAAAGACTAGGGGTCAGGGATCTATAGACGTAAAATATTGGGGTTTATTAAGTCGGCGTCAAGGGTATGCGCATGCGGCGCGAGTAGCAACATATTCGTGGCCGTTTATTTGAAAGCGTTTGTTGGCGTTGGAGAGACATCGTGAGCAGTGCGATGTCAACTTTGTCGATTGTTATATACCTACAGAATGCATATACCAACAGCCAATATTATGTTTGAAGTGACTGGATGATTTACAAATAGGAACGACGTTGCTTGCCAGATCTGACAACATCAATGCTTGAATACGCAGGTACTGAACCTATAAGGCTGTAAGCGACGGGATTCAGTGAATCGAGCCTATAAGCTAAGTTTCGCATGCCCAGAGATGAGTGTGCAGGTGTCCGTGCATGGGTCGAAGTCTCGGGCGGACAAGGACACGGACAAAGAATGCTTCTCATTTGCTTATTTCAGGTCTTGTATACAGTTTCGAACGTAATTGAGGAGGCATGTTGAAAGTATCTGGCGGTTGCCTTCGTGTGCGAGCTCGAGTGCAAAAAGGAATCTGTCCAGCCCCACCAGGCATTCGAAATGGAAGGTCATTATTCGCGGCATCTACGCCGCGGCTTGCCCCGGCCTTCACACAAGTAGCTTCCCAGAGCCAGATTGATCAATCGAACAACATCCTCCCCACTACTCCCACCACTCTCTCGACAACTCCAGGACTCAGGAACTCGTGGTTCGGCTTCTGCAAGAGGCGACACTTCTCAATCATGCACCGTGCCCCCGCCGCAATGGTGACCCGCCCTAACCCGGACGTCACCATTAACACTCCCCGTGACCCGAATACGCTGTCAAACTACCACAATTTCATCACTCGTCACACCTCGGCCAGTTTTGATATTGACTTTGAGAAGAGGGTGCTCAAGGGTGGTGTTGTGCTCACTCTCGAATCGCTTACGGACGCAGAGACCAAAGAGATAGTCTTGGACACCAGCTTCCTAGACATCAGCGATGTCAAAATCGATGGGCAGCAGGTGAAATGGTCTGTTAAGGATCGTTCCGAGCCGTATGGAAGTCCTCTCACCATCCAGCTGACCGAAGGTGTTGCGAAGGGCAAGAAGTTCGACGTCGCCGTAACGTTGTCCACTACAGATAAATGCACGGCTCTTCAGTGGATGACACCCGCGCAGACGAGCAACAAGAAACACCCGTACATGTTCTCGCAGTGCCAGGCTATTCATGCACGATCTGTCTTCCCTTGCCAGGATACGCCAGATGTCAAGAGCACGTTCGACTTCGCGCTGAGGTCTCCGTTGCCCGTACTTGCGAGTGGTCTTCCTACCGGCGCAAAGGATTATGAGAATGGTACTCTTCTCTACACTTTCGAGCAAAAGGTCCCAATTCCAAGCTATCTCTTTGCGATCGCCAGTGGCGATCTTGCATCGGCCTCAATTGGACCCCGCAGCACTGTTTGGACCGGACCGGAGGAGCTGCTCGACTGCCAGAGGGAGCTTGAGGGCGAGATCGAGCCTTTCATGACGGCCATTGAGTCCATCATCTCTCCTCCATACCAATGGACGCAGTATAACTGTCTGATTTTGCCGCCGTCTTTCCCTTACGGTGGAATGGAGAATCCGGTCTGGACCTATGCGACACCGTCCATCATTTCTGGAGACAAGCAGAACATTGACGTGATTGCGCATGAGCTGTCTCATAGCTGGTCTGGTAACCTTGTCTCTGCGGCATCGTGGGAGCATTTCTGGCTCAACGAAGGCTGGACAACCTACCTTGAGCGCAGGATTCAGGCGTATGTCCACGGAGAGGAGCACCGTCATTTCTCCTCGATCATCGGCTGGAAGGCCCTTGAGGAGTCTGTCGAGCGATACGGAGTAGACCACCCCTACACTAAGCTCATTGTCGATCTGAAGGGCAACGATCCCGACGATGCATTCAGCTCCATCCCTTACGAGAAGGGTTTCCACGCACTGTACGCCTTTGAGCTTCTTCTAGGAAAGGCCAAATGGGACAAGTTCATTCCTCATTACTTCGAGACTTTCAAATTCAAGTCCGTCGACAGCTATGACTTCAAGTCCTGCTTGATCGATTTCTTCGCGTCTGATGCGGAAGCAAAGAAGAAGCTCGACGATTTCGACTGGGACAAGCTATTTTATGCACCCGGATACCCGCAGAAGCCCGAGTTCGACGACACTCTCGTAAAGACATGCTACGAGCTTTCCGACAAGTGGCAAGCTCGTATCGAGAAGGGCGACAAGTTTGAGCCTCAGGCGGCTGACGTTGCGTCTTGGGTCGCCAACCAATCGGTCGTCTTCCTCGAGCGTGTACACGCCTTCGGCGATAAATTCTCTGCTGCTGATTACCACGCCATGGGCAGTGCGTACGGCTACACAACAACTCAGAACATCGAGGTTACCAGCAGATACCTCAGCGTTGGACTCCTGGCCAAGGTGGAAGAGAGCTACGCCCCCGCTGCTGACTTGCTCGGCCGCATCGGAAGGATGAAGTTCGTGAGGCCATTGTTCAGGCTGCTCGAGAAGGCGGACCGTGAACTTGCACTGAAGACTTTCGAGAAGAACAAGGACTTCTATCATCCTATTGCTAGGTAAGCATACTGTGATTCTCCACCGTGCAACATCACTTACTAACACGTGGCTTGCGTAGGCAAATGTTGGAAAAGGATCTATTTGGTGATGAAAAGAAATAAATATGCTTCTTTATTGGTAATAACAGTAATATGGAGTTTCTTATGCCAACCCAATGTCTTTTCAATATAGATGTTCCGTCGTTAATGTTAGATGAAAACAAGGGCAATCAATAACCCCCAAAACACTCGTATGTAAAAAGAATTCACAAAATACAAACATACCACACATGCTCAAAAAGACACATCAGATGGTGTTCGCCCCTCCTCCAATTGCTCCGCTTTGCGAGATCCGTATTCCTCAAGCATTTGCTGCACCTCCGCAAGCCCTTGCTGCACCTTCGCTAACGCAGCAGTAAGTTCATCCTGACGTCCAGCCAGTAATCCCACCGCAGACTCCTCGACTTCATACCCAGTCTGTGATTGTCCGTGATATTCAGGAATCCACCCCGATACCGGACTCCCGCCCGTAGGCACGCCGTCCTTGCGCCATCCCTGGATCATCGTCAGCACACTCTGCTTCAATTGCCGTTCGTGCTGGAGACACAGCACCGCCTTGTCGTCACGTGGTCGAGGGACGACAGGCCGTTGGCAGGATGTGTCTGCGCAGGTGGGTCTGCTGGGGGTGGTGAGGGCTTGGGAGATGGAGGTGGTGAGTGAGATGATGTTGGAGGACATTGTGGTCATGGCGGTTTGTAGGTCTTCTAGTGAGATGGGAAGGGGCGTAGGGAAGCTTGTTATTGGGAGGCAGGATTTGAGGGTGTTGAGGGGGAGTTTATTCATGCGGAGTAGATGTGGTTGAGTGTTTGAGATGGAAGATATATGTGGTTGGGTGTTTGAAGATGGAAGTCTCGAGATGGAAGACAGATACAGTCGAGTATTCGAAATCTCTTGGGAGGATTGAGATGGAGATATATGGAGGGAGTAGACTGGAAGATCAAATAACAACTCGACTGCCGTTCGTATGATCATGTGCTTTTGAAATGTTGCTTTCGATCCGATACCGTGGATCGTGAATATTGGAAATGAGCATCATTCTTTAGGTGCAACCGTGTATTGGCTGGTTCCGAGAAGAAAAAAGTTGTATCTCGAAAGAAATTTGAGAAATATTGATTGCATTCCACTTATGGCTTGCAGTATCTATTGGTTGAGATGTCTCAACAGTGGCTGAAGCTCAAAAATTTGCTGCTTGTGTAGTCCTCCACGCCGAATTGGAACTTTATAGTATAGAAACAATAATTATGACCCAAACAATGGCACAATGTACTCAACAACTAAGAGTATATAAGCCGTAGAAAGGTCCTGGAAGTCCTCCACAATCAAATTTCATCCCTTCACAGCACAAGTCAAAGGTTCCTTCCTCACAACAGTGCTATATCAAACCCCATCAGCCCAAGCAGCAGCTCACTGAATAACAACCATCAACTCAACAACAACCAACGCAACCATGCTTTCAAACACAAAAGCCATCTACTTTGTGTTCTTCTTTCTTATCACCATCTACATCGCCTGTCTCAAGATCAAAACACCACTCGCGATGGTGTATCTCCTCGCCATCTTTGGGTTTGCCATCCAGCAAATCCAAGAAAAGGTGGATAGACGATTACAGCAACTCGCGTTCGCCTTGGTAGGCGTCTTCTCAGCCATCATCTGCATGTGCGGCAAGACGATCCTTCCGTACGCGATCGGTGCCGTCGGAATCTCAATCATCTTGACAAAAGGCTGCAACGCCGCTGGCTCGTCACTGGAGTCGGGGTGGTTGCAGAATCCATCAACCATTGGGAGGGACACGAACATGATGCCCACCCTTGGGTCAGCACTTGCCCCCTTGACCGGCCTATTCAGCGACGTTACTCGATGGATGGAGTCAGCCAACTTGGGCACATCAGCCCCACCATCGGTCTATGACATCCCATCGGTCTATGACATTCCATCGAACGATGGCGACGGCGAGTGGGAGCAAGACTGGGACGACAATGCCTCGCTAGCAACCAGCGAGATGACCTTCGCACCACGCAGACCACCCCGTCCCATCCCCCATCAGCAGCAGATTGCTCGCCCGGATGCCTTCTCCAATCCACGGCCGTACCCCGTCTACGACGTGCCGGCCGACTCCTACGCAGATGAAGACGAAACCTCCGTTCTCTCCGCTCCCTCATCCACCTTGACCACCTCAACCAGGGGAGAACGAAGGGGATTTCGTGGTCCCGGAGTGGTTTTGGGCCAGAATCAATGGGACCATATGCATGATCCGCATATGAATATGATCATAGAAAGGCTGAGGGAGCAATATCCTGATGCGCGAATTATTCGTGTTGAGGAGGTCAAGTTGTCAACATTATTGAAGAGGGGGGCCAAGTGGATATTTAAGCCGGTTTGGAAAAAATGAGGAAATGGGGAGAGTGAAGGCTGCTTCTTGCTTCGATTTTGTTAGTCGATGATGAAATGGTTTTTGGGTTTTCGTGATTAATTGAATACTAGATGAATGTGTGTTTCTTGGGACAGTGGCCCTGGATATGGATAACCAGGACCATGGCTGGACCCACCTCTGTATTTTCTCTCTCAGCCTCTGCTCTGTTGGGCAGCCAGATAGATATTTTCAATTTGCTTGCTTCTGCTAGACATAATGGCATACGCAAGCAAGTCACAATACGATGTTGCACTCAATCTGAGTCCCTTGTTCCATTGCGACTCTTGGTACCGGTGAACATGACATATTGAAGCGAAAGACCTATGGCACCATCGCGTACTACCAAAGGCGCATTTGGATGAGAGTTTCGAGCATCTTGTTCATCTCCGGAGCACGAGGAAGCAAGTCATAGCGAGAAACACGGCGTATTAAGTATAGAGGCGATGTTCTGTTTGGTGTAGTAATGGATCAGTGACTTATCACCTCGTGCTTTGGTGCTACGTTGTAGAGCTGGTGATATGGATAGGTGAGAGCTAAATCGGGCGGATGGGTTGGAAGGTTTCACCGCCACAAATGCTGCAGTTCGACCTTCGGAAATGTTGTCGACTCTCATGGCTCGGAAGGATATGCACCATGGAATGTTCTTGGGTACCTTGTTCAGAAAGGGTCGTTCGAATATTGCACTGAGCAATGATGAGCAGAAGTGTTGGCATGTATAATTTCGCGATACTTTTGGGTAGAGGCCTAGTGAACCTTGGAGTTGGGAGCACTGTATCCTAAGAAAGGTTGGTCGACCTTTCCAGCGGTACGCCACTGTCTCTGCTTCGCTGCGCAGAATCATTGAAACCCTCCCAGGACCATGATGGGGATAATCTTCTAATCCTCCAATGGGCTAAACGACTATGCCACAATTGCAATCGAGCTGACGCCTCCTCTCACATCTGCTATTACTCGGATGTATCGGCACTCTTACAGATGAATGCAAGAAGAAAGTATCCAAAGAATTGTGGGCAAAGAGACAAATTACATCACCACCTTAGCTCGAATGAATGAAGTGTCGAAGTTCCTGGTCGATCTGCTAATCGCTATACATTGCTTTCATCTCATTGTATAAGTCATAGTTCTAGGTCATAGTTCATCTGCCAGCTTACTCTGACTTCTTCAATTCAATGTGGAATTCTGACCTACATGGAATGTTTCTTCCAGCCAAGCTTCCTGGCTTAAGGGGCTTATGAGGCTGATGCAAGTCGGCCGTGTCATTTATTGAGTTTCAGTGCCGAATCCGATCCCTTCTCTTCATGGGCATTTGCAGGCGAGCACTGTTTGCAAGCGCAGCAACAGCACTATCAATACTTCCGGTTCCCTATAGCATTCTGAATATAAAAGGTGAGTTCAGGACCTCCATGATGAAGGCATCAAAGCTCATTCTTTCACAATCATTCCAAATACTTTGAACTGACTACATATTCGCTCGACATGTATTCCAGGAAGATTATTCTTGCAGCCCTTTTTGGTTTGGTAACAGCTGCACCCAAACCTCAACGCATCAACATCAGTGCTCTAAAAGAGCTGTCCACCCCATCGGTGCTTGGCCCAGACCTAGCTGCAATTTCTGCTACGGCATCATCCTACGATCCTTCAAAGGCTGCCAGTGCTGCAGCTGCAGCTATCGCGACTGACCCAGTCACTGTACAGAAACGCACTGTTGATATACATTATGCCAAAAGAGCAGCATGTGAGAGAGAACCAGGAGGGTCAGTAACTTAAATTACTAATATATAAAACTATACTCATTTCACATAGCACCGGACCCATCCCAGGCGACGGAACAGTGAATGACTATCTCGCTATAGACGGCCCACTTGCCCGAGCAGCTCTAAATGCCCCTACTCCAAGTGGATACACTAAGTCATTCACGAATCTGCATGGAAGCACTCAGCAGATTGGTTACCTCACTTTCTTCACCATGCCCGGGACCGACTACGACGTTGAGGGTTGCGCTGCCCGGTGCAACTCTGACTCGTATTGCTATGCGTTCAATATTTACTATGAACGTGACCCTGCTGTTGATCCTAGTATTGATTGCCCGAACCCTGCCCCCGCGACCAATATCAAGTGCTCCCTTTATGGATACCCAGTCACAGCTGGAACTGCTACCAATACTGGACAGTACCGCGGGCCTCCTGATGCCAACGGCCAGGCCTTCCACGTAGTCATTGCAGGGAGCAACGGTGAGTTTGTTCTAGTGTCCGAACGTGAATTTTCATTACTGACACGATTGATGTAGGATACACTAAACTTACCGCAACTCCTGTACCCGATCCATTGGCAAACTTCACTGGCCCTTCTGAACTTCTCAGAGGAGCGATTGACGCCCCGCTTGACAATGGAGTCGATACCTATCTCGGCATGAGGCTTTACAATGACGGCCCGTATGATCCAACGCAGTGTGCTGCTATTTGCGAGGCTCAGAACGCTTACAATCGTGCGACTGCTAATAATGCAACTGGTACTTATAAGCCGTGCAACTTTTTCAACAGCTACATACTAGTTAAGAATGAAGTACCGCAGGGAACGTATTGCGGTTTTTATACTAGAACATGGGGGAATGAGTACGCTGATAATGTTGGATACCAAGACGGAGAGGACGTGTACACCATCGAGGAGAGTTACACATTTTTCAGAACAGTCCCTGATTCGGGTCGGCTTTAGTTGGATATGAGTTGTCGTAAGGGGAGCTTTCTAATTTCATTCGTAACTATTTATGTCTTGTTCACGTAGGTGTTTGGTTCTAGCTTGTAATTTAATAGTACATCATGGCGTCTTTCCTGAGAGGTTGAATTCCAGTTCAATGTTTTCTAAACTTTCTTAATCGCTGTGGGAAAGTCCCTCGAAATGCTTGTTTTATTCGATGAAGAAATGTTCGCCCCGCTCCTGCACCTGTATCTGGTCTCCAATCTTAATCTCCCCTTCCGCGAGGGGCGTTACTTGCATGCCTAAACATGCACTTTTGGATCCAGCATCGATTATACGGTACTTGCGCATTGTGGTGCCAGGCTCGTTACGATCTGCAATTGCAGTCTCCGGGTCGACGTTCGGCAGCTTGCACCGCGTCGTGCGGCATGAAATGTGATAATTACCATTCCCAATCTGGGCTCTTTTCCAGTCGTCCTCATCAAAGGCGGGAGGTCCCGTCAGATATACATTTGCTCGGTAACGGAGAACATTGAGCGGTTTGTAGCCCTTTGGTAATCTGGAGCTCACATCTTGAACGCTCGCGATGTTCATGATGTGTATCGGATACTATGACGAAGAATTAGATTTGCTCTACTGCCACTTCGTTTACTACTTACTGCGTCGTGCATTCCAATGATGGGCTCCAACTCGGTGTCCTGTTTGCTAGGAGCATTTCCCCCGGCTTCCCTATACTTTGTCGTGTCGATGCGGAAAAGGGTCAAGGGATTCGTTACCCCAAGTGTGTACCTCAATTTATCTAATAGCTCTGCAGATACTTCTCTGTCCATATTCAATGCGTGGGGTTGATCATTCCAGATGATCATTTTCTCACTCTTGTATTGCTTCTTTTGCATCCTCTCCTTTGTTGGGTTGAAAGGCACACGGAACTCTAACATCGGTTCACTCTGCCCAGCCAACTTTGCAGCCAGTATTTTGCCATAGTTCTTGAGTCCCTCGATGGAAAAGTCCGTATCCGGTGTGAAAGGGAACCGCATAACAAGACAGCCTTCGCTCAAAACCCATTCTCCATTAGGATCGTAGTCTGGCGCGTTGGGATCCGGAACCCAGACCTGTGTCTCAACCTTTGCGAGCCTAGGAAATGACCGTAATGTGATGAACCGCCATTCGCTCTTAACTTTTCCATTGGAGTCGGGAAGGCCTGTGTGATATTGGGCGAGCGTAAATTGGCGATCGTATTGAAATCCGGAGCGAACAACAGATGCTTTATCGATTTCGATACCTGCACAAGACTTGACAGGATAAACAAAAAGGGCCTTGACAGTCCAGGGTTTCGAGGATGAGGGTTCAGATCCTTTGCTATAGGCTTTCGAATATTGGTCTTTAAGATTTGAGGTGCCCTCCAGTTGCAGCCTCCGGCATCCTGCTGGGGCAGGAAGATGCACTTCTTGCTGGCTACGTGCGAGTATGAAGAGAAAGAGCAGAGGGACCAAAAGGGCCAATGTTGTGACGATGGCCGTTATGGGAGTAAAGCGAATATTGAAGTCGCGGAAGAAGTTCTGAATTGAAACGACGATGAAGTCGAGAGCATTATCAGAAGGCATTTTATTCACACCCTATGAAACCTAAGGGAACCCCGGTGTCTGAATGACGATAGAATAGGCTCTACTTCGTACTGATCTTTATAATGTTACTTCATGAGTCAAGGTCGATAGCGCGCGGAAGCGGAAGTCTCGACGCTTGTTGCTGACAATACACGCCCAAGAATGTCAGAACTACGCCCTATAGCATTGTCTGTCGTTAGGTAAGATCTTATTCTCGTAACTTGGTTGTGGACATCGATCACGAAATGGATCTGATAACGTGATAGAGACCAATTGATGTCCGGTATCGGCGATAGTTGAGGTGGTGGACATTAAGTCGACAAGAGCCACATTGTCGTCAGTCAGGTCATCTCCCCACTCACAGTGGGATTTCGCTTCGCATGTCGTCACAGCTAGCCAAGCCCAAGTTCTCATTGCACCTCACTTGCACCAACTCTCCTCCACCTCACTACGTCGCCATGCAATGACTATTTTGGACGCGTTTCGACGTGTCTATTTTTCACGGAAACCTCACGAAATCACATGGAATGATTGAAGAGCCAGGGCCTGTGGTGTACACCAACATCGACCTGTAGATGGCCCCAGCAATGGCAAGCCAGGACACTCCTATGCTGTCCTCCTCATCGTCTCGTAGGTCCTTGCAGGATCTTATCCCAGCATGTGCTAATCAATACTTTGCAGACCGCCTCCCCACCATCTCCGCTTCTCAGGCTCTCCAGACCCTACAAACCCGCGGAGCCCTCGCTGTATCTACCGGCCTCGCGCAGCTCAACAAAATCCTTTCCCCCAGAAGCCTTCCCGGGCGCGACATACATGGCGGACTCCCGCGAGGGAAGGTTGCCGAAGTGTACGGGCCGTCCGGAGTCGGGAAGACAGCGCTTGGGTAAATGCAATCCACACTTTATTGAACTATATCGGAATCGGAAGCTGAAATGGATCAAGAATTCAGGCCGCAGTCAATGCATTGAGGGAAGGGCAGCAAGTTGTCTGGATTGGTCAGTACACTCAGGGATTGCCAATTAGCACTTTGGTGATGGTGCCAGAGTGTTCTGATGGAAGCTGATGGCTGTACAGATGCGGGCGCACCGCTGGTCCCGCAACGATTCAATGATGTCTTATTCGCCGACGAGCAGGTGCAGCGCTCTCAGAACCTAGGAGGAACAGATGCCTCACCGCCAGAAGTACAATTAGATGAACTGCGGAGCCACTTCCATCACTGTACATCGCCATCGCTCGCGCATTTGCTGGCTCTATTCGTCCGAACGCCATCCTCTTTCCCGCCACCAAACACAAGCCTCATCGTTATCGATTCATTGTCAACCCTGCTCGATAATGCATACCCCCGCAATCCTGATGATCGAGCAGCAAGGCCTAAGAACGACCAGGCACGCTGGGCCGCAGGTCGCAAATTTCCGGTAATGAATGAGTTGATCTCGGCCCTGTGCAGGGTCGCTGCGCTGCACGACATCGCGCTTCTCTTCACATGCCAGACAATAACTCGGATTCGGGCAGGTTCAAGAGCTCTTCTGGTTCCGTCAATATCAGGTGCAGAATGGGAGAGTGGTATATCCACTCGACTGGTTTTATTTAGGGACTGGGTTCCGGGGCAAGGGAAGTGGTGTGACGCAGATGCTGAAAGACTGCGAAGAGCCCGGTTTGTTGGTGTCATAAAGGCAAATGGTGTGACTTTGGCCGACGAGGGTAGCGTTGGGGACGTGGTGCCATTCGCTATCGAGAGGGTGAGTTAATCTACTACCCGCAGAGCCTACAATATAAACAATGTATCGCCTGCAATTTGTGCGACGATCACCCGCTGACGAACCACAGAAGGGCCTTTTAGACCTAGCCGTTTCCACGATTGATATTACGACGACTGCAACTTCTCCTCAACAACGACTGCCTAAAAGACGTTTTGCGGAGATTGGCGATTCTGAGGACGACGAGCCTGACTCCGAGGAGCTGTACGGTTGGGTAGAAGATGATGAAGTAGCTGCGGAGGGCTTGTTGATTGTGAACGATACCCCGGTTGTCAACGATCCTGCAGATGCAGCATCTCCTGCAGCATCTCGGACGGACCATGTTCCAGAAAGAGAGAAGAAAAGGGTCGCACAATTCGAACGCACAGCTACGGTTTGAGGAAGCACGTTAATTGGACCATCTAAACTTTTGGGTAGACCTCCTACACGACAGTAGTTCCAGACATGTCGCGCGAACGACTTCGACCAAGAACGTGCCAATGGATAGTTGTCATGGCTTTCAACCCAGATGTGAGGAGAGGCAAAGGATTCTTTTCCTAAGGAACGAAGACTTCCTCGCGGCTATATGGATCATCAATTACCACCAATGATGCGCTTTGAAGGTTCTCGCCTATCAAGGCTGTCTTCATTTTCCCGCCAGTTCGACCACACACAAGACGAAGAATTCACAAGACACCACCTTCCATGCCGTTGTGCAACTCATATCCTACATATGCGGGAGGTCAGAAGACATTTCAGCGCGATCGATGATAACTGTCGAGTGGATAGTCATCCAGCCATTCTACGTAGTCGACGCAGCAATTCTGCTTGAGTTTGGGCTACATATTCCAAATCGCCGGCGGCCAATCTACAAACGGCCGGTGAATGGAGGCGGAGAGCAAGTCCGAGTAGTGGTAGTACAATGATGTTGTCTTACTGTCGCATCCAATGTGCGTGAAGTGCACCTGGAAGACTGCAATGGACAGGATGTGACGCCATGGGCATTTGGGAATACATCAAAGCGAACGTTTGATCAACCATGCATGTTAATCTGGGATTCATGTGCAATGCCACACCGATTCAACCACCTTCAAGATCTAAGTTTGTTCACATTGGCAATACTCGACGAGCTAAGAGCTAGCCTAAGTGTGCTGTTCATGTCGTACGCGCTGAGGGCGCAGATACTCCGCACCTCAGAGGTTCTCACCTCAGCACAAGACAACAAGAAAGGGGGGCACCGTCGAGGCGCTCAACCAACGATATCGAATTACGCCCTCCTCGAACTTCACCGCATCCTCGCAGCAGCTGCACACGAGGTATCACATCTCATTTTTCCGGTGGCGAAGAAGTGTGTGTGTATGTGTGCAGTCGGCACCCATTTCTACGCGACGAGCGGAGAACAGCGAAGTCCAAGCCCTCTCCTTTCATCTCAGCCGCATATTTCTGAATCCTTCGAACGCAACAATGTGGCATACAAAACCCCGCGCTTCTAGAAACAGCATCTTCCTAGATCCCTACAATACCAAGGAGCCATTGCATCGCTCCCAAGGCGGCCCGCAACCCAGACCCCAGATTACTTGGCAAAAGATGGGGTAACGGACGTGGGTATGGGTTGGGTGAGGTGAGATGAGATGAGATTTGAGGTTGAATGCGTTTTACCAGGATTGATTCCATGGGGCGAAGGAGCGAGGGGAGTTTATCCAAGGATCGAAGGGGTGGTTGCAAAAGAATCAGCGAATATGACAAGGACAGGACAAGGAGATTGAGATATTCAAGGCAGCACGGACGACCTCGCAGTCGGGGAAGCAAGCCCGCGATCCAACCCGTCGGGAGGGTACGGGGGGGATTGGCTGGCGGGCTCCAAGAGGCCTTTTACGCGGTGCCCATGATACAGTACAGTATCGTACACCACGACTAAGTCATGAATACAATCACAGAAACCCACCACACAGAGACGCAGACACAGCTCTGCATCAACGCCTCCGGGGTCTCGCGCCGTGCTCATTACTCGTCTCTCGCATGGTAGGACAGCACTACGCCTTTCCATACACACCGCGGACGCTTGAGGCGAGCTCCGCCACAGCATATGTGAGATCAGGTCAGGTCAGCAAAGGTTCACCAGGGTAAATACGTCGAGCTACTCCTTACAAGAACATGTAGAATGTGTGGGATGAAACCCCAGAATAGGCACCCCTTCCACATAAACGCACAGCACAGCACAGTACGCACACCCTGCCTGTCTTTTACCGGTCAGCGTCGACCTTGCCTTGCCTTGCTTTGCCTTACCTTGCCTCGCCGCCCCCCTCGCCTCGCTCATTGTTCCCCGGGTGAGCCGTTGATGTGATAGGTTCTAGACCGTCGCTCGGTTTTCCTTTTTGTTTCCGCTTTGGAGTCCTATCATGTCCCCTGGTGTGTGTGCGTGTGTGTGCGCGCGGGGACGGACTGTGCCGCTTCTCTCCCCGGCTGATTCTGGTTGTTCTTTGAAGCTGGAGGAAGGGGAGAGAGCGTGGGGGTCCATGACACTCCCCCTCTGAATTTCCTGATTTCACTGGCCTCTATCTCTCTCTCGCGAAATAAACAATTACATCGTGAATGCATATCAAAATATTTCCTTTTTCGTCGTCGTCGTCGACGTCGTCGGTTAGCCTAGCTAGATACGAAAACGCGAACGACGGGCGATAGGAGAGTAGGATGTCTATTTTGTAACAAAAACAAACAATATCTTGGAATCACATTATTTCATTTTTCATTTTTATTTTTTCTGTCAATTAAGGAGGACCAAAGATCGTCATAAGCAAAACTGACATACACATGGTCAAGTCCAACGCTCTGAATGGATGATATTCGACGTCCTCCATATGTATGATATCATCAGCCCCAGCGCCCTCTCTCTCCAACCATGGGCCCTCGATAAAGAGGACATAAAAGCAATTAATCAGAGTACTCCGTATGGATTGTTAGACACGGAAACTCAAACACGGAAAATAACAAGTTAAAAGAGGGCAAAACAAACAAAAAAACAACGGGAGACGGAAATCGTGAAGGAGCGGAAACGGAAAAAGAGGCAGCAAGATTATCCGGTGTGACGATCCTTTGCAACTTTTGGGCTGGGTCGATCGTGATGGGAGTTGGATTGTTTATTGAACAACGGCAACGGCAGTGACGGTAGAAGTGAAGCACATACGGTGAAGTATGTAGGTAGATATCGCAGTTTCGTTGCGTGTGATTTGGCAAAGAGTACTGCGTATGTAATTGTACGACAATGATATCCCATCAATCATACCTGAATACACTCCGTACTCCATACGTTTTTGCTTCATGATTCTTATCATTCTTAGATAGTATTCCCCAAATCCTGCTGAAATCCCATGACCTTTCTCCCTTACACAATCATCCAACCATCCCCATCTCGCCACCCGTAAACGCACAATCATCATTACCGATGTCAGTCAAGCTTTCGCGGGAACGAAAAACAATGGGGGGGTGCGCCGGCTAGCCTAGCCCAGCCCAGCTAGGGCACCAAGAATACATGGAATCTAGGACCACAGTTCCGTCTACCTTACCTCCACAGTTATCGTAGGATTCGAAGCGAGTTTTTTGTTTTTTTTATGTCTGATGATCATTTTCAGGTATTGTATTGTTTTGTTTTCTTGGGAGGATTGTGGGATCAGTTACCGCGTGTAGCCCCCCAGGATCGAAGATAGGATAGGATACGACTTCAAGGAGCCGACCGGCCAGGAACCCCGACATCCCATCACCTTGTCAAGGCGAGGATTTCTCCCCCAGCTCGATTAGTCTGTTCGGGAATTGACAAGAAAAAGAGGCGTACTGTGTTAAAAGAAGGAAAAGTTCTCGAACTCAAAAAACGAGGGGTAGTTACGGACTATTGTGAAAGCAGAAGGAGATTACAATTTTATCGATTCCTCCCTATTTCCCCATTCTTTCCTGTAATTAACCAATGTTTATCTCGGTATACCATCTACTTGTATCTCTCTATCTTCTCAGGGTCCCGTTTCCATTCGTATGAATCGTATCGCAGACACTAATACGACGTACGGTAACGGTTCGACCAAGATGAACGAACTACCGACCCAAACGCCAAAGAAAAAGGGAGGAGGCTCTGCGCTGAATGGCGGGATTTGCATTCTCCCGCCGCCGCCGTGCCACAGGACCATTTTTGTTTTCTCGGGGGTCCACGAACTTCACGATAGTGTTACGGAGTACATTGCTAGACAATCCTGGAAGCTAGTCTTGTCGCGGTAACGTTTCCACTCGAGCGGCGCGACTCACGATGGGGTTACAAACCCGGGAAGTCGGGAAGGAGAGATGTATGCGGTAGCCACCTACGCTGGGGGAATTGAACTAATAACTAGTGACTACGGAGTAGCTAACTAGGAGATCGTGAGGTTTTTTGAATCTAACGGCGGTTGTGTACCCCATGCAGTAGGTAGATATCTTAGAGTTTGGTTTAGTTTCGCTTCACATGTAATGTTTTACAGCATTCTCATGTATGTACGTCGGAAACTAGTGGGTTTCCCCCCCCCCTCGAGTCTGCTCCGTTTCGTTAAAAACTAGTTCAATAAATCTGCTGTTGTGCTCCCTGCGGAGTCGAAATGGGTCGGAGACGAGAATGGATGTATGTATGTGCCTAGGGCCAGGGACTCAATGTAGGCAGGTGAATTAGGTAGGTATGTAGGCACGAATAAACCGGGTTACGGTAGAAAAGAGAGTTTGACTTTGGGCGCGGGGAACCAAGGAGACATGACACTTCTCGCTCGCGTACCTGAACTTTGAAACTACATGCGGCCTAAACCAGAAGAGACGGACAGCAGTAGTGAGCACATCACATCACATCACATCACCAACAATAAGTAATGGTTACTTACGGTACTATGCGCATGCATGAGTTGGAAGTCGCAAATCTCCACCCGCGTACAACCGCGATCCTTTTTCTGTTGTGTTGTTGTTGGTGTTGCACTTTTTCGATCCGACATCCAGCGAACGAGAATGCACTGGCTTGGCGAGAGATAGACTTGTCGGAGCGACATTCGGGCGGATTTGTGTTTGTTGACGTTGTCTTCAACCACATGTAAACGACACTCCATGTTTTGCTAGTCTTTTACCCCACGAAATAGGCTCACGCTGACGGGTTTTCCCCATCAATCTCCCTGCAACTCTACTATCACGCCGCCTATCTACGACCAACAAGAACACCAACACCCGACATCGAGGCCTCACCGTTCGAAAAGCCCCCTGGCCTTGTCTCTCCCCAACGCGGGAAATGTTGGATGGTGTGGTACGTAGAACCAGACAGCGATCGGTAAGGACACAGTGCACTCTATGACTTCCAGGCTTTTTTCTGCCTTGGGTTCAATTAAACTACCAGAATCAGCAGCGGCAGCAGAAACAAATGCCGGGCACCGGTTCATCGCTGCAGTACCTTTTTCTCTTTCTTTCTTCGCACTGCCGGTGGAGGGTCGCACAAATGGGAAATCTATTTCTAGGCATCATCACCGCCTACCTCTTCCCCCCCAGCCAGCCCAGCCGTGATGCGGATGAAATCTGTCTCGTCTTCGCCTACACCGCTACACGATGGGGGTTTTTCTTCGTCCATTGTTCCCCCGTATGCCTACTCCGTACGCGAACTTTGATTGACTGGCTGGCGTAAGTTGTAACCCATGGGACCAAGAGTCTTTCGCTTCAGCCTGGATGGATAGATAGTGGGACTTGGGGATTTCAGCATCATCCTTCACCGCGTGACTGTTTTTAGATTCCAGATCCACCCTACTCTTCTTCCCCACGTATGTACGCATGCTTGCTTGGGGAGGACCTGGCCTGACCTGGATAAAGGATGCATTTCGCAATCGACACAATGGAACGCGCAAGAATCCAGCTGGCGGCGACAATGCGTCCGTCGGTTCCAGAGTGAAGGAGCCGGGGCGCGGGCGCGGGCATGCGGGCGTCATCCGCGGGAAAGCGCAATAATATTGCACATATCCTATTATTGAGATGGGGGAGATCGGAAAGTGGCAGAGAAGGGGAAAAATAGGCAACGCCATCCCCTCCTTGGCTTCTTTCCCCTCGAGGGCAAATGCTCACGACAGAATTGCCTGGCAAAAGAGAAAGGTGAGCGAAGATAGGAGAGACATAATCGTTGGTTGGAAAGGGGTGTAGCGTAGGGCTGTGCGATTGGTCGGGCGATGATAATCCGGGGGTTGTGGCTGTCTTTGGCGGTCTACTTTCAGATATTTTGTGGGGGAGCAACACTCATCGTGTTGGCAGTTGCATCTCCCCTCCCTCCCACCACCCCCAATTCTCGTCGGAATGACGGGAGACGGAGTGATACAGCGATAACGACTGCTGGAAGAATGGGGAAAACAAGGAAGGCAGAGCGAATAGTGTCTATGTCATGGAGGAAGGATGGCATGCCCATGCCATTTCGGGAGGATCATACATTCTCCTGCGGCACGTGGTTGCTTTTTTTTCTTCCTAAGCAGGAGATTCACCCCACACCAGGACGAGAATGGCATGAACAAGACATAAGAGAAATACAGATTGGCGACGACGGGGTAATGCAATGGCGAGTGCACCAACGAGCGCGATATCAACAACGTAGGAGGATGCGTGACAGCATAGCCGCTGATCTTGGTAACTTTTTGGCGCTCGATTATTCAACAAGCATAGTTAATGGTTCCGAGGCCGAGGTTTCGAGTTGGTAGGACGGTTCAGGTAGGGAGCGTGGAAGTGACGTCTTCCCGTACAATGCCTTTTCCAACGACATCCGTGATAAGCGTGACCAAGTCATAGGAAACAGTCAGGCGTAAGATAACCTCTTTTACCGCTGAATTGCATTCCTCGTAGCGGATCATTTGCACACGTCGCATATACGGAGTACTTTGAGCTAAGATGGCCATGTGTCGACGAAGACGAGACTGTACGACGTCGGTTGTTGCTCTGCTTGGATGTGATAGTGATAACTACCCTTTGTGGACATTTCGTGGGGTGGCTGTTGCCCTTTTCTCCAGGGCAAGTCATGCGCACAGCTTTGCCTCATGCAGTTTCGTGTTTGATGTTGCTCGAAGCGGGTGTATACCACCATTCTGTTATGGCCCGGCGGGAACAAAGTTTCGAAGCCTTGTCCTTACCCAGGTATAGCACCCACGCTATTGCGTTTGGCGATGGTGGTACAAATGTCATAACGCAAAAGTTCAGGATACAGTAATACGTGATGGCAAGGCAAGTCCAGTAGCGGACCCTCCGGCTCAGGGCATGATGCGGAGGAGGCTGTGGCATAACAAGATGGTCGCTTAAGACAGCTCGCAAAGTGAAGTCGAGGCGATGAGTGACCGTTGCTCTAATTTGAGATCCATGCAGGCAAAGCTTGGAACATCTCGTAATGGAGATGTGATCCTGGGGTAGTTGGCTTGGAATAGCATTTGTCCGCCTTACAAGATCTTGGAATCATTCCGGAGCACCTCAGGATATGGAGTGTAGATTATCGTGTGCCTGGCGTGCCAACGATCTAGCCCTCTGGGGGCATAATTGTTCCTTGGTTTGAGATCCGAGGTTAATGAGTCGCAATGAGATGCCTGTTTCATCCTCGGACAATTCGATGCCGGCACAATACGATAGCAGCGAAGATTTAAACTTTTGGAGACATAGTATGACGGAATATGAAATTCTTCCTCGGTGTTGGAATCATTCCAGGATGTTTCCAACAGCGCCAAGCTCGTGATGACCGAGGATATGATCAGCAAGAATCAAATGGTGTGAGATATCAGGGCATGTGGGAACTTTTTTTCACAATCTCTCTGCGCTACTGGGACTTGCCGATGTGGTTACGATCAATTAATTGAGTGCGCGTTGTTCAGAAGTTCGCTGATGTCCGAGGGGCAACTTGCAAGGAAACACAATGCCAGTGACATCGGTCGCCTGATCGCGGATGCGTCCGGACGCTGTCACGGTCGTGTACAAGAACATAGCTTGCTGTTACTGCGCAAGCGATGTAGAAGCTTGGTGACACAGCAGTTGTATCCAGATTGCATTATCTTATATCAGGTAGAGGGAATTTTTGTTGGCCTCAACAACAATGCCCCAGCGCTTGAAATGCAGACTAGTCTTCTTGATACACAGGTACGAAGTAGTCTCTCTGTGATATTCAGGCACGGGCAATACAGAGGAGCTCCGCTCGTCATGTGGAGACACTGGAGAGAAGTTGGGTTCGCGAATTGGCGCGAAGATGGTATCAATGGGGTACCCAAAGAGGAAGTTCCTTTCCGCCTCCATCCCGGCGAAAAGGTACTTTGGCCCGAGGTATCAGCCGCAACTCGTACGTCGCAATCGCTAACGATTCCTGCAACGCCCGAGGTACCATTCCCATACCTCAATAACGGTGTTTTGAAAAGGTCGCAAATCGGGACTTGTTGGGACGGACCGGTGTCCCGTATGTGCATGAACGAGGCCTCGCTAGAGACCCGTACTTACCTGAAGTGATGGGTTCACCGCCAATCTTCACGGGTACGCATCTGGTGATAGTAGTGACGATAAGTGGCTGCTTGTATCGCACTGGCGACCTTTTCACATGCAAACGTGTGACGTGTAGAATGTGCCATGTTGCGTATGGTATTGGACAGACGGGAAAATTGGAATTGAGTGCTGAGCATACGCAAAATGCTGACCATGACGCCACGCAGCGGAGTAATTGCTGCATAACGATGGTGAAAGCATTCAACAGTTTGCTAGTGTACAGACACATTCTGCAGGCCCATGAGTTAATAAGGTACTTGCAGGTGAATTCGTACAGGTACCTAAATTTGAACTCTGTAGACGATTATACGTGCTGCATTATTCTACGATGATGCTTGCAAGAGATCCTCAAAATCCTGGGTGATTGCGCCGCACTGTGTGGGCGCCCGCGCGTTCGCGAGTGGGAGGAGGGGAACCTCTTATGCGCAGACTCTTTTAGCCGCTAGATATATGGTGTTGCATGTCGCGAACCACGTTGGATACATTGCGGCCTCAATCTAACTGTGCGTGCTTGCAGCGCCCTCACAAGGGCCACAGATAAGGACCTGAAGGAGGATCTTCTGCTTTGAGACTTTGCAGCGAGTAGGATCTGCGCGCATAGATTGCGGTGCAGATGCGACAGCGAGACCCCTCGTGTGCATTCGCGTAGTCGTCTGCGAATACCTGTAGACACTTGTCTACTCGCACGAAGGTGTTGACGAGTGCATGCAGGACGTTGATTCGGTTACCAAGCTGGTGGGATTCGGGATGGCTCCAGAGCTGCATGCACGTTGGATATAGGCGTCTTGGATGCGGAGAAACCAATTCTCATAGCAGGAAGCACACCATTACATTGTTCGGGCATTTTGTGATCCTTCCATAGGCAAGATGGCCATCAATCTTTGAGAATTATTGAAAATGAATTGGTGGAGAATGCAGCCAAAGTGCTTTGAGACATGCATAGACGAGAGGGACGATGGAGATGAAAGTCATACACTAATTGTCCCTGCATCTGGTGTGCTCATGTACACTTTCATGTACCTTGATGAATGATCATTATATGATCTGCAAGAATAAATTGGCGATGCCGCGAACCGAAAAACCGAAAACCTGGTCAGGCGTGGTCTGGAATTGATGAGAGCTGGACGGACGAGATTCTGCATTGCGAAGATCTACCATATGCTGTGGAATGGACGTTTCGACTAGGAAAGTTTGCAAAGTACGGTTGAATATTAAGCCGCTCTGTTGAATACATGTTGTGTAGATTGATGTTGCAGGATCGACTCTGGACACTCGGTGACTGTGCGACGTAGAGAGGCAGCGCTCTCATGCGCGACATCCACCGCGGCACCTGCACTGCGCTGCACCGCGCCGTAACGGAGACGCGGCCCTGGCGACCCATTCGCGAATATGGCATTCTTCCTTCCATCTGGCCAGTCGTCGCATCAGGCAAAAGGTACTAGCCGGACCTGCGCGGCATGGACGGTGGTCGATAACGAACAGAGCGCCTGTGATTCAATACAGCCAATATTCCTGCGATTGATACAATGGTCATGGAGATGGGCGCACGGTGGAATCTTCCCAAGTGAGCTCGCAGGGAACGGGTAGGTTACAGGTGTAGGAGTGGTGCGAAAATTGCAACGCTCCTCTCGGGGGTAATTTCCCCTCGAGACGAGCAGTGCAGCGTCTTAGTGTGGTGGATCTTGGGCATTTTTAGTAGAGGCAAGTGTGGAGACCCCACAGTGCGTAGAGGCTGGGCGACGACCGCGCCCCTTGTTGCGCACTTGTAGGAAGCTAGAAGCTCGTATCGGTCCTCTAGAAGCTCAGCGGAAATCTAGAATACTGATTGCTCGGTCGCCACGGCACGATTCATGGCGGGGACGGGATGTCCGACGGAATTACTCAGGAAAGTTATTCCGGTGGGTGCAAGCGATCAGGACACTGGACAAACTTACACTACCGATGGGGCAGGAAAGCGTTACGGTGTCCTCATTGGGACGAGGATTAATAGCGGAGTGGACACTGTTATCTTTCGTGTGGGTGTGGCCTGGGATGACACGATGTCGCCACTCGCGACTCTGCTCTCGTCAAACGGTCCGGTGGGGAGAAATCACACAATCGACCGGGGCAATTGTGATGATTGCCGGTTGGCCTTATCGCGGCGAAACCGGAGGACGACGCGCTGCGCTCACTCTGGGGTTATGCTGGAGCTTCTAGAGCTGTTTGATAGATTAGAGTTCCTCGAGATCTACTAAAAACATTGCTAGAGATACTGAAAGATGCCATGTGCAGAGCTGGGCGCAGGGTCGATCATGACGGCGCATTAACGATGCGGAGTGTCGGGTCTGGGGTGCAGCAGGCGGGCAAGATGCCAGCGTGCCGCTATCATCACCTAGGCACATAAGTGCTGCACCCCGGACCAGTGGGAAGATCTAGAGTTTTGACTTGGTGACGACGGTTGAATTGGGTCGTCGTCGGTGCTTTCCCAGGTGGGAGAAGGTCGCGATGATGATGGAGTCAAGATGTGGAGGTGGAGGCGGAGTGTGGAGTGGAGAGAATCGCGCAGTAGTACGATAGATGGGCGCATCGTGGCAATCGCCTGGTTCGAATTCGATAATGGGACCGAGACAAGTCCGCGTGTCAATACCTAGGTAAATTACTGGCTAACTATGAGAACATGATGCCGAAGATAAGGCAGAATCATAAGCTTCCGGTCGGTATCTCGGAGTACCTAGGTAGGAGAAAGAATGTGCGTAGGTAGTAAGTATCCGGCCGGTGATAATGAATACTCAAACTGACTAGTGGGGGCTGAACTTTTGTGAGAGAGAGAGCGAGAAATTGAGGGAGGAATGCGAACGGAAAATGCAGGGGAAGGCCCCGTTGTTGTCACCAAGTGCTTGTGAATGCCGTATTGGGAAGGTGGACGGAGGTCGACGATGATAGAAAGATACACACAACAAGCACACGCACACACGCACAAGCACAAATAATTATCAATTAGTGGGCAAAGAAGGGGGAGGGAGGAAAGGCGAACGAGGAAGGAAAAGAGAGTATCCGTGATGGGCACTTGTTTCTTCCCTTCCCTTCCCTTCCTTTCCTTTCCTTTCCTTTCTGCTGCCCCCTTGTTGGGTTCCAGATGCTCGAGTCGTATCTACATTTCTACCTATCTATCTAATTGCCTATCTCTGGCTATCCCTTTCCCTCTTTCCCGAGGATTGTCTACTTACTTTGTCTTTGGATCATTGATTCATTCATTATTGCATTATAGTTAAGTTCACTTCAGTGCGTCATGGATTAGCCAGCCCATAAATTACACGTGAAATCCGAAAATACATAGGTGCTACCAATCTGCCCCGCCCGATTAGTTAGCGAAAAATCCGTTTCCCGCCTGGGAATACGGTCTTATCTCTCTTGTCTTGTCTAAGGTAATAGTTACTACTACCGAGTTAGAGAATGAGAGAGAGAAAAAAAAGTTTACTTCGACTAATAGATAGTTACTCCGTATTACTATTCAACTTATCATCGCTAATTTCATCGCTTCTGGGTGCATTCGCTTTTGCCCCGTGGGTCCCCCTCCCCTCCCCCAGTCATCGTAGCGGTAGTCAGTCAATCCAGTCTCGCGATCCCAATCCCGGACGCCCCCAGGCAAGAAAGTCGAAAGAAGAAGGAAAAACAAAAAAAGGGACTACACAATGATCTTAGCGGGTGCGAGCCCCGATCATTCGCCCGGTTGGTCCATTTGCCCTTCCTAGGTAGGCACTCTCTCGTGAGAGAGAGTCGTTACCCTCCCAGCGCCAGCGCCCGGAATTCCCGCCGACATTGCGGAGGAAGGAGAGCGAGGGAGCGGGCGGAGCGAGAGAGAGAGAGGCGCTTAATGCGTACCAAAACAGCCCATAATAGCCGGTGGTGGTGGTGCCCTTTTGGTCTTTTCGCCCTCGATTATTTCCTTGGGGGGGAGCAGCTGATAATGCTAAAGGGAAAAAAGAAATGACACAGACAGGTAGAAATGATGAGGATGATTATTATTAGTTTGGGTTGAGATCTCCTCCAAGACCTATTGTGTGTTACGTGTGTCTTGGGAAGGGAGGACAAGGCCACGGTATGGAAGTAAGAGGGAAGGGGGGGTAGAACATTCTACCGGGGGACTCTCTCCACACTTTTGGCACACAATAGTATCGAATCCCCCTTGATTAGGAGAGTTTACTCGTTGGTGAATACAGTAAGGGTTGCATGAGCTTATCGTCATCGCCTGACGGCGAGATTCTGTCTTGTAAAGGTGTGGTAGTGCAAAGGGGTCCGGAATGTGGGCGGCGTAAGATGATAATACTGGGGGAGGAAAAGTATGGAGCAGCTGGAGTGGTGTCACTGGTGTGTCCGGTGTGTCTGTGGCTGTCCTCCCGAGAAGATAGTCAGATCATAGATGTATGGGGTGCATCTGCGGAGAGACGGATGCTCTGAAGAGTCTGAGACTGGTCACTGATGGGAAATTGGTGGATGTATCTACGAGTAAGACTACGGAGTATTCGTAGTGCGACTAATGGTAACTCTCTCGAATCTCTCTCTATGTGTACGTGTATGTGCGAGTTTTAACATGTGTGTCTTTCTCCTTACTGTATCTACGACATCTGTACGTGTAGGCATGTAGAGACTGTACGAAGTACGTACTCCGTACACATATTGTATGTACGTGTGCATGTCTAATCTATCATCCTTGGGTTTATCTCTCCTGTCCTCCCCTTCCACCCCCCCGAATTCCCAGTACAATGGTCCCCCTCACCTCACCTCGCGCCCTCACCGCATCTTAACCTAGCCCTTGCTCCCACCTCGGGCTGAGACAACCCGCGGGGAATGGTCTGTCTTGCACGGAATCTTGCACGGAATCTTGCACCGTAGCGCCTATTGGGGGCGGGGAGGAGGAGGAGGAGGAGGAGGGAGGTTGCATCACCCGTTCCCTTTACCCCCCCTTCCTCCAATCCTTTCCCCCGTATCGACCTGTCCTATTCACCCATCTGAGGGGCCCCGGCTCACATCCATCAGCTCCCGGGACATGTCATGATATTCTTTTCGTGGTGTCTCTGATTGTTGCGCGGGGGTGCTGGTAGTAATTCGCTGTTCTAGGTAGGAGGTGGTGGAGAGACACTATGCGGTGCCGCCCGCCTGGAATCCCTTTGGTGCAACCCCTGCGAGTCGCCCGTCCCCAATCGTTCGTAGTTGCGGAACTTGGCATCAAAAGCACGTCACGACTTTCCATCTCGTAATGCAAAAAGCCCAAGAAAAAAAAACAAATAATGTAAGGGTTATGGTTTATTCTGAATCGTGTCTATTACGCTGCTGCTAAGCTGGAGGACGAATTGTACTTTTGTTTTCCCGGGAGCTGCAGCGTGGCAAGCCACTTGCACCCCGCCCTGCTAGCCAAAGTATCGAATGTGCTGTTCCCAGTCGAGAAAAGACGAAAAGTATGAGAGAGTTGAGAAAAGAAGTTGGGAGTGGTAATACATCAACTGCGGATCGCTAGGATCGCGGGGTATGATCGAACCAGACAAAGAAAACGGAGAAATATCCACCTCTATAGGAAAGGGAAAAAAGAAAAACCTCCATCCATAAATATTAACCAATGAAACTCGTTAGAGAAAAAAGTAATGTGCCGTCGCAGGCATTAGTATTCCCTTCCCGTTAATCCCATGTCTATGCACCGTGAGAAAACATGTCGACGCTCGCTCGCTGAAAACAATGAACCCTTGATAATGCTACCCGGAAACTCCACGAATTGCTTGTTCGCCGTCGCTTCGAGTCGTCTACAGACGCTCTGCGAGGTCGTTGCCGGCTAAGGAACCGGTAGTGGACGAGTTTCCGGAAGAGAAGCCGCTGGGAGCGTTGAGCAGATCTTGAACGGCGACCTTGGGAACCTGTGGGACAGGCAGTTTCCGCTGAGCACCGTCGGGTTTCGAGATGATGTCGCCGATCCTCAACCCAGATGGTTGGCTGGGGATGTAAGGCTGCTCCATGTTGGTCGACGGCTCCATGGGCGCAAGAGCCGGTACGTGGTGCAACGAAAGGTGACGAATGTGGGGAAGTTGCAAATCACTGAATCCCTGAGGACGGAGTCGTGGGGAATGAGCAGGCGTGGCGAGCGGGGTGTGATCAGGAGTTGGCGAGCAGGAATCGTGAGAGAAAGTGGGAGAGGGAGGCGCAGTGGACATTGGGGAGCCTGGCCTCGACTTCTTCGTCATCCTGTGGGAGTAAGGGTCGTCGTCCTCGTGGGAATGCGACCTTGACATGGGTTGCGATGCGTAGGCGTACTGGGAGAGGCCGGGAAGACGACCTGTGCTGTTGTGGTACGGGTGGAATCCATGGCTGGTGACATGACGATGCGAGAAAGGCTGATGTTGACGCTGTTCGAGCCTTGATGCGGCGTCAGCCAGGAGATCGATGTTGCGAGACAATCCATTGGGACTGCTGCTGTTGCTGTTGCTGTTGCTTCCACTCCTGTACGAGGAAAGATCGTTGTTCATGTTAGGAGAGTAGTTAGAGAAGGAGTGAGGAGGCGAGACGTTGGGAGATCCCAGATTGGAGCTGGGGGCCGAGCGAGAGATTGGCTTCGACTGAGGAGGAGGCATCATGTGGGCGAGAGAAGAGCCAGGCTCGATGATGCCAGCAGCTGCGGCGGCGGCGGCAGCGGCAGCATGCTGCTTGTTACCCCGTCGAGAGTTGGGGTTGTTGTGTATCCTCGAGTGACGAGTGAGTTCGTCTGATCGGCTGAAGCGCTTCGAGCACCCAGGGAAGGTGCATGCATGAGGCTTCTCGCCAGTGTGTGTGCGAATGTGTCGAGTCTGATGCTCGAGACGGTGGAAGGCCTTCTCGCACAGAGGGCACTTGTAAGGCCTGGGGAGGTCGTGACGTTGCTCCTCCTGGGCAGACTGGTTGTTCTGGAGTAATGGGGCCATGAGGCTCACGGCAGCAGTGGCCATGGATGGTTGAGAGTCAGATGTTGTTGTGGTGTTGTTGGCGGTGGTGGTGGTGGTGGTGGTAGCGGGGCCGGCGGCAGTAGTGGTGGGAGTTGAAGTTGGGGATGTTGAGGCGGGGGAAGGTTGGGGTTTATGTTGGTCTTTTGAATTGTCCGGGTTGAGGAGATTCCCAAAACCTAGTGAAGAGGAAGGGGATTGCATGTGATGAGCACCAGCGGCGGGTGGGGGAGGATGGGGTATTGTATATAGTTGTGTGGTTTGGTGGTGGAGGTGGTGGTGTGTGGTGGTGGGCGAAGTTAAGCAAAAGGTCGGGAGCAAGGGCGGGTGTGGGCGGTGGAAAATATTTAAGTAGCGGTACGGTTATAGGTTTTTTGGGGTGTGGAAGGTGGTAGGTGGTAGGCGTAGTAGTTGGGTAGGGTAGGTGGTAGGGTAGGGTAGGGTAGGGTAGGGTAGTGTGTGTGGTGGTAAGGGTAGTCGGTAGGGTGTGGGTGACTTGGGTGACTTGGGTGACTTGGAGGTGTGGGTGGGTGGGTTGGTTGCGCTCGCGCGCTGACGCAGGACAAAATGGGAAGCGTGGGGAACCACCAGGAAATCGTCAATGCGCCCGCCTGCGAGGATCAGCCGGAAAGGAGAGCCAAGCCCGACGAAGAGAATCGACTGTATGAGTAGAGTAGGTAGAGAGACACAGATCAAGTACAAGGTTGTTAAGGGTTGTCGTTAGTTACAACTGACAGAGTGAGTGTGAGTAATAGGTGTGGAGAGAAGTCGGCGCACTTCCGGCGAAAAAAAAAAAAAAGCAGCAAGCAAAGCAAGCAGCGTATGATATCGGTAATACTTACTAGTAGGTGGGTTTACAGCCACTGCCACTTACCACCCACAAATTCTCAACCCACATCCACTACTACTCTACTCCCCAGTTACGATACAATACGGGGCACGGGAAAAATAGGTAGGTATCCTTCATTGTATACGATCATTGTAGGCCACTTCGAGTCGTGATTGTTGTATCAGCCCAGGCCCTGGTCGCGCAATGCTTACTTGCTTCACTCTGTCTTGCTTTGTCTACAACTCTACTTTACTTATTACGCTTTACTTTGCTCTACGGAGTTCTTGCCTGCTTGTTTGATTGCTGCAAGTACTATCGCTGCTACATCCATCTACTGCACTCATCCATTCACTTGCCTACTGCCCACCTACCTTGTCCTATCCTGCTGTCTGTCCTGCAGCGCCTTGCGGATAGGTGCTGTATGTATGTATGGGTAAGGATACGGTTATGGGGGATGGATGCCGTGCATCTTGTATATTAAAGAAAAGGAACCAGACCGCCTGTTCAATGTCTGTGATGCTCCCACCGAAACATCGAAGCCTGAAGCAATATGTATGTACGTCTATATGTATGTATGTGCATGTACTCCGTATGTATGTACTGTATGGTACAGTATCGACACCGCAGGGCTGCGGGCCGTCCTACTCACTCGTCGGGGTTCCCCTGTCGTTCCCATGGAGACACAATGGAGTAGAGAGATCGTGGGTGAAAGGTAGTATCTTACATACATCCACAGTATCGTATCGTATCGTATCTCGACACACACCCAGTTTTGTTTTGCTGTGCTGTGCTGCGTAGGAGATGGGAAAAAAAGGTGGGTTAGTTTGTTTGGAGTATGACTTGATTCCTGCCAAGGGAGGCGACGACTGGGAAGGTCCGCCGGCTTTGTCCTGTCCCTACTTTGCCCTACTTGCCCTGTCTGTTACGTCGGCTTCAAAACCCTCGGATGGGCCGACGACACATCGGCCAGCTTGGAGGGAAGGAAAAAAAAACCCACTCGTGAAGAAAAAAAATGCTAATCCCCACAATTCCCTAGCTGGTGCGAAATGACAGCGGTGAGCCTCATCTTGACGCCCTGGGGGGAAAGGTGGGCTGGTGCTGGTGCTGGTGCTGGTGCTGAGTGCTGGCTCTGTTGGGAAATGCAGGGTGCCCTTTTCTTCATGTGTGGACTCTCTTCACTGGACTGGACTAACTGGGTGGGCACTTGTGTAGGCAGATAGGTTACGTAGTTAAGGTGAGTGATGAGTGGTGAGCACAACGCACTACAATGTCCGCACTAATATTACTGGATTGCGACCAGATTCTTGCGACACGTTGCGGGGGCTGTGGATGATGAAACCGTGCGAGAAGAGAGGCCTGTAGGAGGAAGCAAAAATGAGAACTAATAATAATACACAGTACTAGGTATTGTCATTGTTCTACAGGCAATGGCCTGGCGCCGCCTCTCACGTACTCGCCTCACAGCACGCACATAATCAGCCATGAATCCACGATGGCAGGTAACGACGATACAACGCTGCTGGCGGATGCATAGCTTTATCGGGAAAAAAGAAGAAATAATTCCATATCTTTCCTCCACAGTCCTACCATCCTACGAGTACCACTCCGTCCTTTCGTCCTAGCCTGATAGGACTTGGCCGTCGATAGGCTGGATCACAGACGTCCGGCCAGATATCAAGCCTGGGCGATGTCGAAACTGATAGGTACAATACACATTTGGCAAGACACGCCCACTAATCATCTCCCGTCTTCACGATGTTCCAAGTTCCAACACGGCACTGTTCAGTGACTCGATTCGTACACGTATTATTCGGGGCAATGAAAGGACGAGGGCGTCGAGTGACTGACAAGCGCCGTGCCCCCGGTGAATAGGACACACACGGCAAACAAACAAACCCCCTTACCCCATTGATTAGTTTCCAACTGTCAGACAGACCAAGGGGGCGAAGAGAGGCGTGGTAGCTGGAAAGTTGGGGTTGGGGTTACGGACTTGGGATCTAGGACTTTGGGGTTGGACAGTTCGGGGACTGTTGCCCTTGTTTGGGGGCTATGACGAGCTGGGGCAGGCAAAAGATAAGGCGTCATCCGGAGGGAAATGTCAGGGCTATGGTAAGACACGCAGGACTGGCGGACGCTTGATCTTCTCAGGTTTTTTTTTCTTTTTCGTTCAGGAGAGAGAGTCCATCACATCATATCAGATCACATCATAGCATGGCATGGCATTCAATAACAGCTGGAGGGCACCGATGGGCGCAACTCATATTCCGATCGTCATTCGCAGCCAAGCGGGGACGCGAGACAGTTACGTTGCCCGTCACACTCGACGCCCACGCATAGGCAGACGCTCTGCTTCGTGATTGCTTCAATAATGCCTGTCTCTTCCTTTCAGCAGAAACCACAAGGCATACCTACGACGCCTGGGCGACTGTGGGGACTCCAGCCTCAATCGATGTGCAAATGGGGAAATGATAAAGGCAAGGTGTAGATAATACACGTTAAGCGCCAAATGCGAAAGGAAAGGGAAAAAGGGAAAGGCCTCGATGCGAGCTATCAGTGGACAGCCGCCCATCGCAGAGATTGGCGCTTCCACTATGCGACGGCATGCCATGCCACTCAGGGCCCTTCAATGCCTTGAAGGCTACGGAGTATCTATCTAGTGCTATTGTATGAGTCTGACTGGTGATCATTTGGACATGGTACCTGGTACACCACACCTACACCACGAGTAGCTACACTCAAGCTGTTCCCTCACGCATCTGGGGTTGTGGAGTGGGCTTGGTAAGGAAGGGGAAGGATCATCGTCTCGTTAAGTTTCGACCCCCACGCATCAGCGCCTCAAGCCTCACCTTTCTCTCCCAGAGCAGAAGAGCAACAGCCACTGGCAGGCCCAGATCCAACCCGTGGCAGGGTGCGGCAATGCTATCTAGTGGAGACATGGGCCGGCTTTGCGAAAGGATGGATTCGGAGAGCAATTTCCACTCTCCTACGAGATTCCACGATACAACACGATACAATGCCATCCAACAGGCACGTGGGCACCGGCCGGTCCTCGAAGGTGAGTCGAGGCCCCGGGACCCTGACCATCTACTCCGGAGTATCTTTTTCAAGGGGAGCCGCCAAAAGCAATCATGATAACGAGACGAACAAGTGGAGTATACGCTGTACGAAGACGAGATTTGATCACGAATAATGCGTCTCAAACCAAATTTGACACATGCACACCAAGTCAGTCGGCCGAGAGGACCTACGAGTCTGCAGCGGAACGGGAAACATGGAGTATTGAACTTGCCGCCAGCGACGTGCACTTGTGGATGTGCTATTGCATGTGCATTATCACTGTCGATACAAAACAATACGCTCTCCAGAAACGAACGATACTCGTACCTTGAAGATACAAGCAGATGATAGCAGATACCACCACCAGATGGAGTAGATCTATGTCGGGCCGAGCATACCTGAACCCGGAATGTTCCACCCATTCATCCTTTTTCTCTCTTCCTCTCACTCTGCCACACTTATCTAACCTCTTCGTACCTACCGTAACCTATCTAGTCTTCTGACTCTTGACGCTTACTCGTCCCGCCACAGCTCTCCTCTTTTTTTTTCTTTCCCTTCCTTACTAACCTATCTCTCCCGTGATTCTGCTCACTTGTGCCGATACTTAGGCAGAAGTTTAAAGGACCTTTGGGTAATTAGTTCCTTCTTTTTCCTTTCCACCCCATTCTTCTAGTGTCCCGACTACTCCCCACATACCGACATACATACTCACCGCGCAAATCAGGCAATGGCTGGCGCTTCTGGGGTGACCTGAAAGATGCAAAACGGGACTCTCGGCTCGCACACCCGCTATGCACAGCGTGCGTGCAGCAGCAGCAGCAGCAGCATGCAGAGCATACTCGTCAGGATTGTTATGTTATAGCCAATGCCCTAAATAGTAGGGAACTACGAGATGCGTCGTCCATCACCACATAAAACTGATATAACACAGCATACACCACATATGACTGCATATACTTTTGTGAATTTGAGTTTCGTTATTGAACATACATACCATACCTCAATCTTTTACTTACCCCCGCAAGCAGCAACTACATTCCAAACGGCCATCCCGACGCCCCTCTACAGTGGTACCCGGAGATATGGCGATGTAGCATTTCATTGATTTAACACTTCATCTGTGCTTTTTTTCAGGGTTCGAGCATCGGACGGTCGGAGAAGTGGGCCAGCCAGAGTCAGAACTACGAGCACTACTCAATGACGATAATTTTCCAACGATTTCCGCATCACGTTTTTCCATGGGGAAATTGCAGAGCGTGGTAGTGAGCAATAGCGGTCCCGACAAAGACTATCGAAGCAGTAGTGCCACTGCCACAGAGATTTGGACGGAAGGGGAAGAAAATTTGACACTGAAGGGCTTTGCTAGTTCAGTAATTGGAGGCTCCGAGAGTTCTCGCGAGCACAGCACGCCATCACGGTACTGCACATGGGGTAAGGGGCGGAGCGGGCTCGGGAGGCCACGATCGTTTTTGCCTACTTGCACACAGTGCGCAAGTTGCTAGCGTATGTTGCAAATCTTTTGGCAGGATGGCCAAATCCGATGGATTCGATACATACGCAAAGAGGAAAAGGGAGGTAAAGAAAATAACAGCGTTGGACTAATCAGTTCTAGGTCAAGTTTATCATCTTTGCAACTGGCTCTATCTTGACTGGAATTGGCCTCGCTCGCACCTAACTCGGATTGCGCTCTCCACCGCATACCCTCGGCCATCGGATGCCCGACATTGTCCTTTTTTCTTGTTAGATTTTCCGTACCCATACCCCAGTTCAGTCATAAATCGAGGTTAGTTAGTTCCAGGTTCCTGAACTGTTACAGTCAATTGGCAACAAGAAGTGGCTACTGTGTACTTAAAATTTCTTAGTGTGTCCCTGGCGAGCGATAAGTGAAGCATCTGAGCATCCATTCCCTTCCCCAACACTATTCGCATTCGCCCACGTGGACTCGGGCATTTCCGGAACGATGTTTCTCAGTGATGAATAAGTACGACGAGACAGATTCACGTGCAAGAATCTCTACAATCTCCTTGCATAAGTCTTCTCCAATTCCTCCGCAAGAGCAAATCATCATCGTCATTCGGCCGAGTCCATTACTCCGCTCGTGCAAAAGCAGCATTGATCATGAAAGCTGAAGAGAAAAGAAAAGAGTTGGGAAGGTGGAACATGTGAATGGCGAACAGATCCGAAAATTTGCATTACGCCTACATGCCTACATACCTGCTCGTACCTACAACATACATCCAAGCACAACTATCTCCGATACCCACTTCTAACATTCCATTCTCCGTATCATTGCACTGTACAATATCCGTCCTGTCTTCAGTATCACGCCCATGTCCTTCTCGGACTACCTTTCCTAGCTAGTCGTCCCGGCTGGTCTGGGCTGAGAACTGCGACTATTGCATCTCTCGCTCGCACGCTCTTCCGATCTGGGGAAACTCGGCATTACACACTTCCTATTCGCGGCGTTTCAGTGAATCAATTCCTCTCCATCCGTCCTGTACCTTGCAGCTGCGCTGGCCCGAGCAGGTTTCGACCCCAAGCACTGGCGAGCACATTATCGCCCTCTCATATGATACTTGTGTCACCATCGATCTCTTAGCCCCATGCTCTATTGACACCACCAACATCTCAAATCCACAGGCGGGCCTCACAAATCACCCTCGGATCACAATCTTCTGATCATGCCTCTGATCGTGGGCATTCATTGGTATCACGGCCTCCGGAAGAAGAAGGTGACGCGTAAAAGCAACATCCCTCCCAAGCCCTAGCCTTGCCGTTCGCTGTTTGGGGCCCCGCAGCTCTTCCCCCAGAGCCAATGCCCGACACAGCCGCCCAGCATCCTAATTCCGCCGATGAATGACATCAAGAAACCACGCCAGAGAAGAAGACCCTTTTCCTGAGCCATAGAATACGTTTACACATCCTGGGCGCTCCTTTTCCGCCTTCCCTACTGTCCTAGTCTCCGCCGTAAGGAAACGCCCGTTATGTCATGGCCGGCGACTCAACAGCGAGATCCTGGAAATCGCTTTCATCACCATCCTCGAAACGTGGCACAAGTGCTTCACAGTCATATTCTTCGCAAGACAGGCACCTCCCATGAAGACATCCACGTAGCGTCGCGTCCGCTCCATGCTTCTATCCCACGATTGACAAATGGCAAGGCGAACTAGCTAATCTCTTGCTGGTCACACATCACTGCTATGAAAATCGTCTTGCATTAGCGGGTTTGACTGCAAGCGATTACAAGTATTGCATATCCAGTCTTTATCTCTTCGTGTACTACTGATCCTGCAACTATTCGCTGATCCTCATTTTTCCAGTCATTATCATCTGTGTGCCCGATATCTTTCTCTGACCTCACCGCTCATGGACTTCCTCAATCGACTGACCAGACCAAGAATGAATACTCTTGCATGAATACCTGCTATGTACCGCCACAGGCGCCGCAAACCATGGAGCATGCTTGCAGAGGCTCCTCGTCGGGCTCAGGCCGAGTCTACACACGCATCGTCATCACGTAATTAGTAGCGTCCCGCTTTGCTCTCCCCAGATATCTATAGATCGGTACAATCGTAATCAATCCACGTATATGTACCGTATTGTAGGAAAGAAAATTTTCTCGATCGCATTCGTAATATAAATAAAAAAAATCTCGGCGATTGTCCCGATCAACACACACAAACTCTCTCTCTCTCTCGCTATCCTCGCGTGACCTCAAAATGAATATGTAGTCCCTTGTGTGTGCATCAGTACTTGCATTCAACATTCGGCCACTAAGAAACATTCACTTTCTCCACACTATCTATCTACTACAAGCAACATCTAGCAAAGAAGAAGATTCGCAATCGTACCAAAACAAAATCCGCCGCGTCACGCCACGCCTTCCCACCCAATATCTCACGTCCCCTCCCCAGATTTTCCACTCTCCGTATAGCGTCGTCGATCGCGTCGTCGATCTCTTTCCGCTACGAGAACGGACAGTGGGCAATTAACACTTGTACATTACATTACCCCATGATAGGCACAGCACATCTTCATAAAGTTTATATAGATACATAGTACTGAGTACATCGAATGATACAACTTATCCTCGAAACTATGCACGGGAATCTGGGGCAGGTGTAACGATCGCCTCACATTCTCCATACGGAAGAACCGCCTTATCGAGGGGAGGGGTGAACCTCATGCTCATCTCACTTTCCCACTTTCCCCCCTTCCCCATAGTTAGGAGGGACGATCACGTATCGTTAGCTGCAGATAGTTCAAGTCGATTGAACACCATTCGATCTTCTTTGCACGAGTCACTATCGTGGCAGGAGATTGATTGATTGCTCTCCGCGCTAGTTGCTTCCTTCTTTCGATTTATTGATTGTTTCATTATATGCCAAGGCTTGAGGATTTAACTCGTTATCGGGGTGTTGCTCAGTTCGTGATGGTTTGTGGTGGAGCGGTGGTAGGTACTTTCCTATTTCATGCTCTTTCAATATAACAACCCCTTTAAGGGAGTATCAAAGATGAAGTGTCTAACTTGCGATGATCTGGAGTTGTAGCCCGCTCTTCCACTATCTTTCAACTTGGAAGAATCTCATTGTGGAAAAAATAGCGACAGATATGCATATCTCCAACCGCACTTCGATGCTGGTAGCCTGATGAGGTAAGAAAGAGGAAAGATCTACTGACAACCTCATAATCCAACTCGTGTGTGTCAATCTACATGCTACGCTGGCCAGTAGGTGATGTCATATCTCCAAACCCGATCTAACTATTCCACGGCGTCGTAAGCATCATAATCGAGATATGTCCTTCATCGACGATTCCGCACGATCGATATATTCATTCGATCGCAACCAACAAATGGAAGGCGAGGCCGTATCATTGAAAAGATAGATATCGTGATTCATTGAAAGTATAACTCAAATGCGGGGGTATTTATCGTACTCGTCCGTTTTCTTTCCGACGATCGCTCCAGCCGACCGCTAACCTTTGATACATGATAGAATACAGTCTTTGTTTTCATTTTTGCTTCCCACGATTCCTTCGTCCCTATGCACATGCTGGCTCGAGGAAGTAAAGCGTCGCTGCAGGTAAGTTAGTCCCAGTCAGATAGACAAGGCAAAAGCCGACTCCCCACACGGAGGACGACCACTATGGGGACGACGTACAGAGATTATCGGCGATTCCGCATGTCTCGGAGACACATGAGGTGACGCCATCGAAGAAAGGACCGCATAGGCAGTCGTCGTCGACGTTGGGATCGCAGCCGGCTTCTGCGGCGGCTTCGTTCCAGCAGTCGCGCTGTTATGACCAGGTTAGCCCATTTGCTCAACGTTATGCGGCCGCATGATTGGAAGCAATTCATTCGTACCGGACATGGACCAATGTTCGCGACATCTTCTCCCTGCGGCGTGGGTGCAGCAAGCGCAATGGCGCCGAAAGCGACCGAAAGAATCCCGTACAAACGCATATTCGCTATGGGTTCTGGTGACTTCGAGGTTTTGGAGAGTTCGAGATCCTGGAGGATTCTTTTTTATATAAACGAATGGCAGTTATTGACGGAGCAAAACGTGGACTCTCGTTCGTGATTATCAGAGTTCCTCACGGTCATTCGCAGTATATTATTTGAACCTGACAGCCATCCTCTTATTATACTGCCAGAAAAGGGTTTCGTGGTTGTTGTATCAGCCATATTAACTCTTGAGCCACACGTTATGCACTACTGTTTCGAGCTTCCGCACCAAGACGTTACAGGCCCGCTTCCCGCTATCCTATGTGCCTGGCTAATTCCGCGCGGATGCCCATACTCTTTCCCGTCTTCATGAAGAATGACAGAAAAAGACTGTAATTGGCCCTGCGCGCCGGAGGTGCAAAAGGTTATCTGCTGAGCCACGCGCAAGACGATGGGGTGAATATGGAAAGTCATGTGATGACATGATTCGATGCGAATCGCTAAACACCGGATTGGCGACGACATCCTGGCTGTTGTCACCATTCTTGAGTCGTTCCATTGTGGTGATACAGTATCCTTGCGGCTATCGAACAGCCAGCCTATTGAGATTGCGCGTCTGTTTTCGAGCGACGAGAGCTTTTGTTTGCATGCTTTCGAAGGGGTATTCATCATCTAGACAATCTTCCTTCTGGTATGTCTATACAATGCATCGATGCAAACAACAGGATCGAAATGTTGGTTCTTTTTCTGGTAGCCATTGAAACAGACATGATGCGATTCACCCATCTTGGCCGTGTTTCTCAAAAGCCGACCAAGCCTGACTGTAACTTCGACCATGGTCATTCCCATCCAAGACGTCGAACTCGGAGCAGGTTTCGAGGAGATTCGAGGGTGCGCAACGTCTCATGGTCACAACTCAGTGGCCACACCCGCTATGCTTCGTGGTGGACCTTTCTAGCTTGACATGCGGTGCTGTAATTTCCTTGACGTTTCCCATGCTTACAAGAATAGATAAGGTATCTCGGATTCCCATCGCTACAATTCAAGACTCTTGGCTGGAGTTTGTGCTAGGCGGAAACCATTTGATGTCGAGAACATGACGAATGAGGAAACAACTTTGCATGATGTCCATGTTTGCGCGGTATGCAAATATCAATACTTCATGGATCCTGCACTCCAGAAGGCAGCACGATCCCTGCTCGCGACATAGACACCCATAGAAGACAGAGTCTGCTAGCATTTGTCCCATTTACGCTCGTTTCGTTTTCTTTTGGAGACGATGTATCATGATGTAGATACTGCTGGCTCTTGGGAGGGGATCATATCAGGCGTTCCGTTTTGGGTATATCTCACCAAGACGCTTTTCGGGCGTAACAACAACATAATTTGTCAGCACTAGACAAACACGAAGACGACATCTCACGACATCGCCATGTAAACATCATTCAAATCATCTCTGTGTGGTTTTTACCCCTCTTACCGTCGCGATGCCACGAAGAAAGAGCCCGAGTGAGGACGACTGGCACGGGATCCACGATTCCAAAAAGCGCAAGCAGATACAAGACCGACTAGCGCAGCGAGCACGCCGTGAGTTTTCTTTCCTACCTCCTCCCAAGACTGAGAAGTCTGGTACTATTCCGTACCGATATGCATGTCCGACGTGAATGTTTCAAAGAGTTCCGCGTTGGCGATTTTGCATGAATAGCTGGAGTCGCTTCGTCTGCCGCTCTTCCGTATCACAACGCCGGTACGGTAAACATCAAAGAGAGCAATACGAGTACGACGAGGATGCGAACCGGCTAGACTTTCTGGAACAATAATTCTTCGCTTGGATCTCGAAGAATCGTGAAATCTGATGGTTACGTGCAGGGAAACGTCTCCGTGAGGCAGAAAACAATGCGAAACAATGTCTCCACGAGCCTGAAACGGCTGCATCGAGCGATGATGTTGCAAGCTCGCGCGTCGAGTCTCAAGTCGTCCCGTACTCAGGAACGTCGTCGGTATCTCACACGACATGTCCCTCTCTCGAAGCATTTTCGTTGGCCTTGTCGGCCGAGGAGTGTGGTGAGGTTGTCTATCCGGAGTTTGTTGAGCGTCGATTCCCGTCGAGTGATGCGGGTTTGGCATCATGCTCGGTCGCAACTGCCCTCGAGTTACCACTGGCAGTCAGTCCATCTTCGCAGCCGCACTATCCAATTACGGTATTTGGAGCGCTGTACATTAATGGTCAGATTCTTGGTTTAGACTGTGCGAAGAGCGAGGCTGGCAAATCGCCTCCTGTATGCGATAGGTATGCCATCATTTCCTTACCATGAAAAAGACATTGCAACTCTCCAGATCGACTAAATGAATCATAAGTGTGCCTGTTCCACTACATCCTACGGAAACGCAACGTCTAACCGTCCATTATCGCTGGGTCGACCGTGTCCCATTCCCAAAGTTCAGAGACAACTTCATCCATCTGAGTGCCGTGATTGACGATGAAGAATTCCTGCACGATGTGTTCACAATGCCTACCTTCCAGCTTCGACACGGAACCGCGCCTTGGGATCCCAGAGGCTGGATTATCGAAAAACCGTTCGCGGAGAAGTGGGGATATCTCTTTTATTGACGACTTAACGACCAAGAAGGAGCAGACTATCGCCACATCGACATGAAATATATACATTCCCCTAACACAGCAGTGCCCTGGAGAGGAATGATACAACTAAGGAACCACGAGTCACTTTACTTAACTGGAATACAAAGACCCTACTGCCCGCCCTTCTCCGCCAACCCAACGATCCAGGAAACCGTCTCATCCAAGTGCGAAACCGAAGGGCAGTGATCAGAATTCAACCTCGTCACATCGACCTTCTGCCCGGAGCTCTTTTCGATCCTGTCAATGCCAGCCTGTTGGTGGCTCGGCAGCACACACTTGTCGTCCTCGCAGAATAGATAACTCACGGGGACGTCGTTGTACCCCGGGTGCGTGAGCTCGTTGGCGAAGCTGACTGCGGAGTGTTGCGCAAATTTCTTGACCCAAATGACTTGATCGTCGAGGGGCAAATGGCCAAAGACGAGGGGAGCGGTTTCCTCGGGATTCACTTGGTACATCCAGCCATCCTAGTCGGAAAATGTCAGTCTTCGCGATGAACGGGGCGGCGCAAATGAAACATGAGATTCGCAAGATAAAGAAGCCACAAAGCAGGAGGGGAATAAACGATAATAAAACGGAAAACAAACCTCATCCACCCCAAGCGGTCCTGTTGCCGCACCTTCCAACGCCCCCTGTGCACTCATCCCGACATCAACCGCCAAAGCCGTCATGTACGCCAGACGTACAATCCCACCCTTCTTCCCCTCGGCCTCCCTCTCCTTCTTCGTTAGTCCTTTCGTGCTCTGCGTTGTTGGGATACCACCGTACGAATGGCAGATCAGAACTACGTCTTTGCCCTCATCGACTAGCTTCGAGACGACGGATGCGATGTGGGATGCATCGTCGTAGATGGTGGGTGGTGGACCGGGCTTCTTGCCGACGGTGACGAGGTCTACGACTGTGAGGGATAGACCGTGGGATTCGACGGGCTTGTGGAGGTTGTCGTAGAGGGGTGCTGGGGCGAATGAGCCCGGTACGAAGACAATTGCTGGTTTAGAAGACATCGTTTCGGTAGTTGATAGTGTTATTAGAATCAATCCCCCGCAAGTATGTATTCTTTGGAGTGAAAACAATGACAATGTAGATTCGACTCGAGTGGTTGCTATTGTACATTTTTCCAAATTGCTGTCCCGGGCCTACTATTTAAACACTTCCCGCCCCGTTCTCAGCCTCAAAGTCTCGCGCTCTTGTGGAGACATTACTGGGTTCAACGTCGTCGATATTCGCCATTTCTGACATGGTCAAGTCAGATGCGGGGTGCGCTTGAGGTTAGCTATCTGACAACATGCGCGGAGTGGATGTCAGAATATGTGGGGTTGGACCTAAGTACCGCGGCATATCTAGCTAGTTACGTTGTAGCTCTTCCGCCCTTTTGAATGGTTGCTTTGTTTTCACAGCTTCTCGGGTACTTATATCCTCGTCCATATTGAATCTAATCCGTTTGAGGGGATTAAACCACAATTTTGGAAAGTAATTAGCATGTATGTATGATGCTTGACATTGTAATTATCGCACTTGGATCCGCTCCCTGGTGGTTCATGGTCAGCCTGAGCACAGTAATGCACTTTACAAAGCAATTTATACAAGTGCAAAATACCGAACTCATACGAATGGCATGGTGTTGTTCAAAATCCTTTCTTATCAAATGTCCCCACTCGTCTCTGCTTGATTCACCTCAGCTCATCATCATGCCGCTACCATTACGAGGTAATTCTCACCGAGACACAACCACACTCCAAACAAATGACCGAGTCGAGGTTTTTCGTGTATTTGTTACACCTAATTTAAGCATGAGGGCGAGAAGTTGTCTCGATTGCTGTTAGAAAACGGCTACCACGAAGAGTCAAAGTACGCCAGTATGAGAAGATATCTATGGCCGCCAGCTCGAGGACCGTTATTTTCATCAAGACAGTAGTCTCTACTGGTCCTTTCTGTTTTTGCAAAAGCATTGAACAGTAACAAGTCTGACCTAATTTTTTTCCTACGGAACAGCCACGAGGTAGATATATCGCCAGATACACCAGGCCAAATCTTTGACCAAGAAGATGTTATATTGAACGTACTCACTACTCTGTTATCCGGCCGGTCCAAGCACGCAAATCCAGATTACGAAAGCACTCTCGTACTTGTCCTATCACATGGCATTGCAATACCATTGTATATTGTTCATACACTCGATAGGTAGTATCCCTTTTCTTCACAATGCACAAAGGAATCCTCCAGTATATTATTTCCTCCTCCATGGCGAATTGTTTCTTCAGGAAAAGTTTCACCCTTCATGTTACATCCTTGTTGCCACCATGCAACCCATTCACCACTGCTCTCAGGACCTAATCAAGTCTCTGAGGCCAATCTCATTGCCCAACATCGAGACCCACGATTGTGGCATTTGCTTAGAAACCTACCAAATGACTTCCCACAATCCCGACAACGACGAAGACGTTCCTACTGAGCATCCAGTGCAGCTCCCATGCTCCCACATAGTCGGTTCCGTGTGTATTTCCCGCTGGCTGGAATCCCACAACACTTGTCCGTTCTGCAGAGCAAAGCTATACGAGCTTAAATCCCCACCCACGTCTCCAGACTCCGTATTTCAAGAAGCAGCAGCAGCAGACTTTTTCAGATCGGATAACATACGCATGGGCGAGGTGGAGCTTTCCGGTGATTTCCTACAGATATTAGATGATTACGATGTCGATGATATGGACAGCGAAAGCTCCACCATATTGCACGTCGAGGACGTCTATGGTGGCGGTTCGATAAGCCCAGAGCCTACAACGACATTGTACATACAAACCTCGACCTACTACCAACCTTCGAGCCAACCACAACAACAACTCAACTTCTCATATGGCAGCTACCACAGGGGCTGCGGGAATACCTCGCCAACGGTAGAGATATCAAAATGCCAAGCCTCCCTCGAGTTGGAAGAAGCAGTGTCGTGCGCGGCAAAGCAAATGGACGATCTGATCGACATGCATGAAGAGTGGATGGACGAATATAACAACAACGAAAGACCTGGCATGTGCGATGCTGGGTCTTATGACGACGACGAGTGGATGGAAGACTACAAGCACGAGTTTGGCCATGTTGATGCTGGGCATTGGTTGCTTTGCTGAGCGGGATTTCTGAACTAGTCATGGTGTCTGGTTTTAGGAACGTGTGCTCTGATTGTTTTGGGTAGATCAAGATCTACCTACGGCGTTGGTGTTGTTGCGGCTGCTGTTAGTTTTATTGATATTGAAGAATTGATATTTTGTACTCACTTACAGTTGCTACTTACGTCACCAAGATCATTTTCTTTCCTGAAGAAACTCACCATAATACGAACACATGAACAATGTGCCTGAACTACAATAAATACACAATGTTAGCCTGACTTTACTTGCAAAGGTCTTCCCTGGAGTCTTTTGTGACCCTGTGTTTACCCTTACACACCATCATGCTTGAAACTAAACAATACAATCCAAGCCATAACACGCTGACCTATCCTTTACCTACCTTCCCCTTAATATATAAGATAAACAGGTCTATTGTTACGTTAAAGTAGCTACTTTTAGCCTGTCTAGCCTCTAATCCCCTACTTTGCTCTCTACTAGAGGCATGCACCCATTTCTATACTGCCTGTATTAACTATAATATCTAGGACGAATATATAGGACTAGTTATCTAGATATTCCTACCTACTGTTACTAACTTTACCTTCACGTTCACCTTTATGTTCACCTTCACGTTCATCTTCACCATCTTCACCATCTTCACCGTTTTGTTCACGTTTTACTACCACCAGTATCACTACTATGCTTATCTCTGTGTAAAAGAGGCGCCGCAATATCAATAGCGCCGCGATATTAATGCCGTAGGCCTGGAGTCTGGGTTTAAAGACAAGACCGTAGAGAATGAAAGAGCGGGAGAGCAGACGAGGAGAGGACATGATAGGTTCAATTTTGTGAGCGTGATGTACGTTCAGTAGGTTTCAGAGTACTGTTACTACTACCATGACGTAGGGTTTAGTATTAGGAGTGGATGGTGGGATGGATGTGTTTGAATCTGGTGATTGAGGAGGGTTGGAACGGAAGCAATAATCGATGATGTGAGGAAATGATAGATACGAATAGATTCACAATAGTATATCAGCGCGCTTTCAAAAATACATTAAATAAGAAAAAAAAGACTTTCACACCAAAAGCCGACCAGTATCATCATGATGCAACATGGAAGCGGGAGTTATGTGACATGCCTCGAACGCCAACACCTTGACAGGACCACCACCTCGGAAGAAGCTTTAGATCTTTCCCTCAAGTCCGATCTAGCTCCTTCCGTAAGCATGGTCGACCTCCTTCTTCCAGTGCTCCAATATTCCCTTACGGTTGATCTTTTGTGCAGCTGTGGTCAAACCCTGCATCAAAGTTAGCATAAAACACGATTTCGGGGGTTACGATGGGTAAAACTAACGTTCTGGGGTGTCCATTCCTCATCGGCCAAGACAACACCTTCAATAATCTCGAAAGATGCAAGACCACCCCGCTGGCCAGCGGTCTGGAGCTGCTTCAAGATGATGGAGTTGATCTTGCTATTGTGGACCAGTTCCTCCAAGTGATCTCCCTCAATACCGTTCTCTGAGGCAATCTTCTTAAGAGCAGGCTCAGCGGGGTAGATGATAGCGATAGGCTTAGATTTGTCCGAGGCTGCGTAGACGCAAATGTTTGCTACGACGGGGGCGGACCGGTAGACGGACTCCAGCTTCTCCAGCGCAATGTACTCGCCAGTGAGTGTCTTAACCAAGTTCTTCTTACGGTCAATGATCTTGATCTGACCCTTGTGGTCAAACTCTCCGATATCACCAGTCTTGAACCAGCCGTCTTCGGTGAAGGATTCCTTAGTCTCTTGTTCGAGGTCTAGATAGCCAGCGGTGATACCACCTCCGCGGATCCAGATCTCACCTTGTGGGGGCTTGTTTGTCGAGAAATAACCGGCATCGGCGAAATCAACGAGCTTAGTCTCAATGCAAGCGGGTAACTCTCCGAGAGCACTGTCGGTCCAGGAAAGGGGATCCATAAGGGCGCCCATGGCAGTAGTCTCGGTCAAACCATAACCACTGATCATGGGCGTGATTGCGAGAGAGATGAAACGCTGCGTCTCCTTCGCGATCGGTCCACCTCCATTGAGACAGATTCGCAACCTGCCTCCGGTGGCATCCTTGACTTTGTTGAATACAACAGAGTCGAGGACGCCGCTTCCTGGTAGTCCGGAGCTGAGAAGGAAGCCTTTAGCAGCAAGGGCACCCCAGAACAGGTTCTTGGTGATTGCGCCGCCGGCCTCAACCTTTCCGACAATACCTTTCTTGACCGTCTCCCAAACCTGGGGAACTCCGACGAGAACCGATGGCTTTAGCTCTCGGATATCTCCCTTACATTTACGGACGGAGGTATCGGAGAGCGTCCTGATGGTTCCATATCCCATGGTGCCTCCCCAGAAGAGGCAGGCGTTTTCGAAGACGAACTCGAGAATGTGCGCAAGCGGAAGATAGGCGAGAAGCGAATCGCCAGGACCCAAGTATGGGCCTACGATGACGTTGACACCGGCAACTGAGGAAAATGAGCATTGTATTCTTGCAATGGCATGGACAGGAGATCTTACTGGATGCGACAACATTCCTGTGCTTGATGAGTACACCCTTCGGTGTACCGGTGGAGCCGGATGTGTACATGATGCATGCTAGGTCTTCTGGCTTGGGGGGAACAGGCTCGGCTGGGTTCTCCTTGCCTAGCTTGAGCAAATCATCGAAGCTGAGCACTTTGATGTGAGGATGGGCCTGAGTGAAGGTATCGATGTCCTTTTGCTTTGGCTCGTCCTTGGTGCTGTAGATGACGACCTTGACATCTTTGGCGTCTTTGTAGGGATTGACGAGCTTGGGAAGGAGGACAGGGTCGAGGAACATGAACTTGGCCTTGGTCTGCAACATTGAGTGCTTGAGGCCCTCTTCTCCGAGAGTGTCGTATGCGGTGACAATGGCGCCAGATTGTGAGAAAGATGCTGCGCGCGCAAGTTAGTGGAGTCGCATCTTGGAAAATGAGCGCAAACGCCTTACCGTGTGCCATGGCGAGCCATTGGGAGCTGGTGCCAGCGAAGAGATGAAGCCTGTCTTGGTGCTCGAGGCCGAGGCTCTTCAGACCGGCGCCCAAGGCGAGTGCCTCTTGCTCGAACTCGACGAAGCTCTTGTATTTGTAGGAACTGAGCTCGAAGTAGGTCCATTTCTTGTCTACCTCTTGCTGTTGGCCGTCGACCATCTTCTTGATCTTCTTGGTTTCCTCATGAGTGTTGAGGATCTTGCGCGAACCGACCGCCTTAGCATTGCCGTACTTTGAGGAAGCGTAGCGCAGGACGTCATAGAGGGTCTCGACGCCCTCAGCAGGAGTGAGGACCAGACCGTCCTTTGCCTTGACATTTCGACGAGGAATGGTTTCGCCATCCTTCTTCTCTACGCCGGGAACCTCGACAGTGACGTTGCCTGATTTGTAGGAGCGGGCTTGGGGAACGAGCTTTTTGTAGTCTGTCGGCATGATGACGGAAGAAGAGTGGGGAAGGAGATGGGAGCTCAGAAGAAGGGAGATGGGAATTGCGGATATAAGTGTGAGGTAGAGTAGGAGCCGGTTAGGGTAAGCCGCCAGCGGAATCGTATGCGAGGAGAGAGAAGGGAGGAGTGAGGGAGGAAGGAGGCAGAGATGATGAGGAGGCGGAAGAGGCAGAAGTATGCGAAAGGTAGTTGTGTTATTGTATTGACGGGGACGGCAGAGGAGGGCAGTCGCGAATGTTGGGGCTGCTGCTGCGGGAAGCTTGGACGGCTTGGCAAGGATGGGCAGCTGTTTTGGGGAACAAGATGAGGAGAAGGAGGAGAACCAGCAAAGGTAGGTACCTATTGATACAGATAATAATTACCTTACTTGCCTGGTAAAGAAAAGAAACGAAGATACTCCGTATAGACGGATGATATGATGGCGGCCATAATGACGTGGACTACCCTGTGGCTGTACATACTGCATTTCCAGTTTCTTCAAATCATAACTAGGTAGTTACCTAGTTACCAGCTTACTATACGTGCAGAGAGAGACAGTACTGTGAAGACTTTCCCTACATAAGGTTCAGCTGAAATGAATCCAATAGATCTAGCTTTTGTTGAGTCCTTTCTGCCGGATGTCTGTCTTAAAATGTTATGCTCGCCTACTCATGCGCACACAAGTTGCTGTATACTGTTGTGTGTACATTCTTATTGAGGATGAAATAATAGGTTAACTCTTTTAGGGACTCGTAACTGCAAGGTATACACGCGATACGATCTATATTTTTTGATTCCAAGAAAATAACAGAGATGACATCTGATCTACAGACCTTGTCCAGCGTCCTGTAGGTTCTAGCCAGACACTCAATACGGTTTAGGTTCAGTAATTGCGACTGGGCTAGTTCGTAGCCATTATTCCACACACTCACACACACTCTCGTCTCTGTCTCTCTTTCTGTTTCACATCCATTATTCACACGCTCTGTCATTATTGTTGTGATTACTACTGGTCTACAAACTAGCATCACTGCCGCGCCGCACGCATCCGATCTCGTAGATCTACACAGCAGTACGGAGAAAACCTTACATACAACATAACTAACTACGTCTACGTATTTCTTTTTATGGTCCGAAACGTACCACAGCGTTGCCCAAGCTCCCGAAATTCTTCTCTGCTTCGGTCACCGGCATCGCCTCCACGATTGCTTTCCATTTCCAGCCGTCGTTCTTGCCGCTTCCAGCCTCTCATCCTGCTCCTTCCCCTCCCCACAAGGCTCCTTCCAAGAACCTCCAAGACCTTTGTCGCATTTCCACCAACCCTTCACGGCAATATACGTTGTGTCTCAACTCCCCTTCTCCTTCTGCTTCTCCGGCCTCTGGGTTGGTCAGATACCCAGGTAGTCGTATCATTGTTTACACCAGACATCAGACACAGACACCAATACCAACCTTAATTAGTCATTAAGATCCGGAGATAAATCATATCAAGTCAAGTCGAATCAGATCAAATCGACTTCAAACTCATCTCATCATATCGAACCAAGTTAACAACAAGAGATCAACCATCTAACCATGTCTTCCCATCCCCACAGTTCGCTTGGGCTGGAGATGCTGCAGACTATCCTTGGAGACCCTGTCACTGACCCCGAGGAAGGTAAGTTGGTTCGAATAGGCACGCATGGCTCACTATTAGCCTGCATTCACATTCACCATTTACTATTTCTTTCAAATGTCCCTCGGCTGCCCGTACCATTTCATCAATGCGATTCGTAGATGCATCATTCCTTGTCTAACTGCTGACCAAAGAACCACAGAATCTTTTCTCATCTTCTCGCAAGCCATACCATCTCAGTCTCTAGGCTTCGTCGACTCCAAGGCTCCCACCATCCAAGTCTCAGTCGCTGGTCGCGACTTGGAAATACGCCAATCACGAGGTCTGCTGACCTCGGACAGAAGTGGAGGGACCACCGGGGCTGGTAGGAGGGGGATTCTGCTTGGCTCTCTTAGGCTCGCTAACCATGACCATAGTCGTCTGGAAAGTAACGCCGCTCTTTGCGGAGTGGATTGCTTCCCCCAACTTCCTGTTCGACGCCGGCTACCTGGACTCAGCCTCTACTGCCCTTGAACTTGGCGCTGGCGTCTCGGGCATCGTCGCGCTGACACTGTCCTCCAAGATCAAACGATACATTGCCACGGATCAGGATTATGTGATCAAGATCCTGAAGCAAAACATACTGGATAATCTACCGGTCGCACCCTCGGATTCAAAGGGCTCCCAGAAGAGGGCAAGGCCCAGGACCAAGACCCCCCAGGCCAAACAACAGACTTCATCACCAAGAGTCGATACGCTCGAGTTGGACTGGGAAATGGACTCTATGTCATCGTTGCCACACCTCCTGGGCGAGCAAGACAATCGCCTGGACTTGGTCATTGCCTGCGATTGCATCTACAACGAGGCCTTGATTGAACCGTTCAATAGTACCTGCGCACAGCTTTGTCGACTTGGATCCGATATGAACCCGGACAAACCCACTCTCTGTGTGGTTGCTCAACAGCTGAGGTCGCCTGACGTGTTCGAATCGTGGGCCACGAATTTTCATTCATTATTCCACGTGTGGCGTGTCCCAGACAAGTTGCTGACGCCGCCACTGAGGGAGGACACGGGTTTCGTTGTTCACATAGGTCTTTTGCGCTGACATTCTGCTACCCGGAAGTCCTGTGATACTTTACGCCAGACATTGTCGGGCGACTTGCAGTATCAGGAACCCAGTTCACGATCTGATAGGGAATATGCAACAAGGGATCCATTGTTTCGGACGCATGCCCTATTATGACAAGACTATCTACAGATTCCATAATCCTCACTACTCACGAAGGGAAGAAGTCGAGGGGATAGCCGAGCACGTCACATTGCTCAAGCTCTCGAAAGCCTTCATTTCTGACATCCTTGTCAAGGATCCTAAGCGTCGATGCTCCGGGCTGAACGGGCAACCAGGGATCCGTCCGCTCTATGGCAGATGAGGTATTCAAGAACCCTCGTGCACGCAAAAAGCCCATATTCGGATTTGGATCCCCCCCTCTTGCAAATGCTGTCCATGTATCGACAATGTATTGTGAAAAGGGAATGTCGTCTTCATCTCGGGGAACCCGATTCTGGCGAATAAGCGTCCCGAAGACGTAATAGAGCTCACCGCTATGGCATTTGAAATACGGTTGACGGACATCACCAAAAGGCCTCGATGCGGAGACAGGCGCCTCACAAGTTGGAGGATTTGGGCTCCATTCTGCGATCTGGTACGCTCGGTCGAATTCGTATGCATACGTACCCTGGAAGATCTGGTTCCCGGCTCCAACAGAGGCTGTTGATTGCCCCAAGCACCGAAACATAGCGTCCGTTGCAACCCGTGAAGTCAGATTGAAGATATTTATCGTGGTGTTGCCAGCTTGCACCAACGGGAACTTGCCCGACCTCAAAATACTCGATGCATCAAAGCCTTGCTCTGTAAGTGCTTGAGATGCGTTGGAGCTCGTGGAGAATTTGGAGAATGGTGCACCATCATCCCTCATCACTCCTGTCATCAGCGCGACTTTCTTCCTCGCAGCTGTATCGCCCAAGGGTAACTCCTTCTCCGGCAAATATGACCCGTCTATCACAGGATACCTGGAACAATTTAGACTGAGCTAGATTCACTGACACGATGAGGGCTTACCGTGCTACAGTCCCAGACCAACTGCCATTACGCAATCCTACCAACTTCAATGGATCCTGCTCCCGTAGACAAGCGAGCTGTGCGGTGTTGTCGGCTTGGCTACACCCAATCTCCGTCAAAATGGCTCTTGTTCTATCCGTGGCCTCTTGCAGAGTCAAGTATCGTGTAAAGCTAGATGCATACTGCGCTCCCCCAGGATTGCTCTGCATGATTGCCCTGGAAAACTTACCATCCGCCTGTGGTGATGCGAGTAGTGCTCGAACGGATGCTGCCCCTGCACTTTGTCCAAAGACAGTTATCCTATCTTTGTCACCACCAAAATCTTCAATGTGGGCGCGAAGCCAATCGAGGGCCGTATTCTGGTCAGCAAGTCCGTAATTTCCCGTCAGACCTGTGCCATCCAAAGCGAGGAAGCCAAGGGTTGAGAGGCGATAATTGATTGTTACGACAACAACGTCGCCCCTGGATGCCATATTACCGCCGTCAAAAGTTGTGTCAGTCCCTGATCCTCCCGTGAAACCGCCGCCATGTATCCAAACCATCACTGCCTTTCTTTTCGTACCTTTGCTGCTAGGTAAGTACGGAGTCCAGATGTTCAAGTTCAGACAATCTTCACTGCAGAACAAATTGCCATTGCACCCAGCCTGGACACAGGACGGACCATAGGACAGTGCCGAAATATTTCCACTCAGAGGCGAGTACCTGGAATGCGTAAATCTTTCTGGTTGTGGGGCGTATCTGATGCCCTGGAAGCGGAACGAAAGTCTATCACGATATCCTACAACACTACCATTCCTTGACCTCACAACTATCTGCCATTTGGGATCTGTATCGGCTCCCGATTTTGTACTCAATGTAGCAGACTGGGAGCACAAGGCGGGTAGACGCGCATCACAGTTGACCTTCTGGACTTGACCCTCTGCGTCAATTGCCTCGCATCGTACAGGGCTGTCCACCCAGAATATCTCAGACCGGTTCGCGCGGCCGCCTTGGGCAAGGTAACGTAGGAAGGATAGATCGGAAGATGGACCTGGTAGTGCCCAAAGGGTCTCTCCCAGCTCCGCGCAGCTGGACCGCGATTGTTTGTACGTTTGTTCTTTTCCTAGGACGATTGCCGCGGCTTGTCGAGTGCTCGAATCACCATAGAGGTCGTTGTGGGTAATTATTGCCAAATCCGACCCAATAGATTGAGGCCCAGGAAGACTCGTTGCACTTCGGACGAAAGAAATGAATGCGAGACTGACAATACGAGTGGAAAATGCCATGCTGGAATGCATGTGCGGAGAGTAGACGTCAAAAAAAGAGGCTGCAACATTGTGGGTAGGCAATCGCACCATATACACTACCTTTACGAGCAGGGGCGGTAGAACTATTATTCGCTACTCCGGGGGAAATGATATTGATCGGACAGCAGGTTAATATGCTGGAGTTTCGATTGCAGGAAGAATTACAGAGTGTGAGGAGCTAACGGAGGATTGGGACGCAGACCCGACGCATGTTTGATGGTTCGGTACCTGCGGACGACAGGGCTACTCCAACGATTGTAGATGAGAGATGGCATTTTCACAATTTGCGAGATCGCGAGGCATGGAGCGCACAACACGATTGAATGAGCTGGTTTGAGGAAGATATTGAAACTTCATCGGGCCATGCACCAAACGGGGTCGGAGGTGGAGAGACTGACTGCTCGGGACACACTGCGACACGACCGTTGCGATCTGAGGGGTAGATCGACATGGTTGGCGAACCCGAGGGCGCGACGATCATGTTCTCGAGGGGACAGACAACAGTTGCTTTAATGAGTGCTCGCGCAGAGTATGCAGTTACGATAGTCAATAACAGGAAAGAAAGGATGGAGAAAAGGGGTTTGTGAACAAACGATGAGAGCCATGAGATAAGAATGATCTCAATTACGCTATGCCCGATGCAACGGGAGCGAAATACGGGCGTCGTTCGGTTGGGTGGGACATTCTTGGATGTCAATATTAGTGCTCGGTCTGAAAGGCGGATTGCTTGGTGAAATGGGGGGGCGAAGTGTGTCCATGCATGCACTGTGCAGGCAGGCAGGCAGACGGGGTATCTTTTCACAGGCTGGTCTGCTTCCTGGTCGAGGAGAGGAGGGATGTTGGAAGGCGAACCGACAGTGCCAACAATCGTGGTGCTTCCCTCTCGCCTCCTCTTCGTCCTAACTGTTTCCAACAGTGCGAGTACGCTTTTCGGGACGATATGTCCCTTCGCTTTTCCTCTGGAGGACCGTTGCTGCTCTAGTCACTGGCGAGGAATGGGACCGTCGGGATACAAGTATCATCTTATCTCGAGTGGTCCTGACGTGAGCATCTGCTAGTATTGCGTCGTCGACGGGATACCCTGTTGGACAAGGGATAAGAGGAGGAGGAGTCGAGAATGGAGAAGATAACTACGACGCGCGTTTGGAAGAGAAAGGAAGTAGGTGGCCGGTAGTGCAAGGCCGTCTACCTACAGATACGCTGACGACCGTGACTTATCCTACTACGGCCATCCTGGACTAATAATATCTACCCTAAGTGAAGTCATACTTACAGCACAAGGAGAGGGAGAGCCGGAAAGGACAGCTGGGACTCTGGGAACTCGACGGGGATGGGGGAATGGACGTTGATTGGGTGGAAAGAGAAAAAGAGCGCGCTGCATATTTTTGTGACCAGCTTTGACTCTTTGAGCCCAAAAAGCGGCCCCCTCTCTTCTTTTTCCCACTCTTGCCGACTATTTTCGCACCCGTTTCCTTTTTCCCTTCTAAGTTCTGCCCACCCTTCCCTTCCCTTCCTCTCCGTCTCCTCTCCCGTGCCTCTCATATCCACCCTATTCCGTCCTGCCATCCCCTCCCATCCCATCCATCACCTTCCCACCCTCCCCCTGGTATCGGAGCGCCGCCGCCGCCGAAGGGACCAATAGGGTGCTTAAGGTTCTGCCTGGGACCCGTTCCACTTGCAGAGTTGCACTCTCCTCCAACTCGACCAGTCATAGTTGACACAACGCAACCAAGGTTGAGCCGTCGGTCGCGTCACGAAAACTACACCATAACATGGACTATCCTACACTCCTCATAGACTCGGAATAGAGGAGAGTGAGGGAGAGAGAGGATAGGGGAGAGAGAGGGAGAGACGCAGGAGTTCATTCTTCATCTCTCGGGGAAGACTACTGACAGAGTCACCAAATAACCAACCAACCAACTCTTCTGCTTGCTCAACCACCTAGTCTAGTCCTGATCTAGTCTCTATTTGGCTTTTCCACTCCGTTTCACCCTAACCATGCCATCCATCCATCCATCCAACATCGATGATGTCTGTCTGTCCATTGTTCCCCTCTAACAAACTCTGGGTTCGCCCTCTTTCTCACCCACGCTCTGCACGCACACGCTCATGCTCACGCTCACGCTCAATAAAATGCCCGCTCGCTGCGCCCGCGCGATGCACTGCACCGTACCGCACTGCACGCACAATCCCCGTCCATTCGCACATCGCGCAGTGCCTCTCCGGTCACCCACTTCAGAATGACGGTCTGCTGCCTAATATGTCCTTTCTGACAAGTGATGCACTCGTCTATGACCGCTTTGAAATATTGCGCACGCATGGTCAGAGAGCCATCACTCCAATTTTCCCATCACCAGCACACATGCATACAATCAAACGGACTCACGAAAATGCGACAACACCGCCTTCTATTCTGTCCCAGATTATTTTAACGACTGGCTGACCTCTTTCAGCCCATATGTGCAAAGAACAGGCACGGCAAGTAGTCCGCCGCTGCTCTGGGACGATTATGTTGATGTAGTTTTGTGCGGAGTTCTGTATGTACAAACCTGCTACTACTAGGAGAGGAGTCAGTATTCTTCGCTCCACGATCTCTCCTATGCTCTTATTCCCTTGCCTATCTCTGTCACTACCCTCTCTATCTCTATCTTCATCTCCATCCATGTCTCTAAACTCTTCCTTCGAGATTCTTCTTCTCACTCGATGACTCGTCCCCAACATGTCCGAGTGCTAGGTACGAGTACTCCGAGTACTGAACTGCTACTGCCACTGCTACTGCTGCTACTAAGAATGAACCCGCCTGGTGGACTTGCCTTGGCCATTGGCGGTCCGAGCTCACGCGCGCTTACCACATCTAGATTAGATCGCTTCTCGCTCACTCGTTCGCTCTCTCTTTGGCTGGTTGGCTGGCTTGTCTTCTCTCTCTCTCTCTCAGTCTCTCTCTCTCTCTGTCGCTTTGGGAGAGTAGGTGCCTCTCGTTCTTTCCCTCACTAAACTGCCTCTTCTTCTTCTACTACCACTACTCTTTCCCTCCTCCTCTCAATCCACTCTCCACGACGCTCACCCCTCAACACAACTACGATCGCCTCACGCCATTATCGACTACATCTTATCACCTCCTTACAACGATCACTCCCTTTCACTGTGACATCGCTCGCCGTTGAAGACCGCGATCCTCCCTTGTTTGTTGGGGAGCCCTTTCACGCCTCATCACCACCCTCCCCCTCTCGTCTTCCACGAGCGCGCTGCATGGCCACACATACAAATCACCTTTAAAACCATAATTATACTCCTAACCACGCCGTTCTGTTCGTTTCTAGACTTCCCTCGTCTCGTCACGACCGCTCCTTCCGACGCTACCCACCTCGCGATCCGCCACGAAAGCCTTTGCTCCCTTGTCAGCAACGCCTCTGAACGCTCGAACTCGACCCAGAACGACATCGGATCGGTTTCCAAGGGGTGTCCATCTCGTTACGCGTCGGCATCGTCCGCTCGGTCTTGGTCGTTCGCCCAACTGGCGTCATGCGATCCATAGCACCTCGAGCCTGAGCCCACCTATCCTGCGATCACCACCCTCCATCTCACTTGCGAAAGGCGGATTATGACTGAAGTCTCGTCCGTCAAGGCGCATGCTGACCTTCAGCCCGCTCCCGCCCTCTACGGTGGGCCCTCACCGATCCCCTACACCAACGGCTCATCTGCGCTAGACGGTACCGTCGAAGAGGAAGAGTCTTCGGTCATCAAATGCATCTGCGGCTACTCGGACGACGATGGCAACACCGTACTCTGTGAAAAGTGTGATTCGTGGCAGCACATTGTGTGCTACTACGTAACGGCACAGAACGTTCCAGACATCCACGAGTGCGTTGACTGCCTGCCACGAACCGTCGATTCCAAAGGCGCCGCCGACAAGCAGCGACAACGCCGCGAGCTCCAGAACAGTATCGGAGAGCGTAAGGTGAAGCCGAAGACTGCCACAAAGAACCACAAGAAGAGGGCAAAAGACCCGCTAGGATCCGTCCAGCCAAACGGCTGGGCAGTCCATTCGAACAATGACCTGCACTACAACCCTGAGCGCAAAAGCGGAAGCCCTCGAGACCAACCACCTCCCAACAAAAGACCCAAAACCAGTCATCGAACCTCTGGTTCTGTCTCCGGTGTCCTAAGTCAGGCGCCTGCTCTTGCACCGGGGTCACGCAAGCGTGCCAGTTCAACGATGCACAACGGACACAGTCCAGTAAAGTCACCTCCCCTCGCGGATGGTCCACTGGAGGAGTTCTCGCCCGAGTTCATGAACCTGTACCGTCAGGCTGAACCGGCCTCGGCTGACTCGAACTCTTACACGGATATCGGCGTTGCAAACGACATCTCGCTGTGGCTCAACGACCGTGAGGCACTCGCCGAAGCAACCGGTGGGCTACACCCAGGCGATGTTTTCCAACGTATCGACCAGACAATCGAGGATCTGGAAGCCCTCGCACCGATAATAAACAAGCAAAAGGATGATGATTCTCGAATCATGGTACATGGCGCCCACCCACAGTGGCAGTTCCTCACGGTGGAGACTTTCGTACCCCAGCAAGCCTTTATCGGCGAGGTAAAGGGCCGCATCGGACGGAAAGAGGACTACTTCTCAGAACCTGCAAACCGATGGGACCTCCTTCGCCATCCCGAACCTTTCGTTTTCTTCACACCCCGATTACCCCTCTACATCGACACGAGACACGAAGGCACAATACTACGCTATGTGAGGAGAAGTTGCAACCCGAACATTGAAATGAAGATACTCACCCAAGGGCCTGAGAGTGGTTATCACTTCTGCCTGATAGCCATGCACGACATCGAGCCAGACGAAGAGCTCACAATTGGTTGGGAGATCGATACAGAGATCCGACAAAGGTTAGAAAATGCCGTCAGCAACGGCGACATACGGAAGGAAGGATTCAAGAAGATCGAGCCTTGGGTAGCCAACGTGCTTTCCAATTTTGGAGGGTGCGCATGCAGACGAGGGCCTGAGTGTCTCCTGCAGCGAGCCCGTCGTCCAAATAACCCTAACGGTGACCCCTTGCAGCCTCCGAAATCCACCAAAGGCAGGAAGTCAAAGAAGACGCAAGTTTCTCCTCTGAGTACAGGACACGCAACAAACAGCCGCGCAGGCAGCGAGGCTTTCAATCGTGACAATGGTGACGATGAGAACGCGGACGGTCGCTCGACATCTGGTTCTCACAAGTCGAGCAGTCGGGACATCACTCCAGCAACTCATTTGTCAGTGGATGGAGGGGATTCGAAGATGTCGGATCGGGAGAGACGGAAACTCCAACAGCAAGAGCGGTTGTTCGAGCAGTTGGAGTATGATGAGCAGCACAAGAGCAAGCGAGGAAAACGAAACAGCGCTGGCTCGGCTCTCAACACACCAAGCCTCTCCTCTTCCGTAAGGCGCAAACAACGAGCTCCCAATCCTGAAACTGACCAAGACCAACAGAAACAACTCGGGCCTTCGGAGCCTTCGCCTTCCGCACGAACCTCCCGGGACTCCCACAGCGGCAACCGCAAAACGTCTGGCAGCTCGGTCAAGACCAATGGACGGACGGTGTCTAAGCCAAAACCTGTCTACGTGGACTGCTCTACCCAGACAGACGGCGATCCCGCGCCTACAGTAGCAGACAAGGCACCTACTGCTACTAAGCAGAGGCTCATCAAGCGACCTGTCTCCTTCAAGCACAAGCTCCTGCAACAGGCCACTGCAGACCGCGAGCAACGAGAGCGTTCCGCGTCCGTCAAGATGGAATCACGATCTCCAACACTCAAAGACGTCTCGTCTTGTAAAGCATCGCCTGTTCGCCCCGTCGCTGATGTTGGAGAGCCCACTGTTACGGACGCTTCTACAGACGTGCCAGCTGCGCCAAAGGAATCAACTCCACTGGCGGAATCCAATCCACCCAAAGAAGAACCATCTGCCCAAGAGGCAGACGTTGACATGAAGGATGCAGATACAGCAACAACCCCCGCGCCGCCATCTCCGAAAATCGAAGAGATGCCTGATGCGCCAATCCTGGACGCTGCATCCGACATTTCGCATCCACCCGCCCAACCACCACCTCCTCCATGGCCCAAAGAGGCCAGCCCTTCTCCAGCTCCGTCAGCGCAGTCTGCACATGCCACAGCGGAACCCCCCAGCGAGGGCGATGTAAAACCAGAAGCACTCGAGATCCGACTCCCATCACCCGATCCCAGCAATCCGGCGGCGCCGTTGAGTGCCATCACTCCAGGTTCCGCTCTTGCGCAGTCGCCTTCCGGACTGCCGTCCGCACCATCACCGTTCTCTCCTTCGGTCTCGAATGCTGTTAACCCGACGCCAGCTAGGAAGAAACTCAGCCTCAGTGACTACACCAACAGAAGGGCCAAGCTGGCGCAGACACAGTCAACGGGTACGAGCGCAACACCCCCGCTTGCACAGTCTCAGTCCATGACATCTCCTACTTTGTCTACAGCAAGTCTTCCAACCACTGGCTCGCCATCACGGAAGAGTCCCGAACCTGTCGCCCTGTCCACTGTCTCCGAGGAGCCGAATCCGACGCCTACAACTACCTAAAAAGACCAAGATACCCACTCTTCTTCCTTCTGTCACCTCTTCTTTCGTGGACACTGGCTCCTCAGCTGGGGTGCTGAGCGCCCTATCCAACAGCTTTCCTTTCCGTGGATTTCCACTGTACATTATCTGGTCGAGTTATAGCCGTTCCCTTCCAGTTCTTTTCTACTACTCTCTTCTCTTCTCTTCTTGAATCTGATGTTTGAAGATAGTTATGGTTTTATGTTGGGCCACACAGTGGGGGAACGCCTTCTCACGCGCTTCGATTACGCTCGGACTGTCCGCACTTAGTCTTTTTCGGCCAGTCATTTCATTATCTGGCTGCATGGCCAAGGATCTACACATCCTTTTTCTCTTCCAAAAAGGGTTCAGTGGGGGCGGCGTTGATGCGTACCTAGGCATGGGCTTTTTTTTTCCCTCTTTTTTTTTCTCTTCTGGGATTCAAAATTCAAAAGAGGGGGCGCGCGCGGTGGGGGGCACATTTGTGTACCGTTGCTTGAGTGTCAAGTGTTGGCGCTCGCGACTTTTAAAGCTCTACTTTGCTTTTCTCATTCTATTGTTGTTTTTGGATGGATGGATGGATGGGGCATGGAACGAACGACCGAACGAATCGAACGACAAAAAGGATTCGGGTTCCCCCGTTGTTGTGTTGATCTTGGTCAATGGCCCGCCCGTCCGCCTGCCGGGCGGAAGGGGGGGTTACACACTACTTGAAGAAGGATTATTATACTGCTGTGTGAAACGCTTGCAAAACTCCTCTCGAAAGCGGGACAATATGCGAATGGAATAAATTAAAAAAGATACCTCGATTAATTTCCAAAAACAACAACAAGAACGGCTTTCTATTGGATGAAGTAATGTGATGTGACGAAGTGTGGTTTTTGCATGATTGATCGAGTTACTTGCTTGTCACCTTGTTTTAGTCTCTTGTGTGTGCGTGTGTGTTGACTATCTAGTATTTCGAAAAGATACATCGCCGCGAATATATACGGATATCAATGAAACACAAGGAAGGGATCACTCATTTCGAACCAAGCCATATCATGATGGGGGAGGGGAATAGATATATATATGATCAGCTCAAACCCATGGCAGTGCCTTTTCCTTCGTTCCGTTCTCCATTGCTATTTCTATCAGTATATGCATTGCACCTCCTCCTCGATGTACCAAAAACACAACGGACACAAAAGCCACAGAGGTAAAAGCAAAAACCCCGTCCCTCCAGCAGACGCCTTCAATCGTAATGAACATAACCCAAACTCGATGATTCACGAATCAATACCTCGCCTTCTCATCCGCCGTGACATGCTCCTGCCCGACGGCCGTGCCGTCCAACTCAATTGGCGAGGACGAGGTATGCTCGTAGTGGCGGTGACGCCGCAGAGTCCACGACGACGAAGACGACGTCTTCTCTCCGTCCTTGTCTTTACTACTGCTATCATTCTTTTCGTTCCCACAAGCGTCAACATCGCTGGCGTACACAATACCCTCCCCGCCATGCGTCCTCCCGTACGTCCCCGTCTCAGCGCTGAAATCAAAGGTCCCGCCCACGGAGCGGGGACTCGCTGCCCTGCTTTCTTCTCTCTCCTCCTCGTCGTCGGATGTGTTGGCGGGATGGTGGTGGCCGCGGCGTGTAGGGTTGCCCGCGCCGCCGAACTGCTCTCTGAACTGCGAATTTCGGAGTGCAAGGTGCTGCTGTTGTGCCGCCGTTGAGGTTGAGGTTGAGGTTCCCAGGGGTAGAGATAGCGATAGCGGGTTCATCGTTGCGTTGGAGGTGGTGGTTATGGGGCTTGTGGCGTGGGACCAGCCTAGGGATCTTTTGCTCTTGAGTTTCCTGGTGATGGCGCTTGTGTTGGGGTTGCTTGTGGTTTCGCGCATCGGTGGTGGCGGTAGTGGTGGAGGTGGTGGGGAATATGCGTTTATGTTTGGATTCCATTGATGGGAGGTGGTGGGAGGGGTGTGCAAGTCGTACGCTGGCGGCTTCGTCTGAGGAGGCGATGGCATCCCCGTTGATGCTACTGCTGCCGCAGAAGAAGATGACGTTGTCTGGAAGATATCAAATAGCGTTGGACTGGGGGGCGTTGTACGCCGCGCGACGGTCGACGCCTTGCGGTGGATCTCCTCCTTCAGCGTCTTCGAACGTGCGATGTAGAACGTCAGCAAGGCGGCCAGTGCGGCGACGAATATTGCTGCTATGGAGATCCCTGCGATCGTGCCGGGGCTGAGATGGAGTTTGGTGTGCCCTCCTCCTGCTGGGTTGGGAAGGATAGATGAAGTGGCGGCGGGAAACTCTGGGGGAAACGGCTCGCCGGGTTGTAGGACGAATGATGCGTTGTTTGCGAGTTCGTGTTGGACTGAGACAGGTGTCGAGGCGTTCTGAGAGGGTGGGTGTCAGAGTGTGTGCGCTCATATCTCATCTGAAAGGCGCTATTGATGAATCATGGTCTGGGGTTTCAACTTACGGGGTTTATGGCTCCGACCATGCTGTACTCGTCACAGCTTCCTGGCGCACTGCAATAATAGAATATGGGTTCCGTGTCGTTGACCCTGACGTGAAATTTCGGTGGCTGTACGTAATGAATCAGTACCTGCAGGTTGGATTTCGAAAGATGATCTGGAGGTTGAAAACAGGGAATGCTACTTACATTATCTAGGACCTCACTAATGACCTTGAAGCCGCTGAAGAACCCGACACGCCCTTCGCCGGTCATCTCGTAGGGTATGCAAGCGAATCCAAATTCCGACCTCACGACAGAGTGGTTCTGGGGGTAGAACGAGAATTCGATGATCTATACGGAGACTATCAGCATTGCCTGGCCTACTTATGCAGGAATCGCTGGAACGAATGGCTGTAGCTTACTTACATCTCCAACATCGGCTTTGGTAGAATCCGGAATGAATTTGTGGTCGAAGCCGACCTTGACAGTATGCGTCTTTGCGGGACGACTGGAGTTTGCCGCGGGCGGGACATGGCTACTGGCAGCCGGAGTCGTTGTTACAGAGACTTGTCCAACGCTCCGGGATGGGAACACTGAGACAGCAGGTGGGAAGGGCGTCGATGCCGGTGAAGATGGCGGCACATTTTGGGCATCCGAATACGGGAGAGTTGTCAGCCATAGGAGGAGCGCTGGGATGACGGATGGGAAGTGGATGTTCAAGGCTCGGGTGCGAGTTGTCCACATTTTCGTTGTGACCATTTCATTGCATAGAGCAAGTGAGGTCAGTCGTGCCTATGTTCTGTAGTGATCGGGGTCAAGAACGAGGGAGGGAGAAGGTCAAAAGGTATATGCAAAGCATAGTTCCAGAAATATCATTGGTGACAAAGGTGTCAACGCTCCCCACATCAGAGAGCAGTCCATCCTTTATTCCTAGTGGCTGATAGCGGTGCGAGGTATTGGATATTCGAGGATCAAGACCTTAGCTATTCTTTATTATTAGTAGAACCGAGGAGCCAATGGAGTAACAAAGAATAGGGCGCAATTCGAGTATCGATAAGTAGGATGATCAAAGGTACAACAAAGGGGCTCTTCTCTGAATCACAGTCTGCCATCACGGTGGCGTAGAGGCAAAGGTACAAAACTGTCCGAATGTGGCCAAAGAGTTGGTGTATGGAAGTTGATCCAAATTGGAACATGTGCTCTGTCACTGCTGGCGTCATTTCTCTGCCAAGGGATTGTACAGAGGGTTGGCACGCCGGGCTGGCCCACTGCTAGTATTTTATGTCCACAGCAGTGCCTTCGCGAGGTTTGTCGCGAGCATTAAGATAGTTTACTGGCTACAGTACACTATTAGATAGACACTTTCGGTATAGAACATACATGAAATCAGCAGGTGGCCAGCCCGACGTGCCAACCCTCTGTACATTCGGGCCGGACAGGGGAGTAAAGTCTACGCGAACGGCCTGACGTATCATTGATCGTTGACTGGCATCTTCGATCCATGGACGGGAGCGCGGGTCTTGTGGCCGGGCCAATGATTGCTGCTGCAGGAAGTTCATCAGAAAATGAATACACTGACACTAATTTCTTAGTCAACATGCTTTATTGACATTGTGATCGTGAAAACCTAATATTGAATTGTCCTACGATGTTTAACGCTAGATTTTTGCATCTGTGGAATCATCAGCCCTACAGAGATAGAAATGGCATGCGAAATGCCTAGATATTGAACGGATGTTCGAAAATTTGAGAGAACGAAGTAGAGCATTTGCTCATCTGGACTGGTAGCCCATAGCACTGTGGATGATACCTAATATTCTTTTTTCTTCCACAGACTTATTGATTCGTCCAGTGAATCGACGTTTTCAGTTCAGACCAGGGTCGCCAAATGGATCATTGCTGGACGAACTGCCGGATCCAGAGACATATCCAGAAGGTGGTCCAGAGAGCTTCTGGGCCTGCTCCGGGTCCCAGATAGGGAATCCGTCAGGAGGTTGGCTTTCGCCCAACGGGCTGCCTTTGGCGTATCCAGCAAGGTTGCCATTGATGCCGGTAAGAGCCCAAGCGAAGACGGCCACATCACGGATAGCCTGCATGAATCCGCTCTGGAAGGCAGGCGAAGGACCTGCTTGCGCCATTGCCGGATGCTGAGCGCCAAGTGGATATGGTAGATGGTGAGGGAGCGCTGGCTCGAATATGGGCTCGTGAGCCCAAGGAGCAGCATAGACTCCGTTGGGGTACGATGGTTGAGCATTTGGCATTGCTGCCGTTGGTATGCTTGGGCGAGCGCGGCGGAGACACACGACCAACCCATCCGAGGTACACGAGACCACTGCTTCCAGCTCAATAGGCTCGTCGAGGGCTTCCGAGTTTGGCGAGGCACCGCTTGTGGATGATGCCAATGATCTACTGTCGGATTGGTGCAACGAGCTGGTCTGTCCCGATCCCGTACGGTGGCCCGAACTATTACCATTCGAGCCACTTGATGGGTTGGAAAGGCCGTTGCTGGAGGATTCTGCGCCAGAAGTGGATTGACGTCCGACCCCAGCCTCTGATTCATCGTCGGAGGTGGTGACGTCTGTCATGGTCTCATCCTCGCTCTCGCCAGACGTGGCATCGTCGGCAGGCGGATCGTGCTGGCGAGGATCACGGAACCAGAAGCGCAGATAGGCGATACTATCATTACCCTTTGCAGATTCCAGGCATCGCACTGCGTCGGCAAGGCAGTTCTCTTGGATGCAATAGTAGAAGCTACGGCCCTTCATGGCCTCGCTAGAAATGCCTAGGATCTGCTCGATGCCGCTGGTGGCATACATGACGGTTAACGACCGAGTAAAACGATTTAAGAACAAAGCAGCGCGCGGTTCGTGCGTCTGCTCCTCATCACCCAGAGCGAACTTGCTGGACAGATGCGACAACATATGATAACGGGGATCTTTGGGAGAAGACGCGAACATGCGTCGTACCAGGGGGGCCTCTACGGCTCGCTCTGATCAGATGGTCAGCATGTTACGGGAGTGAAGAGAAGCTCCATGGTCAACGTACTTTGGCTCTCCATGCCGTGGCGGTAGATACTAGTACAGCAAACCATGACATCGTAGACAACGGAAAAACAGCACTCGCAGCCTACATAGTCACCCTGGCGGTTCCTAATGCGGGCATACGCAAGAACAGCAGCCTTGTCGAGACGAACACCACGGTCGTGTTTTGCCTTTGCAAAAGGGACCTCATCTGGATGGAACCATTCCCAGACTGACTGGTTGACGACCTCATCGGGAGTGTGCCCGAGAATATCAACGATTGAGTCGGAGGAGTAGAGGATGCGAGCATCCGGGGACAGGTCTGTAGTTGTGAGCACAATGGTAGCAAGGCGGGGCGTAGAAGGATTTACCGTGAATGGTGATGAACGTGGTATCCATTTGGTGAGATTGACAAATTGATTGATATTAGATTGGAGTGAATGGAGAATATGAAGTCCTTGTTGGGCCCACGGTCGTCCAGCGTATCGAATCTAATAATTCGTGGTGGACTAGCCGAGAGATTGAAAGGAAGGGTGAGAGGTGGAGAGAGAGGGAGGAGGAAGAAGGCAAGGTGGTTATGAGATGTGCCTCGACCGGGCTAGGCAATGGAGATTTGAGGCAATGCTTGGATGAGAGTTTGATAACAGGGCGAGAAGCGAGGTTTAATTGAGGGAATAATTAGCGGAGGAGAGAGGCAGAGGCTGTAGTGCACAGAGTAACACACGAGACAACGGCGGGTCCAGTGCAATGGAGCGTTGTAACGCACGCGCGGCGCTATAGGAGGAGTAGGTCTAGGGTGACATGTAGGGCATGGGGAACGGATGGCGGGAACGGTAAGGATTAACTGTAGGATGGGTTGGACGCGGGTAGCAAGAAATAGAGGCGCAATGGGAATGGGGAGCAAGGTTGGATGGAGGTGGTGGGTGGATGTGGGATGAAAGTTCCCCCGGGTATAGTAGACGCAGGCTATGGCGTCACAGGGTAGAAGAATTTGAGACCGGGTTTGGTTCGGTAGGTTTTTATGGTATCTCCAGTCTCTGAGTATGGAGATGAGGTACTCCGTAGACAGGGTGGATCTACGAGGTAATAAGCGAGATTCCAATCTTTCTTCTTCGGAGGTCGAGGTGGAAAGAAATTGGCATCATGAATGGAGAAAGGAAGTGGACGTCTATGGGCATAGAGAGGAGAATACCTAGTGATTATGTTGGGACTTGATAGAGATGTTAACTATTGTAGAAGCACGATTACTGTAATAAGTAGGTAATTGATTAAGTAAGGAGTACAAAGTAGCCAGCCACGGTCCTGTAAGGTATGATAGGTAAGTTAAGAAGGATTGTGACTGGTGGGCGGCAGCCTTTGTTAGTAGAAAGTTAGTATCAAACTAGTAACACAAGACAGGACAGTATTGAACACTCCGTACGTGCGTAGGTGGTGAACATAGGATTGACCCCATTGTAAAGAGGCGCAATTGGACACGCGAGGTTGTTAGCTGAGGTTCGTATGGAGTACAATGGATGTGGTTGTGTCTACTCTGTACATGGCATGGCCTGGCTATGTGTCTGTGCGTGCGGGTACGGGTGCATGGGCAGTATACAGTAGCAGGGTAAGGGTTGACCGTCGTATGCAACATGCAGCATGCAGTATGCAGTGTACAGGGCATAAGGTGCAGGATGCATGATGCACAGCACGCAACTCCAGCAAGAGAGAATAGGAACCAAGAAAAAAAGAAGGAGAACGTGAAGGAAGAAGGAAGAAAAGCGAAGGAGAACATGGCAGCGAGGCGAGGATGCGCTGTGCAATGCATAGACCTCATACCTATGTTGTTAGTCTACTAATGATTATTCTAAGTGCCACCAAATGAACTTCAATTCGCACTCCTATTGCAGTCTCTTCTACTCCGTACTCCGTATCATTGGGAAGATTCATCATCAATGGTTGAGGCAAAGCGGGGTGTGTCTCTTGAGATCGTCGATCCTTAGACAGTAGAACTCAAGCCAAGTGACTTGTAAAATAATTTCTTTTCATGAGCGTTCACGCTAGCATAACCAAAGGACGAGCAACAACAATGTTGGAGGCTGCAACGCTGCACGTGCAACGCCGGCGAGTCAAACAGTCACCGGAATGATCTCGATGGGGCGTATGGCTTTCATGGGAGCCTTGAAGCGACCGGCGCAATGCAGTGAAGAAGCGGTATACCAGGATTCAATGCCAGAGCTTTGCCAATGGAAGGGCAGGGCAGGGAAGACAAAAACCTGTGATAAAGCGCAACAGGACGACGACAAGGGACAAAGAAGTCATTCTGCGTCCTGAATGGGAGGCAGCAACCAGTAGGATGGCACGAGACAAGTGTGGTGGCCACTCAATAAGAGAAGGTACAGCACCCGCTGTGATGTTGCAAGGTCAATGTGATACGGAATATGATGAGTTGCAACTTAGTGGTGAGTTCTCATGGACTTGTCAACCTTGTCTGTGACCATTAATCTGCAACTTGCAATTTGTACCTGGTAACAACTTACAAGCAGACAGGTAACTTCCTCCTACGAGCATTCGTCGCCTTCCAATGTAATCGCACAATGTGGTGATACTGCTCCTTAGGTATTGCGAGAAGGAGTAAGGAGTGTGACGTAGCAGGTATCCAACATATCCATTATTGTACGGAGTAGAATTTCAGGTCCTTCTTGCATACCTAGGTAGGTGCTCTATGGCAACAACCCCTCAACCCAGACCGTTCTGATTTCGACTTATTCTCAACAACATCAGTACTAGGTATTGGAATTGATAAAGGAAAAAGAAAGAAAATGATGTGCACTACTCCGCAGACGGAACAGGTTTGCACCGAGAAGAACTATAACAAAACCCGTAACACGTGCCGAGTAACCCAGCGGCCGATCCTTGCTCTACAACATGTTCCTGTAGGCTGTAGTTGATAGTTAGTTACTCCAATAGATATTACCTACACACTCTCTTTCTCTCCCAACCTTGCACCCTTTTGCTGCACCTCTCATGCACCTCACCTATCCTTTGGTTGGGCTCGCCTGCTCGCCTCTCTCGGTTGCCTATTATTGTACCAGTACGCCAACTCTACCCTTACGCAATTCCGACTCGCCTGACTTGTCAGGGCATCAGCTCCGTTCCCGTATTTAGGTTCCTCCAGAGTCTCCCACCACCCTGCTTTCTTTGATCCATGTCCCTGCTTAGAACCCGTGCCGCCGCCCTGTCACCGTCTTCCTGCATGGCCTTAGCCCTTAAGCAGTAGCAGGTTAGGCGCAACGCGAGTCGAACTGCTATCCTAATGCTTTGGTCATTGGCTACCTTTCTGCATCAACCAGAGGATCGGATAGCGGGGGGATCCTCGTCTGTAGCATTAAGTACGACCTGTCGTCGCAAAATCACATACTCCCAAGAACAATGACAGGTCATTAGAACCTGGACTTCAAGCTTCAAGTGTCTTCTGGCCTACAACGACTGTTGTGAGGGCTCATTGTAGAATAGTTGCCAGCGAAAGGATAGAGCGGTCCTACGCTATGGATTAAGACTGCTATCCGGAACACTGCGTAGAAAGCAAACAGAACGAAGGGTGACAGGGCAAGAAATGACAACGGATTTCTCCATACCGGAGAGGATATGTCTTTAAGTTACGCCTTTGGTGCTGTGGATTCCAACCACAAGTGCTCGAATTGGAGTATCAAGAACCTGATTCCCAACTTTTTCTACGGGTCACACAGCCGGATGGTGGCGTTTCGATGTCCCGAAGCGTTTGTGTTGTAATAATGCGGATACGCCTTGTCCCTCATGAGCGAGGACCGTATGTATGCACATGTATGGCCATGTAATGTCATCGTCGATTTCGATTGCACGCAAACAAAGTTGTTAGCCAAGGTGCTACGCTAGTAACCGTCGCCAAGCGCCTCTTTCGTCCCCCACACGCTTTGCTCTTCCTCTCTCCTAGTAACTTGCCTACACAGCAAGCAACCACCAACCGCCACCCTTCCCTAACTTCCTACCCTACCTTGCACCTCGTACCCATTCATCTTCACTCATCCATCCACTCAACCCACTTGTACATTATACTTCGTACACCATCTCATATCAGAATACTCCCTTTGACCCTCGTATTTCCTTCCATCTGCAGGAGCATGAGCTGCAATCATATTTTAGACTCTCTCGTTGGGCACTGCACCCCTGCGCATCTCGACCCTGATGCTTCTGCTTCACCACAATTCACCCAATCTCGTGCTTAGGTAGTCTCCATTCACCATCACTGTCACCATACTCCGTCTTGCATTGGTGCCGCCCCTCGCTTCCTCTGATTCCGAATACCGGCATACCGAACTATCGATCCTATCCTACCCCATCCTGAGTCTACTGGCTTTCCTGCAATGTCGAGCACGCATCACCGCCGTGACCTCCCTACTCTCTTTACGACCCTGAGGCTCAATGCACAGGTATGAAACTAACTTACGCTGAATGGTCTTGATTACTTTATGGTTTAATCTCGGGGCTAACGACGTATCCCACCCATTCATTAGGCTGATGAAGCTAGTGAGTGATTCTCCACTCTTCCTTCGTCCTCCATGCATCGTAACTAATGTCTCTACCAGCTACCTGGTACGATATCAAGTTTTGTCCGTACACGCAGTCAGGAAAGCCACCCGTCTTTGCCGTGACTGGCGCTTCCAATGTGAGTAGTCAAAGGTGTACTACAGTGCAACAACCGCGACCCATAATTCCCCCCATCTCCTTCCTATGGACTGACAGGCCTAGACTGTCATCTGCCGGTGTATACCTTCCGAGGATGACGCCATTGAGGTCTTGAGGTGGTTTCAAGATGAAGACCACCAAGAAATTGGAGTTGATGTGGGATTCGGCTTGAACAGTCTCGCTTGGTCACGTGTCAAAAATGGTGATCCACTGGTTTGTGTTGCTGGATCAGATCCTCGAATAAAGATTCTCAATGTGGTTACCGGTGAGATTGTGATGGTAAACATGTCCTCTCACCAGAAGTCTTACAGCGTTGCACTGACGTATGAATACAGACTCTCGCAGGACATGGCGGTGTAGGTTGACACCTTGAAATCTTCTCCGCACCCAGATTGGCTGATGTCGTTTCTCCCTTCCAGGCAATCCAAGACCTCGCAGTTTGTCCCACGGATCCATATGTTCTAGCTTCTGCCTCAGATGACCAGGGCATACGCATTTGGAGCCTAGATCCCGCGCACGAGAAGCAGCGCTGCGCTGCAATATTGCACGGAGAGGGTCACCAGGAGAGCGTATTGGCACTCGTAAGTGCCTGAGCTCTTTGGCAATAGATTACGGTCTGAATCGTTCCAGGGGTTTCACCGCAATGGAAAATGGCTGTTGTCGGGGGGTTTGGACGCCCGTGTGAATTTGGTGACACCCATCTCTCATCCCCTTGCTGTGCAATCCACCTAATGAGCTGCAGTGGCATATTCCTGCGGTCCAAAAGGGCGGCAGCTTATCCGATAGGACGCCCGTCATTCACTATCCGCACTTTTCTTCCACGGAGATACATACCGATTACATCGACTGGTAAGCCCCCGCCATCCCCAAGCTGTCGCCCGGCGCTTTCTGCTTCAGATCGAGCAAAGCTGAAACTGGTCCAGTATTCAGTTCTACGGCGACCTCATTCTGTCTAGGGCAGCTCGTGGCGGACAAATCATCTTGTGGCGCATCGATAACTTCGATGGTGCAGACCTTTCAGCGCCGCCTGCAGCCCCAGTCCCATTGGAAGCAACCTCCTTCGAGAATGAGGAAGTCCGATTACCCACCGACTGGACCTTGAAGACGAGGTCTGCCTGGGACGGCCGCTTCCAGCGCCTGCTAGCCTTCGGGCTACCCAATGTCGGTGACGAGTACTATCTCCGCTTCAGCCTCTTCCACGGGCTGGGCCAACCGCCGATCCTCGCAGCAGGAAACGTCGGCAAAAGCACCGTCTTCTTCTGGGACCTCCAGGCCCTGGAGGACGCAGGTGTCGGCGATGCGCTCTCCCTCGCCGATTCTGATCCATCGAAAGTCCTCGACAAGACGTGGGCGCTGAGGAACCAAGACCGAGCTGCAAGTGAGGCCTCATCTTCTTCATCGGTCACCGCTTCTGTCGCCGCGAGCGAAGTGGAGAGCGGGAGAAGCACGCCCGTGACCGGCATCAGCGGTCCCCGACCCGTTGGTCGGCCTCCCGGACGACGCAAGAAGAAGGTAAAGAAGGCAAAAGAGGTCACAGTGCAGAAGGGAATTGGAGACCCTTTTCATCCCATCAAAGCTCATAAGAGCGTCGTGGTGCCAAAATATGCGTTCACGGTGCGCCAGGTTGCGTGGAGTCCATGCGGGGACTGGTGCATAGCGACCGGGGATAAAGGGGTGATTGCAATTTTCAGAAGATGAACTTAACGCAGGTAAATAGGTTGGTTCATCGAGATCGTAAAGACGTTATCGAACCGTGGAGTTGATTGCCAAATTTACTGATATAGGGGGCGCAAAGTTTGATTTGAACAGGCTTCAATTCTTATGCTAGAGCAGTGACAAGAGGAATTGTTCAATGCCCTCTTTTCGAAAATGCGTGTGGATCCCGTTCTCGCCTTTACATCAAGACATGTATATGCTTGAGCGATGGGTGAAGAGTCTTTAACCAACTGCTCAACTTAACGACAGTGGGGGGTATATACTCGAATAACTGTACAACAGAAATATAAGAAAAAAATCCCAACATGCATACAACACCTGGACCGCGGATGTCCAATCGAACCCCCTTTTTTGGTTTCCTCCCATCCCTCCACGTCTCTGCCCACGACATGTTTTTATCGGAATCGCAACTTCGTTATCGTTCATTTTTGTGCCAAGTTCAATCGTACAATCATGCCTTCCCAGCCGGCGCAACCTCGATGCTATCGTTGCCATAGTCCTCGCTCGACTCCTTGTTCTGGCCCTTCCGGATCCTCTCCCATTCTTCCTGGTCCTTCGCTGCGTCCGCTTCGTTCGCAGTGAGCTCGGGGATCTCCTCGTCTTCGATCTCCTCGGGTAGGAGGAGGTTGAGGATGACGGTGACGAGGGCAACGATGGCGAATCCGGTTTCCATGATGAGCTCGATGGCATTGTAGAAGCCGAGGAGGGCGCGGTTAGGTCCGGAGTACGTGAAGACGAAGGAGAACCAGCTGCGGAGGAAGTCAGAATTTTGTTACTGGGAATGCGAAGAAACGAGGGAGAAAAGGATAGGATGAGAACTTACTTAGGAACCATGGTGGCGCCGAAACCGAGCGCGAACCCAGCGGTCAGGATGAAGCGGTTCCGCCTCGTGAATGGCATCGTGGAAATGATCCTGATACCGGACACCGTGACGGCGGAGAAGAGGAAGGTCGTCATGCCACCGAGCACGGAGCTGGGGATGGCGACCAGAGCGGCAGCGAACTTGGCGAAGATACCCATGATGATGAGCCAGAAACAGCAGGCATATCCAGCCTTGCGGTTGGCGCAGCGCGTGAGCGCGATGACGCCGTTGTTCTGTGCGAATGTGGACATCGGGGTGATGGTGCAGAGGCCAGCGAGGATGCCATTGAGACCGTCAGCGAGCACGCCTCCCTGGATGCGAGAGTCGAACAGCTCGCCATCGACTTCTAGACGCGACACGTCGCACGTTGCTGTGATATCGCCGATGGCCTCCATGGCGAGGACCATGTAGACTGCTAATAACGGTAACACTATCGGCCCATACACGCTAAGCTTGAAGGTGTGCACCCAGATGAAGGAGGCGGCGGGCGAAGCATCGATGGTGCTCTTGTCGAAGTATCCAGTTGCACCCGCAATGATGCAGCCAACCAGCAGACCAATGACCACAGCCGTAGACTTCATGATAGGAGATCCGAAGCGCTCGCAGAGGATGATGGTGATGAAGACGGAGAATCCGAGGCCGATGAACTCAGCAGAACCCCATGGCAACGGTCGCGGCGCATTGATATTGGGGCACAATCGGAAGAGACCAGTCGCGGGCATGGACTTGCAGTCCCCCGAGCCACCCGCCCAGTTCTGGAACCCGGACTGAATGAGCTTGACGCCGATCAGCATGACGGTCGGTCCAGTGACGAGCGGCGGGAAGATGCGCTTGAGGATCCGGGGAGGCGTGAAGGCCATCAGGATTTCGAGAAGCGCGCAGATGCACTGCGTTCCCAGGATCGCGCCGTAGCCGTCCGGGCATGGGAGTTTGGTTCCATTCGCTGCCGTGGGGCAGAATCCCGTTGCGTACATCTGGCTGAGGGCGCCGGTGGCTACGGGGATGGTCGCAAATGACGTGCCGACGACGCTGATGAGTCCGGTGCCGATGTAGTACGGCGTCTTGTAGATGTGGAAGCGGGTGATCTGGATGGAAGACAGGATACCGCACACGATCAACGACGTCGACACGAGGTACTTCTGGAGCTCTGGGGTGAGGTTCGCCGCGTTGGCGAGGATGATGGGCGGCGTGATGACGCCGGCCAACATTGCAAGTGCGTGCTGGAAGCCCAAGAGCAATGCCAGGAAAACGGGCATGCGGTCGTTCAGACCGAAGAACGGAGCTGCTCGCCGCTCCTTCTTCAGGAACGGGAGGTTGGGCTTGAAAAGAAATGCGTAGTCGTAGTTTCCAATGAGTCCTTCCCTAGAAGTGCATTGCAATCAGCTTTTGGACGGATTTACAAATTGTATACGAAGATTCTTCAGAATATGAGTTCGAGCAATCGTACGAGCGAGCTTCTTCAATGATTTTTTCTCCCTTCTTATTCAGTCACATCTCAACGTACCTCGTACTAAACGCCTTCGCGAGACGTCTGCATTTCTCTCCAAAGCTGCGCTTGGGCGCGTGGTCAGGACCGATTCGATCTGGATATTCGGCCATTGCGATTGTGTGAGTTCTTGCAAAAAAGTCCTTATTCTCGGTTCTTTTTCTCGTATAATATCACTTTTTTGAGAAAGGGTTTTGTGGAACCTATGGAGAAATGTGAAATTGGTGAGATCCTCTCAATGGTGGTCGTTCATCAGTCAATTGGGTTCGGTTTGGTGGGGATTATCAGAACTTTTGACGGTGGTGGCGGGGAGGTGTGGATGTCCTCGCTGTTGACTCTCAATGACTTCCCGACGATGTGTTGGAGATAGTCGAGACGGATGGTTTCCAATTGCCCGTCAGGTATGGGTATGAACGATTATTCCCTTGCGATTTGTGGGAGAGCAGCTGCTATGGATCGAGGAGCTTTGGTATATATAAGTCGCGGGGAGTAGTAATAGTTAGATCCTAGAGGAGGATTGGAGGTCGCGTGCCGCGCTAGTTCAAGGTCGATTCGCCTTTGTGGTGGCTGTTTGGGAAACGATGCAGATACTGCGGGGAAAGCAGCAGATTGGGGAGGAAAAAGGAAATAAGAAGGAAATACGCGGGATCGGTCAGCCTTTTTATCAACGATGGGGATTGTCGATTTTTGTCGATCGTTGGAATTGGATGGATGGGTGATGGGTGATGGGGCTTATTTAATGGAGTAGGATTGGATTGCTCGATGGTCGATGGGGAGGGTATCGGGATTGGACTGTGTGGAAAGAAGTATTTTATATATCATGTCACAACAACTACACAAGCCATCATCCATCGTAGATAAGCAAGAGAGAGTGTGCGAAAAAATGCCATCGTCGGTTTCGGTTGTCGCCTTTTTTCTCCCCCCTTCCTTCACGATGTAGTGGTCTCATCGTCGGGTCCCTCCAATCTGCATAGTTACAACTAGTGCCTGGGTATCAGATACAGACACAAGGCGAGACCAAAACAATATCGCGCTTACTAGCTCGTCCAAGCAATTGGAAGAAAATAGTCAACCATGTGAGAGTCAGTGTATGGGAGAATGAATGCCGAGATCGCAGACGCCACGAGGCAACAACACACACAATTGTGTATGGAGATGCCCGATGAGAGGCCTTTTTCGCAGAGATAGATACGCAGCATTGTCGCTATCCGCCGCCGTCGCCGGAGGACGCCTTGCGAATTCGCTATTGATTTCCCTCTCCCGTCATCCGCATCCGCAAACCGCATATGCACAAGAGTACACAGTGTAGGGGTGAATTATTATTGGGGGTTTTATATCAGCTAAAAGCTTAACGTAGAGGTCGCAGAGATAAGGGAGAGATGATATGCTTTCCTGTGATGTGATTGGTCCGAGATGGGAGAGTCGACGAATCACGGCAAGGCGGTGGTCTCCGATGGGGGATCTGGGGCTGGGGTTGAATGGGTTGACATCCCACATGTTGTCGTCGGGAGATCTGTAGGGTAGCCTATCTATCCATGTATGAACATATGTTACCTTGTAGGTATCTATTGATGTACACAGTATGGTTTCATGCAAGTTCGCTGCACGAGGGCCTCGTCGTCCAACCGAGTGGTTCGTAGCCACACTTTCGAGATCCCGCTGGCCGGCGATGTCCTTCCAGGATGGACTTGCGCCAACGCCAGTGGGAAGCGGTGCTGTGCGAGGAGAACAGGCGGAGATGTGTTTCCAGGCCCCAGTAATTGATCTGCTATCTATAAGCAAAGCATCTACCGAGTAGATGACGATGTAGATGACTTCTAGAACTTTGATCTTTTTTTCCCTTACTTTTTTCTTCGTTCTGATGGTTTGGATGTCGATGTGAGGATTCTCCTCAAGGAATTCGCAGAGTGTTGATGTCAGGCTTCCTGCGAGTATGATATCTCGAGGGAACGATGAATATCCAGATATCCTTTGGGACATTGGATTCTCACATCATACCACACCATGCCACGAGTGAGGCTATCCAACATCTCAATACAAAACACTACATCCACAAAGGCGTAAACCAGAAAAGTCGTCAGATCGTTATCAAGCACCTCCCTACCTTCCACGCGAAACTTACCTCCCCTTCTCTCGCGCTCTCTCCTGTCGTCTTTTCAGATCCCCAGTATACTCGACTCATGATAGTAACGCGTTATCACAATGAGGCAGTTACTCAAAGCGTCAACACGAGCGTGGGGTTAGTACATACGTAGTTCGACAATGGCGAGATGATCAGAACCCTCTTCTTCTCATTACTTCGATACGCGACAGGAGAGGAGGAGGGGAGGATGGAAGAACTAAGGTTATCTATGTGGATGATTGACGATGCTATGGTCGCGTATCATATTCCCCCGTGAGCTGGTGGCGTGATCGCGTGGTTGGTTGTGATAAGGATTTCGACCTTGGGGGATGGGATCAAAATGGCTTGATGGGCGTTGCTTTGACGATGGTAAGTGTGTGAGTGCAATTGATGTATGCTTTTGCAGCACTCGGCTGCATGTTTGATCGAAGGACAAGTACAATTGCTGGTCGCCTCTGACTAGGGGTTATATGGTTGGTGATGTTTCGTCCTGCTGTCTCGATCAATGATGCAGAAGCCGCGGATCAGGTTGGAAATAGGGATTGTGATGTGATATGCAATCATCGAGACAGCTAACATGATAGCCAATTGCGTGAGAATCCCGGGCTACTTCACACTGTTCGTCGAAGTGGGCGTTCTTATGATGTCGAAGGCTGGAGCATCGAATCGAGTATCTGCGACGAGATAAGATAAGAGGTCGACAAAGGAGGCGTCACTATATCCCACAAATGTTCCCAGCATACAGATGATTGTCTGTTAATGCGAGCGTCCAAATGATACTTGATGTCTAAAGCGCTCGCTAAAGCAATGTTAATCAATCTATGGATGCCATGAGGAAGACATGCACCATGATTGGGACATGGGTGTTCCCCAGATTCGGGTCGTATATTGAGCGTCTAAGTAGGGAAATGGTATGGCCAACTGTGGGGGAACTGGGTCAATATAGTCTGAGTATGGTGTATCTCGTTCAAGCGTGTGTGATGTCAGAAGGAATCAGCACTCCTATCGCTTTTGATGCAACTAGATGGTGATATGGTTCATAAGTATGGGTGCTTGTTCGAACAGACACTCACTTTGGTTTGCTGCTACGCACCAAGACTCGTCAGAATGGCAAGACGCACACACACGTCACGGAATGCTGCATACTATATTAAGAACGTAGATAGTAGACCGTATGTGCTTACATATTGTAAACAATCAGATAGGTAGATCTATGTTCTGGGTAGATGATTAGGAAGCTTGCCTACAATAGGCAAGGCGGGAGCGACGGCAAGTATGCATGAACGACGTCCAGCCTACTTCCAGTTACAGTAATTCACGTCCATTGACGATTGGCAATGACATATGTTTCACGGGTCCGAGGAATGCTTCATGCTTGCCTGGCATCTGAGGAGCCACATGTTAAGCTACTCGTAGGTAGAGATCGGTTGCAATCGAGCCTGATCAGGGTATTGCATTGCGTCCTCGCGAATGATGATGTGAGTGCCGAGGTAGGTATTCGTAGATATTGTGATAGATGCCATTGTTGGGTGTCAGAAATTAGCTGCTGAAATATCTTGGTTGTTGGATCACCGATAGGATGGTTGTTGGTGTCAATGACGGCAGCGAGAGGGGTTATGCAGTTGTTGATATCTGGCAGTTCAGCAAGATAGATAGGCAAATGCTAATCTACCAATACATTTGGGTATTCATATGACAAGATGATGCGACGGAATAGGATAGGTGGACGGAACTGTTGAACGGCAGTGTCGGAGAGATGAAGGGGAGGTATGGGGAGGTTGATTGTTATGATTGATTGTATCGATTCTGATTGACTATCGTAACGATAATCAAGTGTGTGATTTGATTGATTGATTGATTGATTGATCAATTCAATTGCTGCTGCTGGATGGGCTGGACTCTGCCTGTTTGTCGGACAGTCGGAGAGAAGAGAGTAATCAGAGTGTGCAGGCAAGTTTGAGGTGACAGGGTGGCCAAGAGAGACTATCCCGAATGAGGAGAGCTTGCGAGGCTAGCCTTTATTGGTTAGCAGCACAGTCCCTTCTGGAGGGTTCGTGGCAGACATTTTCTTTACAACCAAGGCCTGTTCATACGAGTAACTACTGTTAGGCTAGGACACAACGAATCTACTCCTGTAACAATTGTTTCTACGGAGTTTACCCTCGTTTATGGAAAAAACCATCCTCGCTGGTGAGAGGCTGGGGTTTGCACCAAATTCGCATCAATCGCAAGCTGCTCTCTTCTCGACACAAGTGTGATGCGAATTGTGGAGAAGATCTGACTCTTAGACTTCCCTTTCCGATGTCTTTCTTCTTCCATGGGCACACGGCACCGAGGTAAATCCAAAAGAATGAATCAATTGTGATTTGATGGGCATTTCATCTGTATCACGCCACCATTCACCACGGGAAGGAGGGGTTCGTTCGTTTGTATCGACTTGAATTGAATAGCAAATGCAGGTGCTTGTCTTTGCGTCACCGCACCGACATGATCGAGGGAAGGGAAGTATGGAGTAGATTCTGGGGAGTTCGTTGCCGAGACCTTCTCGGAGCAGACCGCCTTTTCGGGGTAGAATCCTGGAAGCTTTTGGTTGGATCCGTATCGCTCGCCATAGGGCTGGCTGCCTCCTCTTGTTTGTCTCTACTTCTGAAGAACGAGCACCTAAAGTACCCTTTTCGTGCAGGCAATTGTCGCTGGAACTGTGTCTGTCATGGTGCAGGAGATGCCAACACAAGGTGTATGGCTAGACCTCACAAGCTGCATTCAATTATGTGGAATCGTTTGACTGTGGAAGCTGTCGGACTGTTCTCGACGTGATCAACGGTCCCTGGAATTGTAGATCCCTCCAATTCTACCGTCGTAATTTTCCCCAGGTGATACAAACAGTTACGGATTATGATACGCCACCCGGTGCCGATAGAGGGCAAAGTGGCGAATGGTAAGAGTCGTGCTAGATGTCATTACGAAATGATGGGCAGCGCAATGGACACATCTGGTCGATAGTTACTGACAAAGTGAAAAAGTCGCTCGTATTGTTACTGTGCTGCTGCGTAGGAATGCATTATGCAAGGTCCCGGTCCATTTTCTCCCTACGGCTGTTAGTGAATTTTTCTTACCATTTTAGCCCCCGGTGATTCGTAGCAGTGAATGGTGGTTGGTGGTTGTTCTTTTCCATTCTTGTTGGGGGGAGGGGATTCAACACTTCACATCGCTCCGACTTGCTACGCTACGCTCTACTGAGCCCCGGCTCACTCTCCCGGGCGGACCCTCACCTCAACCTAAACGAACTTTGCTACTTCCATTCCACCGCCTTACCCAGCGCTACCCTACCTACTCATACTATTTCGTTGATACACTAGCCACTCCAGGTAGAACTTGCGGGAAGTACGTGTATTTTATTTATCTTTATTATCTTCCCTCGCCCGCCACTTCTACCTCCCTTCTTCTCTTCTTTTCCCCTCACGACTTCACTCCCATTTCCCTCTTCCTCCCTCACCTAATTCATTGCTCGAATTTCTTCGAGTGTGGTGCTGCCACCTGCGTTCGTTCAACGGTGTGGTTGAAGAGTCCCCTGTGAGGCTTGCTGGGAATTTCGACTATCGAGGGCCCTCGCCTCCTTCCTCACCCCATCGTCCCTCGGAAACCTCCAGCTCCTCCAATTTCCTTCGCTATCTCCTAGATTCTACTACATTTTCTACGAATCGCCATGCCGTCCCACCAAGCCGTCGCCGGCGACCTCGCCGTGGACCCTCAGTTCGTCTCCGAGCCTGCTGAGACCAAGAAAGTCCACATCACCGATACCCCGATCACAAAGAGCAACTGGTACAAGCACGTCGACTGGCTCAACGTACGTATTCACTACTCGCTCCCCATTCAATGTTTGGACATTTCGCTGATAACTGTTCTAGTGCTTCTTCATCCTCGGTATACCCGCCCTGGGCTGCGTTGCCGCCTTCTGGACCCCGTTGCAGTGGAAGACCGCCCTCTGGGCAGTCATCTACTACTTCTGGACCGGTCTTGGAATCACCGCCGGATACCATCGTCTCTGGGCCCACAAGTCCTACAGCGCCCGCTTGCCATTGCAGATCTTCCTCGCCGCTGTTGGCGGAGGTGCCGTCGAGGGCTCCATCCGATGGTGGTCTCGTGGACATCGTGCCCATCACCGCTACACCGATACCAACAAGGACCCCTACTCCGTTCGCAAGGGACTTCTCTACAGCCATCTTGGATGGATGGTCATGAAGCAGAACCCCAAGCGCATCGGCCGTAGCGACATCACCGACTTGAACGAGGACCCCGTCGTCATCTGGCAACACAAGCACTACCTCGAGGTCGTTGCCTTCATGGGCTTGATCTTCCCTACTCTCGTTGCTGGCCTCCTGTGGGGAGACTTCCAGGGTGGATTCATCTACGCCGGTATCCTCCGTATCTTCTTCGTCCAGCAGGCTACCTTCTGCGTCAACTCCCTGGCCCATTGGCTCGGAGACCAGCCCTTCGATGACCGTAACAGCCCCAGGGATCACGTCATCACTGCTCTTGTCACTCTCGGTGAGGGCTACCACAACTTCCATCACGAGTTCCCCTCCGACTACCGTAACGCCATCGAGTGGCACCAGTACGACCCCACCAAGTGGTGCATCTGGGTGTGGTCGAAGCTCGGCCTTGCCTACGGCTTGAAGCAGTTCCGTGCCAACGAGATTGAGAAGGGCCGTGTCCAGCAATTGCAGAAGAAGCTTGACCAGAAGCGCTCCCAGCTTGACTGGGGTGTTCCTCTCGAGCAGCTCCCCGTCATTGAGTGGGATGACTTCGTCGAGCAGTCTAACAACGGCCGTGGTCTTGTCTGTATCGCCGGAATCGTACACGACGTCACCGAGTTCATCAACGAGCACCCCGGAGGCCGCGCCCTCATCAAGAGCGGCCTCGGCAAGGATGCCACCGCCATGTTCAACGGAGGTGTCTACTTCCACTCCAACGCTGCTCACAACTTGCTCTCCACCATGCGTGTCGGTCTCATCCGCGGTGGATGCGAGGTCGAGATCTGGAAGCGTGCCCAGAAGGAGAACAAGGACGCCCAATACTCAAAGGATGAATTTGGCAACCCAATCATCCGTGCTGGCAACCAGGTTACCAAGATCCAGCAACCAATTGTCAGCGCGAGTGCGGCATAAGATGTTTCCATTATGATTATTTTCATCAGTTTTGAGCGAGTCTTTGGCGTCTGAAAAAAATGGCATTTCAGCCACGGTGGTGTGCTTTTCCCTCTACAAACATTCATTCCCGGGCGCTTTGGGTTCAAAGGCTCGGTTTTAGACGGCGTAAATCGTATTGTAACTCGACTTACACTCGCAGCCTATATAGTTATATGCCAGTTGAGCTCTGAATCAAAACAATTTGTGGATGGGCTCAATGCAAAATGATATCCAATAACGAAGTCACATCAACTTTCTCATTCACTTAAATCATATATCGCACCTTGCACTGTGACTTTTTTTAATTGGAGTGACAATATGTACAAATAGGCTGGCACCATTGGTGGTCCGTTCCTGCCATAACGAGTAGGCAACAAGCTATGGTAAAGCTGCCTACCCTACTGAAGCTCTTTCCTAACCTGACATCAACTTCAATTCCACGTCAACATCCCAACTCCCACCACTAAATGATTCAAGACACTACAGCATCATTGTGACTGAGCGGGATCACTCCCAAAGACTTTTCGAATCATGGTTCACGAAGGTCCTCCCCGCAAGCGGCAACGCTTGGACTTAGACTCAGACTCAGAACAACAGCCCATGGTCAAGGACAACGTTAATGGCCCAAACAAAGACAGTGCAACGAACGACCAGAGCAAAAAAGCGGTGGATAACAGCCTGCATAGATCCATTAGCCCTCCCAGGTCACGTCGCGTCAGATCCGAGGCTCCAGACGCGCCGGCCAAAGACACTTCGAACGCTGCGGTATTAGAAGACCAAGAGGATCCACAGCCTTTGGTGTCTTCACAAACATCAGTCCCGTTGGCGGAAGCTAAGCCGTTGATCGAAGAAAAGAACAACTCGGTCGTGAAAGATTCACAGTTGATACCATCGCCTGTCCAGCTTACCAAGATTGGTGACCTTGCGCCCCATCAAAATGTCGACACGGTCACTCTACACGACATTCTCGGCGACCCGAAGCTAATAGAATGTTGGAACTTCAATTATTTGTTCGACGTCGATTTTGTGCTTAGGCATTTCGATCCTCGGGTGCGGAATCTCATCCAGCTCAAGATTATCCATGGGTTCTGGAGGAGAGACGATGATAGGAGGCATCGTCTTTACCAAGCTTCAGAGCGTCACCCCAACGTTGAACTCACCAGTGCATATATGCCAGACCCATTTGGCACACATCACTGCAAGATGTTGATTCTGTTCCGAAATGACGGCCAGGCCCAGGTCGTGATCCACACAGCCAACATGATATCTCGAGATTGGGCGAATATGACACAAGCTGTATGGAGATCGCCGCTCCTTCCATTGCTTTCGAATGAAAGCGGAGCTTCTCTAGACAATCAGTCGCAGCTTGAGATCGGGAGTGGTGAGCGCTTCAAATCTGATTTGCTTCGTTATCTTGGTGCGTACGAGAATAGGTTGAAAGAGTTGAGGTCGAAGTTGCAAGAATATGACTTTTCATCCATTCGAGCAGCCTTTATTGCATCTACTCCTTCCCGTGGAAAGCCAGAATCGGCAAGCCCAGCAACTCAAACCTCATGGGGCTGGCCTGGAGTTCGGGAGATTCTGTCCACTATTCCAGTAATGACGAAGTCCGCCTCATCGAAGGACACTAACAACACTCCCACGCCGAATTTGGTTGTTCAGGTGTCGTCGATAGCAACCCTTGGGCAGGCTCCAACATGGCTGGATAATTTTCGCGACGTCCTCTCCACGTCTCCAAACCCGCCGAAGGTTGCCTCGTTCTCGAACGCAGCGAAGGCAGGCTCTCATGCCAAACCCAAGTTCAACATAATCTTTCCCACTGCTGAGGAGATACGCCGCTCTCTTGATGGGTACGGGTCTGGTGCTTCGATCCACACAAAGATTCAAAGCAAAGCCCAACAGAAGCAGCTGGAATACCTTCGCCCGCTCTTCTGCCATTGGAACAATTTCAACGAATTTTCGCAATCCTCGGCTATTTCCCAACCGCAGTCATTGTCAGAAGTGAGGCGAGCAGAGCGTGGGTATGCCGCCCCTCATATCAAAACATACGTAAGGTTTCACGATGAAAGCCAGCAAAAGATCGATTGGGCAATGGTTACGTCTGCGAATCTGTCCAAGCAAGCGTGGGGCGATATCACCAACAAGAAAGGGGAGGTGTGGATCCAGAGTTGGGAAACTGGGGTTATTGTATGGCCAGCACTATTCGGCACCCCCGATAGTCCATGCACGTCAATGATTCCAGTATTTGGGAAGGATACTCCAGAGGTGGAGAGTGTGGAGTCACCCGACCTGATGCAACCTCCTGGACAATCTGAAGATCCTAAACGTGAGAATAGCCAGGACTTAAAGAAGGAGACCCAAGAAGCGAAGCAGTCTTGTGTGGGGTTCAGAATGCCTTACGATCTCCCGCTCAAACATTATGGGGAGTCAGAAGAGCCGTGGTGTGCAACTTCGGCATACACTGAGCCTGATTGGAAAGATCAGGTTTGGAATGGATACTGAACGCTAGACTTATAGCTAGGGGTGATGGCCCGTAAAACATCATGCAGGCAATTGTTGGCTGTATTTGCACTAAGGAATATGTGGATTGAGATTATCAAGCGGTATGTTTGATCAAGATAATCAAAACATCAAGAATATGTCTAGACATTGTCTTCCTGCATTACCAAGAAGACCTGAACGCACTGCTGCATGTAGAACTATCAAGACGCATTTCCTCATCTCAACAATCCAACTACCCGCTTATGCATTGCCTTGAACATCGTGATTCGAACATGCCTGAACTCTGCCTTCCAGCTCTAATCCTTGTGCTTTCCCGCCTCCTGAATACCGATTCAGATGTTTCGTCTCCTCTAAGAGCCGTACTGGGCGATCAGCTTCTCGGCCAACTCGATGTAGTTCTTCTCGGCCTGCTCGGGGGTAACGCCCTCGTCGACGAACTTCTGCCACCTCTCGCGGGTCTTCTTGCCCTGTCATCCCCCAAGGTCGTTAGCATTTCGCATTCACTTTTCCTCCCAAACGAATGGGAGAGGGGTAGGGAGAAAAGGGGTGGGTATAAACTTACCTTGATGTCGAACATGCCGGGCTTAGGCTGGGACTCGATGTCCTTTCCCTCGACGATCTTGGCCCATCCGTACAACTATTTCCCACCGCCAATACTCGTTAGCTTTCCTTCTTCTTATGCCAGGCAGGAATTTTTTTGCCGGCGGGTGGGTTTAGGGGGAATGGGAAGGGATAGGGAAAGGGGGAGAGAGAGCTTACGTCGAGCTGCTCGTCGTTGGAGGGACCGCTCTTGATCTCCCGGGTCTTGGCGTAGACTTCTTGGTACTTTGCGCTTGGCATTTTGGCGATGAAATTATCTCGAAAGCTTGAGATGGGGTATAAAGAAGAGGTTGTGGTGGTTGTGGTGGTTGATTGGAGTTGTTGAGGTGAGGTGTTTTGCTGGGAGAAGAGAGTAGATGATGGCGGGGTGCGTTGCTAAATGCGGGGCTACGTCACTTTTTAGTGTGTTAGGTTCAGGGCAGGGTGAGGTAGGGGTGTTTGGATCAGCTGGTGAATGAATGTCACGCTTTGCGGTTGTAGCCGGTGGCTTTTTCTTGAATTGGTTAAGGGGAGATTCATTTCTAGCTAGCTATGATTTTGTCTGCGAAGGGTGATGGGTATCTTGGTTGGAGGTGTCTAGCTGGGGTTGCGTTGGGGAGCGGAGCTTGGGGGGATATTGGTAGGTAGGTACAAGTCGTGCCGAGCTGGAGAGAGGTAGATTCCATGTGAAAGTCGATGTGTAGATGCTCGTGCCGGCTTCTGGTTGTTGTCTATTCAAGATATCTGTCCTCTAGTCTGTCGTGAGAATTGCTCCGTATTGCCTCATGTGAGGTATAAGCCCAAAGACTTTGAGAGTGGTTTTTCGGGAGATCTCAACCTATTTCGAGTTGATTTGGGAACCTTTTCACGCCGGTATCCTCGGTAGTCTCTCATCGACCAGCGCTCGTGATCGTCCATGATCGCCCAGGTAGATTTTGTGTATGCCGTACTCGACGGACGAAAGTGCCCCCCTTCTTTGTGATCGTACTTTTAGAAGTATTGTACAGCCCAGACGCTTCTTCTTTTTGGGCCATACACCGTGCGGATCTGTTACACGATTGCTCCTGATGCCTGCAGGAGCTCCATTACTGTTCTTGTCCAGTCGAAGACTGATCGAGGTCTGTGTCTCTCTTCCTCTCCTTGCCTCCTCCCGCGGCATGCCTCATTTCAGTTTGACAGTGTCCGTTGTCTTCTCTACTATGGGTATATATTCCGCTAGGCGATTTGGGTCCCTCATGATCGCTAGCACATCCTCCTTGGTGCCTGCGAGAGTCTTCCTCACTACCTCGTACTTCTCCTCCCTCGCAGTGTATTCTCTTATGACTTCTCCCGTAGCGAATTCTACGAAAACCCGGGTATCCCGTATCCGGAAGACAACGTCGTCCAGTCTCATAAAGAACCGCGACAGTAGTAGCAGTCTCGCAGGCATGACTCTGATCTTGCACGACAGCATCGCGATGCCATTGTCGGCAAGCTCGTCCTCGTAAAGCACTACATCATCGAAGAAAAGGATCGGGTCGGGTCGCTTGAGTAGCTCGAGCGGTATGGGCTTCGTGGTCGGCTCGAGTTTGGGGGTATCGGGCGTCGAGCCTTTGTAATCCGTGCTGTAGGACCAGTCGAAAGGCTTGACGACTTCCTTGATGTCTTCGAATTGCTTTTGCCTGGCTCGCGGTCAGAAGGCAACCATTGTAGCAAACGACTAGATATATCTATGGAAGAAACTGGGAGAGGCTGTTCCATGTCGGGCTGGCCCTACCGATTCTGCTGCCACTCTTTGGAGTACGACACCTTCAGCATCGAATCGCCAGTCTTGTCTACGCGATCAAGCGCATCGAATGCGTTGAATTCTATGCGCCAGCCACTTGCAACATGATCAACTCGCGCAAAATTATCCCCGAATATCATCTCTGGCGGTGTAATCCCCAGCTGTTTAGTCATTTCCTCTATTGGTGCAGCCTTCAGGATAGGTAGCTTCTGCGTCGTGATCTTGAATCCATTCTGGGTGATGGAGTTCTCTGCCTCGTGGCCCGGTGCGCGCGTGTCTACGGGTGCGCCGTTGCGGAATGACATTTTCGCCGCGATCTCGAGGTCTTTACAGTAACTCGAGGGGTTTGTGACAAGGAAAGTATTCGAGGTCGTACGCAGCTTCTTGCTCGAATATGTGATGGCTGCGGGGGACGTGGGGGAACGCACGCACGGGCCACGTCTATGGTTGGTGGTGGATGGATCGATTGCCTGGGCAACCAGGTTGTTGTATTGGGTAAACCCAGCTCGAAGCTCAAACTCCTCCACCCCATCAACCTCACACCATCAACGACAACCAGGCGCAGGGCACTCAATCGCCGTCGACAAAACAATCCTTTGATTGTGTTCTCTTCTATTCTCTTATTTTCCTCGAACATAGCTCATTCCTTTGCCCGCATCGCTCGCTCGATTCCTCCCATCAGACAGAATGGAAGTCGCTAACCTTGAAGCCGCCTTTGAGCGCATTACTGTCGTGGACGAGAACGATGACCAGCTGGTGTCGAGCAAAACATATCACAAGTCAAAGGTACTTGATACTTTCTGAATATCTACTTCTTGTGGAAACAGGACTGACGCTCCATGAAGGGCTCCGTATCTACAGCCGTAACGGTGACCAGTCTCTCAGCATCCAATGCTGCAGCCAACCGCATGAAAATGCCATTGCAGAAGCTTGCGACCACCAATGCTGGAAAGATTGTCGGCGCAAACATCACGAAGGTCACTCTTCCGTCTCAGGCAGCCCAGAGTCGACCGGCAGACGACACAGTGGCCAACGCACACCGTCGCACCCTGACTGAGTCCGCCATTATCGTTCAGCCACAGTTAAAACAGTGGCACCTCGGAATGTTTGAAATCGGCAAGCCTCTTGGAAAGGGAAAGTTTGGTCGTGTTTACCTTGCCAAGGAGCGTAGCACTGGCTTCGTCTGCGCTCTCAAGGTCCAGCACAAGGCGGAACTGCAACAGGGCAAAGTCGAGAAGCAGCTCCGACGTGAAATCGAGATCCAGTCAAACCTCGCCCATCCCAACATCGTCCGCCTCTTCGGTCACTTCCACGATGCCAAGCGTATCTTCCTCATCCTCGAGTTCGCCGGTCGAGGAGAGCTCTACAAGCACCTTCGTAAAGAGCAGCGTTTTGCTGAATGGAAGGCTGCACAGTACGTTGCCCAGATGGTCGCAGCGCTGAAGTACCTTCACAAGAAGCACGTGATGCACCGAGATATCAAGCCCGAAAATATCCTTGTCGGTCTACACGGTGAAATCAAGATCTCTGACTTCGGTTGGTCTGTCCATGCCCCTAACAACCGAAGAAAGACAATGTGCGGAACTCTTGATTACCTTCCCCCGGAGATGTTGCGTGGAGGCGGTGGAGACAACTTCTACACCGAGAAGGTCGATTTGTGGAGTTTGGGTGTTTTGACCTACGAGTTCCTTGTCGGCGAAGCCCCGTTCGAGGACACGCAAGTCATGACACAGAGGAAGATTGCACGAGGGGATTACACTGTACCCAGCTTTGTCAGCCCAGAGGCTAGGGATCTCATCAAGAGAGTAAGTTGTACTCACAATGCCTCTAATCGACTGCCACTAATTCGAATTGCAGCTGCTCGTTCTAGACCCAGAAAAGCGCATCGCTCTTGAGGATATCGAGAGACATCCTTGGATCGTCAAGCACTGCAAAGGCAGCGAGCGTGCTTACGATCGCGCCTCGGGGGGCAAGTTCCGCGGCAGCTCTGAGCGTGATAGCTGAGCGTCATCCTTGGGCGGGCGATACGTGATCTGGATTCTGAATGTTGTTTGATATATGCAAGGGTTGGAGTAGATTCGGCGTAAAACAAAGGGGGTTTTGATGATTTTGGGCATTGCAAGCAAGCGCATGGTTTGGAGTTTTTGGGGTTTGGCAATATCTCTATATCGAAGTGTTCGGTTTAGTGATGACAACGATTGGGTACATACCAACAATGACTATTTCAAATATTCATATGCATGTCCCTTGAGAGAATGACAATCAAATAGACTGACGTTGCGTAGATGCTATCTGTCAGGGAAGGTGTATGAGATGTTAACCAATATAGGTCAGCATCGTCCCTACTAAGGAAGATCACCATCTTACTCGGCGAGATTTACGACTCGAGCCAAAGCTTTCGAGGCCACAAGGAAGAATATCTCCGACTCGGAAAAGCCAGCAATCATCCAATCGCATCAAACCAGGCATGGAAGAAAGGAGTGCTCACTGTCCATTCCTAAAGGAAATCTGACAAGTGCGAATCACACAAATGAATATACCTCTCCCAGTCACTACTGAGAGCTCCTCAAGTCTCGCGATGGGAAATATAAGCCGCACACAATGACCATTCTACACAGCGGCTTCATTTCCAGGTCTTTCACTGTCTATCAAGGTATGACATCCCACATCAATCTCTCTCAGATAACACCCAAGGCGCCTCCAGCATACACTATGCACCCCAGCTAGTACTTTACATTGCTCTTCGCATTGCCATATACCCTCCTCTCTTCAAGTCGATCTTGGTTTCGAAAACGCATCTACCTGTTGAGTTCCATGTGCAATTGTTTTACATGAGCTGTAATTGAAACGAGAGATAAAAAATCTACAAAGAGCTTCACTTCTAATATAGCTACTAGATTGAAACGATGACGATTGCTAGAATTGTGGTTACATCATTTACGCCGCCTTGTCTCCAGGTTCTTTTACTCTTGGACAAATGGATTGAGGTACGGAAAACAGATATACTCGTGAAAATCCACCATCTCATGTTTCGTGTAGTACAGTAACGAATTGAGCACGACAAAGTCGGTCGTGGATCTGGGGAGATTGATGATCCACATTCCTGCTCTGAAACGAGACGTCACACAGGGGAAAGAAACTAGACGATTGATACGAGTACGACACCGCGAGGGGGAGTGAGGACATCACGCGAAACCTTGGAAAGGGAGGGTTCTCTTCATACCTTGCTTTGCCTCGCCTCGCTCTGTGCTTTACGTCCCCCGTAAAGTATGGAGTATGTATTTACTAGTACTCCGTACGGAGTACAATGAATAGACATGGAAACTTAAAGACTGTATGTACGGCACGCTACGTGCGTACCTACATACGAGTAAATATGGGTGTGGTTAGAGGTAACGAAAGTCTCACGAGCATCCGTTCAGTTCCGATACTTTCGTTTTGCACGATCTGATCCTTGATCATGTTCTATAACTAAATTACACATATCAGTGTTCTACTTATCGGTATTATACAATGATGGCTGGGTGGAATGCAGTGGGAAGGAGGTCTCGTGACAGTTTTCCTCGTTTCGAAATATCATTGCTATGATCAAAGACTGAAGATCGAGGATTGGGCTGCTCTTGAAAGATGGCTAAGAACAATAGAGAGGAGAGGATAGCAAAAGCTCACATCTCTACTATCATCACGATCACTGACCCATTCCCGTTTCACTGCATGTCGAATCTTGAGGAGATGATTACCCTTTCCCCTCAAGAGTGCTCAACAGGTTTCGGAAACAGATCTTGCCATGGACACGATGACGATAGTCAATCACATTAATTTCAACGTGTGGGTAAACAACGATGATTCGCTCATACATAGCAGTACGCGCGGTAGCGCCAGTGGGCCTGAAGTACGCAGTTATGTACCTCGTAGCTCATGTGGAGTCTGACCGGAAACCTGCCATCGTTGAAGGAGGAGGCTGGGAATTGTTTTCAACGTGGGAAAAGCTGGGTATACACATCAAATCGCATGCACGAATGCCATGCCATCTCAGGAAACCGTGTCGACGGTGGGGTGGGTTTGTACGAATGTGACATACATGCACGCAAGACGACGTTCGATGGATACCTTTCCGAAGTGGGGGGTGAGAGGTCGGAACTAGAGTCTGATATCCCAACTTGCCTGCGCTGCGCCTCAACACAATAATGGATCCCTACAATCCAAATGCACCATTCTGGATCCGCAAGTTCGGAGCGCTTTCGAGCATTGTGTTCGTGGGAGGGGAGGGGAGGCTCCATACACTAGAACAGACAGACAGACAGACAGGCGGACGGAAAGACGTTGGGGGTGGGTGGTGCTAGGCCACATCATCTGAACATCGTGATCTAAACATCGTCATTTCCTGTTTCGTTAGTTTCCTTTTAGTTCTGTTACTTCCCTAGTTCTCGATCCATTGTTGTTCCAGGTTTCTTGTATGCTAGAAATCCTGCCTCATGTGTGACCACCTAACTATGGTGAAATCGAAAATTACAATGTGCATAGTTAGTCAATTACAACAAGCCATGTAGTACCTAGTACTGTGTGTGGCACAGCGGTACCGAGTAATCTGTATGCCCCCCGTTCCGATATCCGTACCAAGAACTCGATACCAAGACAGACAAGCCGGAATTCGCGTTCCCACAAACGTCGTGCAGATATCAGCCTACAAGTTTCTCAAACTTGTAACTCTGGGGACTTGCAGCTTGCTCCATACATGACGCCACACACACATGGGAGGAATGCGTAATTAACTACATGGCTAGGATGGGCGGTGCGTCATCCCCTTTCCGAGAGATCCAGACCTTGGAAGAGGAGGTTAAGACGACAGCTGAGATGTGGAGTACCATTTTGTGGAGGTGTGAGCTTATCCGGGTGGGTTCGTAACCTCGTAGTTCGAGTTTCCGTAGTTATCAGAGTTGAAGGGCAATGCAATATTGTAACGGCAAAGCTGTGCGGTTCGTTAAACATTATTGCGGTCTTTTGTGCCGAAGCGGGAGTGAGGTTCGGAATAGGCAGGAATGACGTTTCCGGCCTAGGTTGGGTTTCCCTGTTCGTGTGTTTGGGCGGCGCGCGCGCGCGACGCACTCCCGCGGACATGCTTGAGTGGGGTTGATGTGTGTGGGACTTTGGGGGGGTCGTGTGAACGGCTTGTGCGAACTTGAATAATCATGTGAAAGTTTGAGTATACGGATAGGTTGATAGATTTTGAATCCTTTGATAATCAAACTGTTTCAATTTTGGGCTACTCCTTGCGCCTGATCACTGTTGGCTATCTAGGTACCTAGGTAAATCATGCGCGAGTTTGTTGTGGGATTGAGGAGAGGGGGAGGCGGAGAAATGCCTCATGTGTGAGGGAAATAACGGATTCCCCTCTTCCCTTTCCTGGAAGGATGACAGTATCCAGACTGATTGGATCCTTCTAACGATGACGGGAACATCGTAGGAACAAAGCCCAGAAGAGAGAAGCAAATCCAAAGTTCCCAGCGAAGAAATGTGATGAATCTGCATCAGAATTGCTCCTCCCAATGCATACTCAAATGGAAGGAAACACATTTGAAGCAAATGGTAGAAAAACGCCCTGTAAATGAACAAATCCAAAGAAACACCTCGTAACCCAACAAATAAAACTCATAAGCATCATAAAATCATGTTTTCCTCCTCTTTCATCGTTCTTCCTGTTCATAAAAAGTCCGCCGTTGGTTCCGGTGCCGCGGAGGGAGACAAACAAAAGGAACAACCCCGCCAATAGTGGCGCGTATTCCGCACGGGTACTATGACGAGTTGTCGTTTCCGGCGACATCCATAGCTACGATGCCCATTCTTTGGCCCCTCCTTTGAAGTTCGAACCATCCATCTTTAGGTCCTGAGACCTACGCGGCGGGTGAGGAGTCTCGCGTTGGCGACCCTCGATCTCAGATGCCTCCAGTTCTGCTCGCGCTCAGTCCAGTCAACCATCTGACCCATCATGAACTCCCAGCCCCTGCTCTCGTGCCGCGTGGTCTCCTCCTCGTACAGACACATCTCGCGGTAGACGCGCTGGGCCCGGGCGCGCCGGGCGGCGTCCTCGCCGACGAGATACGGGTCCTCGAGGGGGTTCACTGAGCCCGAGGGGCCGCCAAGGGATACGGGGTAGGCTTGTGTGCTCACATTTGTGGAGGACGCATTCGGGGATCCCTCCCGCGAGTCCCTGAGCGCCAGGTTGGTCGTGGAGGACCCCACGGTGAAGGAATTGAGGATCACGTTGGTGTTGGCCGCTGCGTTTGCGCGGCGCCGGGCCACGGCCAGGTATTGTCGGCTGTTGACGTTGGAGGTCACGCTCCTCCAGCTGTTGGTGTAGAGGACGGGCACTTGAGATCCTGGGACGGCGCTTCCGCGGGACGGGAAGTTTGATATGTCTGGTAGGCCTGGGGTACGTTCATTCGCGGTGGAGGGAGGCAGAAGCGAGGAGATCATGTTGTTATGGCGCTGGGTCGGGATGGTTGTGTAGGTGGGCGTTTCAGAGACATACGAGGGAGCATTGTTACTGTAGATGGAGGCGGCATCAGGGTCCTCGCGGGAGTATAGAGGAAGGGGGTCCACCTCCCAGGGCGTCCTTGTGAGGTTGCAAGTCATGGCTGCGGTGAAGAGGTAGAACCAGTATGGGTGTTTGGCTGATGCTGATCCAATATATTGCTATGGAAGCCGAGGCGCACGTTGGTCCAAAAGTTTATACTATATGGTGAGGGTTGAGACAGCTGTGGACAGGGAGTCTGGCACGGAGAGAGAGGGGGATCATATAGTTTGAATATAAACGTCAAGTAGGCACGCGAGCAACGAGGGGGCGCGGATACACTAGGGAGGAAGAGGACTTGAGATATGCGCCCACCAAGGGGGGAGTAGAAAATGGCTCAGATTGTGAGAGCACGAAGTTAACTTGGGAAGTGAGGGTTAGGAAGAGGAGGAGGAGAGTGTAGAAGAAGAAGAAGAAGAAGAAGAAGTGGAAGACAGACAGGGAGGAAGATGGCGCAGCATTCTTCTTTAAGGCATTATCGTTAAAGTGGATAAAAGGTATCTATAAGTAGGGGCATGGGTACAAGTGTGTGTGAAGGGGATGCGGAAGTGGATGTGGATGTGGATGTGTGGAAGTGGACTCATGGGAGCTGGAACCTCATGCGGGATCAGGAACCCAAGGAGCCGGTAGCGTGAGAGTCGTCGGTTCGGTAGCCATTACGCCTACAATCCATACTTGTACGATACATACCTTGTAACCTGTAGACTTCAGACTGTACCTTGATTCGACAAAGGTCTACGGTGCGCTCCGAACATTCTCACACACTACGAGGTACATACTAGAGTGCATACTAGGTATCTGCAGGCTACACCGCACTTGTAGCATGTCAGGTCCCAAGGCCAAGAGGACAAGTCGAGGCGCGGGAGTTGGATATGCTTGATTGAGTGGTGGGATTAGAGTGCAATAGAGTTGCCTCACCTAGTTGCCCACATGGCCATGCATATTGTGTACTTCATCCTGCATCCTGCAATGCTGCGCTTGCACCTTGGCCTATTCTGTCCCAGCCTTTTCTGTTTCCGTCCGGGTCTTGGTCTTGGGCATTACAAGCGTTTATGATGATGCCGATTCTGGGACACTGGGCCGGCCCAGAAGGATGATTCATACTCGTAGCTCGTAGAGGGGGGAATCAGAGACAATGGGTGGAGAGAAGTGGAGGGGGAGAGAGGGGGGAAGAGCGGGATGACGATTAAGAGGGGGTTGGCACCATCATACCCAGTACACACTATGTTGACGCTACACAAGTTAGAGTGATACATACAAACATGGTCCCATTTACTCGTAAGCTTTCGTATCTAGGTACTCGGCACACAGACACAGACACAGACACAGACAAAAAGACACCTGAACAGACATACGCAGTCATCACAATAATGTGTTTACATGTCAATTTGTAATATGTATGAGAAGTACGAGTAACAAGGATGGCACATACATTGTAGCATACCATAGTCAAGCATAGTCTCAAGGTAACTGTATGTAGTCAATAGTCAGTCTATCGATAGGATCCATCTATCGATAAGCATACTCCATAGATACGAGCAATAATCACGGCAATGCCACAAACGGAAATATGTAGAAAAGCATAGACAACAACAACGCTCATCCCAATTACAACTACGATTGTCTATGTCCACACACATCAAACAACATTTCCACTATCTTTACGTGCGGAGTACAGAGTATCAACCACCACCACTCAAGACACAACACCCACCACATCAACAGCCTCGGTCAGACGTCCCGGCCAGGCTCTCCCTCCCCCTCTCCCCCAGTCCGCAGTCAACTAAACGAGAACACTCTAGAACACCTCCCACCATTCTCTCCCCAAGCCACAAATGCGCACCTTATGACCTGCCTAATACGCCCACCACACACCATCCATGTCCAGTCCCCGTCGAACATTTCGGCTCGTCCCTTTCGTTCTTTACAAGGGCATACATGGACATACGGGATACTTATCCATCTGACACACACGCACCCTTCCCTTCCCTCGCCCCCATTGTAAACCCATGATTGCGGGCCGGGTATGATACGAGGGGAGGGGATGGGTGCGATGTTGTCGGGCCTGTCCGTTCGTCCGCGGGGGTACTCCGTACTGTACTTGTCTACTCTACTCAACTCATTTAGACTATTGTCGTCGTAGCAGCGAGGTCGGGAGTGTATGACTCGCTTCGTCGTTCGTTGGACTCGGGGTAGTGTTTGCGGGTTTTCCCTCGGCTTTGTGTGCGGCTGTTCGTTTGGAAGGGGAGGTAAGGTAAGGTATGGTAGGTAGCTTACTAGTCACCGTGAGAAGACGTACGGCGTGATGTTGTTTGTTTTCACTACCAGCTTGTAGATACTGTAAAGAGTACGTACGAGGACTTGTAGAACACAAGACCTTTATCCAATGAGCTGCAGCGAGCAAGGTGGGTAGGCTGGGACCCTGCATCGTATTTCGTTGCACGTTGTGTAGTCATTCGTCTTTCTCGAGATTGGTGGTTGGTGCCTTGCATGCGTGCTGATACTCTCCTCCTTCTCTTCCCCTGTAGCTATGGAGTATAGTTTTAGAATGATCACGCACGCATCTTTCAAGGATGGAAAGGAAGTTGCAACATTTTTTGAAACTTTCATATCATTTCGGTTCATGGTTATCTTCGACATACACACAAGTAAGTAGAAAGAAAGAGGAGGATAGAAAAGAAAACATTCATTATTTACCGTGTCGTATTTGTGATCGTGAAGGGAAGAGACACATACACAGAGACAGCGAGAGACAGAGAAAGAGAAAAGAGGAATAAATACCCGCCTCCCCTTTCTCCCTTCTGCATCAGAGAACAGGAGCGATAGGGGAGGGAAAAGAAAACGAGTGTGTTTTCGAAAGAAAGAAAGGAGTAAGGAAAAGCAAGAAATTCATTATGAAGAGCCAAAATGGGGGTATTCTGCTTTGCCATTGCCCAGAACAAGATCCGCCTGAAATAAAAAGAGAGAAAAACGCCTTTTACCCCCCACAGCCGAAGCCGTGTTTGTGCGCGTGAGCGCGTTGTTTGTGTATGTATATGTGACGACGGAACGGCATGATGAGTTGCTTTTTTGCCGTCAAGTCTTCGGCATTCATGCCAGACGTAAGGCAAAATAAGAAGTGTGTATGTATGTGTATGCGTGCATGGGGGCAACTCAAACCCTTCAGCCATATCGATACATCGTTTCAAGGGATGGATGTTGTGCAGCGCCAAGTCGTGGTCGTGGTGGGTATGACCTGGTCACGCTCTGTTATCTGCCTCCCCACGGTGGAACAACAGCAACATTGCAACCACGCAATCCAATCCTATCGTCGCCCCTATCTGCGCGCATCCACCTCGTCTTCGAAATCCATGCCACCATAGTCTTCCACTTCGAATCGGCTACCCAGAGCCTCACGTGCCTCCTTGAGCATCGCGCTCATCTGAGAGTTCATTCTGCGCATCCGAGCATCATCCTCGAGCTTCTCCCGCCGCATTTTGTTGACGATGCGTTGGCTGCCAGGTGGTAGGGGGCTCTTCTTGCTCCCGTTCGATTCCTTGGGGACAGCAGGGGAGCCGAGGCTTTGTCGACCATACGATCGGTTCCTCTTGTGTCCTTTCTCAGATGTAGACAACGGGCTTTGGTATGCCTTCCTCTCCACAGTAGACCGCCTCGACACAGGAATCAGAGACGGTCGCTTTGGAGTGCTGCTGCACATGCTAGTCCTTGAGGCAGGACGAGGGATGTGGGAGGGTGACCGCTTGTGCGTCGATACTCGTCGGTCGGATAGCCCAGGGGTTGATGGCCTCGACTCCATATCTAGCTCAGTGCCCACCACAATCCAGTTATCGCCAGTACGTTGGCGCTTGGCCATTCGAGGTCGTTCGTGGTGATGTTCCTGGTGATACTCTTTATCCAACGACTCCACGGACAGAACTCCGTAATTGTCTTCCGGAAATTCTCCAGGTAGAGGGCCTTGCACTGCTTCCTTCTCCGTGAATGAGTCCTCCTCTTGATGCTTGTGGGTGATATCTCCTTGTGCAGTGAATGTGTATGCCTGTCCTCCACCAGCTTGGAACCCTCGAAAGGGCACTGAGCAGAACTGAACGAGCTTTCCTGCAACGCCACCGACGATGTTCAATATCTGATTAAACATCCATGGCTTGCTCGTAGTCGTGCTTGCAGGTGTCATGGGTGCTGACCACATCCCTCGCTGCTGCTGGAGCTGGAAGTACTCGTCATGGTCTGCATTTTGCCGTGCGAATAGATCTGGTCTTTCCATTCCTCCTCTTGCGAGCTCGTATCGGTCGTTTGCGAGCGGTGGTGGACTTGTTGCAGTTGAATAACGGGAGTCCTCCAGCACGTTGTTCGACCATGCATCTGCGTTGCTTCCCTGGGAGGTCGAGATGGTGCGCTTTCGGGTCCCGTGGACATCTGAGTTGATCATTCGGCCAGGTGTTTCACCTGCGATCGGAAATTGAAGCGTCGGCGCGAACATATCTGTTCGAGGGTCTGAACCATGTCTGAACGATTGTGGGGTAAAAAGGCCAGGCATGTTGAGTTGTAGGTGTGAGGCGCTCGCCATACGGAGGTCTGAAGGGTGCCTGCGGTTATGGTCGGGGTCGAGGTCGATATGTAGTTTACTAACCAAACCAACGATTTCCGGTAACCGGTTGCTGGTTCCTGTGTATCAATCAAGGACAACGACCAAGCTCCAAAAGAGAGCGATCGAGGAAAGTGAGCCAAAGCAAGAGGAAAACAATTGTTGCAAGGCTGTCAAGGCGGTGTGGGTGGATTGTAGCAGAAAAGCAGCGTGGCAGGTGGATGTCGGTGAGGGCAACGACAACAAACGGACGGACAATCGGCGTTCGCTAGGGAACACACCTCCCGCTCTGGGTTGGTACCACATCACGTGATGCCTTGACAACGCATCCAACGCAGACATCTCGAGTTGTTGAGAAAAAACTTTTAAACTTCCCTTAAGTACATGTCCAGCAAGTCATTATTTCTATATAGGAAAGTGGGGATCTCTTCAAATGCATCTGAATGGTTTGAGTGTGCACGCTTGCTTGGTTGGCGCACAAGTTGACAGTGCGCTGTACTTCACGATTGCCCAACTAGGACGTGCTTAGGCATGTAGAATTATCAAAGTCCGATCTGAAGATATTTCTCACGAGAACATTGCACGATACTGGCACATCTGTAGAACAAATGCTTGACTTGAATTGGTGGGAGATCTCTCGCCGCTGGGTATCCATATAAATCATCAGTACAACGCCGGCCCATTGAAACCCAACAGCTCCGTAGAATGATACTCGAATTCCTACACGGTGCTGGCTTCCTCTATGCCCTCGCTATCCATCCACTGTGGACAAAGAAATCAAACAACTGGCCTCCTTTGTTCACGTCTATTTTACAGATCTCCCTCGCCACCTTCTTTTTCAAGGATCCGCCTTGCTTCAATGCTTCGCGGATCATGTTCTCCTTTATAGCTAGGTATGGTTTGGGCATTATTCGAAGGACGCTGCACACTTCGCGTTCCTCTGGAGTTAGAAGCTGGAGATCCGAAGCAACCTCCTTGCCAAACTTCAACGGAACGGTGTTGGGCAGTGGACGTGTGGTAAATTTGATCTTCGAGTGCTGGGGTGTCAATACGCCATTAACTCCATTCGGTGCACGGTCAGGTGGGGGAGTTGAGAGCCCCCCATTCTTTAGACGTTCCGGTAGCTCAGGAGCCGTTAGAGCAGTTGCTGCCGACGCAGTCTCGAAAGGAGGAGTTGGCTTTGCCATCCTGTTCGATGCAAGGCGGTCAAATTGGCCAATGGGAGGACCGCGTGCTTGTCGGTTTTGTTTGTCGTGCTCGTACTTTTCGCCCTCCTTCAGTGTGCTAATCCGATTGTTCCTCCAATCTTGAAGCTGTGCAATGGCCTGCCGTAAATTGTGTTCATAGGTAAGCCCTTCGCAAAATTTCTGGAAATCATCGTGCTTCATCATCCTAGCAAATGGTTTGGCCTTGTTGAGCAGATCTCGTTCCTCCTTGGTACGTTTCTTATCTGCCGCAGCGTTTTTCCTATACTCCAGCAACTTGTGTTCGAATATGATCTTCTTTCGCTCCACTCTGGCATCCAGACGGGAGTTGTAGATTTCCATCACTGTCATTTTCAACTCCATCTCCGGCTCCATCTCTCCGGTTCGTGGGTTGACACCATCGCCCGGTTCAAACTGCATGTGTTGCACGGCCTCTTCCGCTTCGTTGAAATACTCAGTCTCGAACTCCAATCGGCCTGGCATATATCCTTGGACTTCATGGCAGGCGGGAACACTGGCTGTCGGCTTCTGCTTTGGCGTGGCGGGTGGTGCATTTTTGGCTGCTTCCTTCCTCTCCTCTATCCTCCTCTTTTTCCTTTGCTGAAATTCCTCACGCGGTACCCGTTCACAGAGTTCTTTATTCTCAATACTGCAGTGTTCGGGCAGAGGGAAGCTGGAGCTATCAAGATACGTGCTGATATAATGCTCCTTGACTTCGTCCTTCGATCGATAGCCACCGATGTGATCGGCTATATCCGCCCATGATCCTAATCCGTATGTTTCTGCACCCTCAAGTAGCGCCAATTCCTCGTCGGCACCCCAATCCTCGGTGAATATGGGGATCGAATGTTGTTCAATGACTTGGTAGGCATGGTTTCGGGGGTCATGTTCGCGGGCGCTCTTTCCTTCCGAAAAGCAGGTCACACAGAGATCGAAATCCTGACAGGCATTGTTGGCGCATCGGATGCGAACCTACGGGGCGGGTCAGTACATTCGCGAAATGTGCGCGTTTGTCCGGGCGGAGCGTTACTCACGGTCGAAGTGACGTCTGATCCACAAACATCGCAGACATACTTCACACCTCCTTCGTTGCCACGTGCCGTGGTCTTTTTCTTGATGAGACCCATGGTTCACAGACAGCTGCGAGGGTCAACAGCCCCGGGTCGGCACCAGAGTGGAAAGGAAGGGAAGAGTGTGGCTGTGTCGGGCGGATAGAACAGAGAGGGATGCGAGAATACGCGCAGTTTGATCTGCAACGTAGCGGTGTTGAAATCGGCCAGGGAGGCCGTCCAAGAATAGCCGGATTCGTTCGTCGCGTCAATGTAGGAAATACCTATGCCAAAGCTACCGTTATGGTCAGTATGAGTGCAGTTTTCGAGTAGGCCGATGAACGTGTGCGTATGTGATGATGGAAGAAGAGTAACGGGTAGTCGCACTGGTGAGTGGTGGTGGTGATGGCTTGGCAGGTGAGGTGCAAGGTTGTCTAGGATGTTTAGGTCCCTAGGATGCGCCCGCAATTCGCGGTCTACAGCCGAGGAGGCACGTTGTCTCGACTCTCGACATCAAACGACAGGGTGTGGAAGGGGAGTTTTAAAGATCGTATTTGGCGTAAAGGAGTAGGATGAAATGAATAAGTTCCAAGTTGAGGTAATTGCAGCCGAGGCAACAAGCCACGGTAGTGTTCAAGTGTACTCCATAAGTACCTCTTCTGTAGGAGGATACTGTTTAGGTACTTCTGAGTTGTAGATTCTTGGTTACTCATACACTAGCCCAAGGAGATACCGATCATGATTATGCATTAACGAATATACGGATCATTTCATTATGAGGATTGAAAGTTCCTAGGTACGAACAGGATAGACAATTAGAAGAACTGTAACTTGGGCAGACGGCACCCGTACAGAACAAGGGAAAACACGAGGGTGGGTTGTTTCAGCTATTAATGAGATGAGTGTCTGTCCTACTCATGTTGCATGTAGTTACATGCATATACACGGTATGTAATTAGTAATTAAAGTACGGAGTGATTGCCTATGACTCCATGAGTAGTAACAGTATCATCCTTACAGGAGGAGTTACTGGTAATAGTTACTGTTGTTATTGTTATTGTTGTTGTTGATCGTTGATTTGTACTGTCTCTGTCATTACTTATATTCGTAATACTCAGGATGGGCCACCACCCCTCTTTCACTCCCCATCCTTGGCGTCCAGTCGACCAATGAACCATCCTGATACGCAAATTCAAGGACTTTGCCTTCACTATTCAACTCAACCCAAATCCACCATCCGCCATCCGCCATCCCCATCCACTCACCACTCATCCACACAATCCACTCATCCATCCACCGCCACTGTGTGCTCTTCTTCTACTACCTCCACATATACTTTCTCCCCTTTCTCTCTCTCCCTTCTCCATTCACCATCCATATATATCACTCACCTATCCTACACCGTCACCTTTACTCTTGTTATCGTCACTGACTTACTACCGCTTTCCTGCGTTGTTTGGTCCGCCGCTTCTTGATACCCTTGTTGCGCGCCCGCTCGGTAGACCTCCCTCAACCCCCCCCCCCACCGCCGTTTCCCTTCAGGCTTCCCACACGGTCATACAACCACATACCCCCCCTAACACCTAACAACGTTCCTCGCCTCCACTCACCCACTCACATCCGTCTGCGTTTCCCACTCCTTCTAGTCCTCCTCCGCCGCAACCATGTCTTGGAAGCTCACCAAAAGTATGTCTACTCTCCTAAACACTGCGAATATAACCTAGGAATCTTGACTCTCCACTCGAATCCGTCCTTTTTAACACTTCATAGAGCTTAAGGAGACCCACCTTGCTCCTCTTGCAAACACCTTCAGTCGCTCGTCTTCCACATCCACAATCGTCGGCGATGGCACATCCAAGAGCTCGGGCTCTAGCACATCGAGCAGCACAACTCTCGTAGACTCAAAAGATCCTCAGGGCATTGGTGCGTATACCGCGGCGCCGTCTCAGTTTGCACCTTCACCCATGTACTAACTTGCTCAGCTGCCTCCGAGACAAGCGCCGCCGCTCCTGCCCCGCCGCTCAAGCCTGGAATTCTTATAGTCACATTGCATGAAGGAAAGGGTTTCTCCTTGCCAGCAGGCTCTGAGCATGCCTTCACAGGTGGTCACCACCAGGGCTCGCTCTCCACTGGTGGTGGCTTCTCTGTTGCAGGGTCCATGCGACCCAACTCCTCATCCCGCAATCAGGTTGCAGGCTCGTATAGTGCGAACCGACCACAGTCCGCTGCTGGCAGCATAAACGCCGTTCCTACGAACCACGGAAGATACTCCTCCAAGCATCTGCCTTATGCCCTTGTAGATTTCGACAAGCAACAAGTCTTCATCAACGCCGTGTCTGGCAACCCAGAGAACCCATTGTGGGCAGGTGGCAATACCCAATACAAGTTCGATGTTTCCAGGATAACTGAGCTCACGATTTCTGTCTACGTCCGAAACCCCCAGGCATCCCCCAATGCTGGACGGAGCGAGGATATTTTCATTGGTACTTGCAAGGTCAACCCGCGATTCGAGGAGCACTCCGACGATCCGAGGGCACCAAAGAAAGAGAAGGACAAGTCGGCTGCGGAAGGCCAGATTGGCGCCGAGTGGATTGACATTGCATATGGAACTGGGTCCATGAAGATCGGTGTCAATTTCGTCGAGAATAGACAAGACCGCTTGTCGATTGAGGATTTTGATCTCCTCAAGGTGGTCGGCAAAGGTAGCTTCGGCAAGGTCATGCAGGTCATGTACGTGTGCATCACTGGACTTTTTAGACCTCTCACAGGACTAACATTCGTAGGAAACGTGATACCCACCGTATTTATGCTTTGAAGACGATTCGCAAGGCACACATTATCTCCCGTTCTGAAGTCGCACATACCCTCGCAGAGCGATCGGTTCTAGCACAGATTAACAACCCCTTCATCGTTCCCCTCAAGTTCTCATTCCAATCCCCCGAGAAGCTCTACCTTGTCCTAGCTTTCGTCAACGGTGGTGAGCTCTTCCACCATCTCCAGAAGGAGCAACGTTTCGATATCAATCGGGCCCGATTTTATGCAGCAGAACTCCTCTGCGCGTTGGAATGCCTTCACGGTTTCAATGTCATCTACCGCGACCTTAAGCCAGAGAACATCCTACTCGACTACACTGGCCATATTGCACTTTGCGACTTCGGTCTTTGCAAGCTTGACATGAAGGATGAGGATCGAACAAACAGTACGCAGCAACTCGCTCCCATATTGACATGTTGATCCACTTTACTAACTTGCGTCCAGCTTTCTGTGGAACACCCGAATATCTCGCTCCTGAGCTGCTCACGGGTGCAGGCTACACGAAGACTGTGGATTGGTGGACCCTGGGTGTGCTCCTGTATGAGATGCTTACGGGACTGCCACCATTCTACGACGAGAACACCAACGACATGTACCGCAAGATTCTGACCGAGCCTCTCCACTTCCCGGGTCCAGAGATCGTCCCTCCTGCGGCGCGCGACCTATTGACTCGCCTGCTTGACCGCAATGCAGAGAAGCGATTGGGAGCAAAGGGTGCCGCAGAGATCAAGGCACATTACTTCTTCCACAGCATCGATTGGCGAAAGCTGTTGGAGCGCAAGTACGAACCTAGCTTCAAACCCAATGTGGTTCGTAACCCCTCTGAGCCTTCATTCCTGTCCTATGTTCTAACTTTGTACACAGCTTGACGCCAAGGATACTGCGAACTTCGACCGTGAATTTACGTCAGAAGCCCCTACAGATTCATACGTCGATGGGCCAATGCTGTCTCAGACAATGCAGAAGCAGTTCGCGGGATGGTCATACAACAGGCCGGTCGCGGGTCTTGGAGATGCTGGAGGATCCGTCAAGGACCCGTCCTTCGAGGGTGTTGCTGAGCGATAGAGGGTACGGATTGTCGTAAATATGGGCATCTGGGAGCCACGATACCGTGGTCAAAATTCTTTCCCAGAAGCCAGCACCGAATCTATTAGCGAACAAACAGGACGTCACGACGATGGCAACGTCATCTTCCCATGCTCACATTTCGGGTTTGGAATCTGACTACATAAGACCTTGTCTCTTCTGAGTTGGACAACGAATATGGGACTAGTACTTTAGCTTACGTTTCGGAGCATAAGGCTCCGCAATCATGGATTAGGCGTATGAGGCAGCATTTGTTAGAGAGCTCTACTCTTGATGAAAACAAATGGAGAAGACATACTAGGACTCTTTGAGACGAGACATTGCGAATTGAGCGTGACTGAAATTGCGAAACAGATGGAGTGCAGAGCCTGAGGGACGGCTTAGTGATGCGTCTAGCTGCTTTGTCGTGCTTGATAACCAACCGTAGAAGAGCGTGCCGCCAAACTCTCCACGATAGCTCGCCTGGTCGCTTAGTCGTGCATTGGAGAGATGAGATGATGGTGGTTGTTGTTTGGTGCTATTGGTGTTATTGGCATTACTGTGCTACTTGGGGTGCAAAGCGTCCAATGCGACGATGCGTACTCATGGTGTGCCCCTCCTTCCTGTGACGTTTTTGGTTCCTTCCCATTACCCCCACCCCCAACACCTGTGACCTAAGTCGGCCTGGCCCTGAGACGACCTGGTTACTTAAAGTTCTTTAATAATCCAATTGCCCCATCCCCGTGGAAACCCTGTAACTTCTTCCCCGTCTCCAGTTCTACAAGTGGTATTCATTTCCTCTTTTAAAGCTCCCTCTCTTCCCATTCTCCCCTTCTTCTCCCATCAAACTACCTTACTCTTCCATTCAACAAAACACCTCCTCTCACCTTCAATTGCTCCCTAATTGCACCTTACAGCGTCAGCTGTTCATCTACATCACCTTTCCATAGCTGTTTGTGTACCCCTCACTCCCCTCCCCTCCCCTCCCCTACTAAACCCCTCATCATAGAATCACCCCACAAACTTTCACACAATGCCCGGTTTCTCGCAGGCTTCGGACCTCCCGGCCTGGAAGGCCCTCCAAGAGCATCACAAGACGCTCGGAAAGGACATTGTGTTGAAGGAGTATTTCCAGAAGGACCCACAGCGCTTCGAGAAGTTCTCCTACACTTTCACCAATGAAGCGGACAAATCGGAAACCCTCTTCGATTTCTCCAAGAACTTCATCGATGATGAGACCCTCAAGCTTCTCGTCCAGTTGGCCAAGGAGGCCAACCTAGAGGAGCTTCGTGACCAGATGTTCGCCGGTGAGAAGATCAACTTCACCGAGGACCGTGCTGTGTACCATGTTGCTCTCCGCAACACCTCCAACCAGCCGCTGCAGGTCAACGGCAAGAGCGTTGTTGAGGATGTCAACAGCGTCTTGGATCACATGAAGGAGTTCTCCGAGCAGGTCCGCAGCGGAGAGTGGAAGGGTTACACTGGCAAGCCCATCAACAACATCATCAACATTGGTATTGGTGGTTCCGACCTGTATGTCCCAATTTAGGAGAACATCATACTTGAAGATTGGCACAATTGAGCTGACACTTATCTAGCGGACCCGTCATGGTGACGGAGGCCCTCAAGGCCTACTCCAAGCGCGACTTCAGCATCCACTTCGTCTCCAACATCGACGGTACTCACATCGCTGAGGCCCTGAGGGAATCTGACCCCGAGACCACCCTTTTCCTCATCGCCTCCAAGACCTTCACAACCGCTGAGACCACCACCAATGCCAACACTGCAAAGAAGTGGTTCTTGGAGAAGGCAAAGGAGGCCGACATCGCAAAGCACTTCGTTGCTCTCTCCACCAACGAGGCAGAGGTCACCAAGTTCGGCATTGACAGCAAGAACATGTTCGGTTTCGCCGACTGGGTCGGTGGACGTTACAGTGTCTGGAGCGCCATTGGCCTCAGCGTTGCCCTCTACATTGGTTTCGATAACTTCCATCAGTTCCTCGCTGGTGCCCACGCCATGGACAAGCACTTCAAGGAGACTCCCTTGGAGAAGAACATTCCCGTCCTTGGCGGTCTCCTCAGCGTCTGGTACTCCGACTTCTTCGGAGCCCAGACACACTTGGTCTCTCCGTAAGTGCTGCAGCTATTAATTGAGATGACCAACAAAGTCTGACGATTCCCAGCTTCGACCAGTACTTGCACAGGTTCCCTGCCTACCTCCAGCAGCTGTCTATGGAGTCCAATGGCAAGGCCATCACACGTAGCGGAGATTACGTGAAGTACACCACTGGCCCTATTCTCTTCGGAGAGCCCGCCACCAACGCTCAGCACTCTTTCTACCAATTGCTCCACCAAGGCACCAAGCTCATCCCCACTGACTTCATCTTGGCTGCTCAGAGCCACAACCCTGTTGAGAACAACAAGCACCAGAAGTAAGCCAGCTCTACTTGAACTTTACAATCAATTTTGAATTAACTGACCAATTTAGGATGCTTGCTTCCAACTTCTTCGCTCAGGCCGAGGCTTTGATGGTCGGCAAGACCCCAGAGCAGGTCAAGGCCGAGGGCGCTCCCGAAAACTTGGTGTCCCACAAGACCTTTTTGGGCAACCGTCCTACAACATCCATTCTCGCTGACAAGATCACCCCTGCCACTCTTGGTGCCCTTATCGTCTACTACGAGCACTTGACCTTCACCGAGGGTGCCATCTGGAACATCAACAGCTTTGATCAGTGGGGTGTTGAGCTTGGTAAAGTCCTTGCCAAGAAGATTCTCAGCGAGCTTGATGACAACAGCGAATCCACAACTCACGATGCTTCTACAAGCGGCCTGATCAATGCCTTCAAGAAGAAGTCTCAAAAATGACTGGATACTGCACCGAAACGGCAGGGAAAATTATGATTAATGGCCAGAAAAGTACCTCGGGAAGGTGTGGTTCATAGACTGAAGGTCAAATAAATTTATTTCAAATGTTCTAATCATCTCTGTCTTGAGTCCCAATGCGTGCTGTGAGCTCTCCATAGTACCTTGTAGTGTGCACTGAGTACACGGATTGCGGAGTTATGTGCGGAGGTCTTCTTTAGTCGTAGGCCTCGGTCTGGTGGTCAGTGCGCTGCATCTCGCTCCATCTCAATTTAGTCGTCGTCTTGTTGACAGATCCCCAGCAATAACCTGGGTGTCTACTCGTACCGAAATGTGTGCTGCATTGTAACCCCACCTCCTCCTGTCTCATTGTCTGTATATGAAAATGTATCCCCCACGGTCTATTTGGCTCTCCCTTTTGGCGTTGTATTCGTTCTGGACTTCACTGGCACACGCGCTGTCTGGACAAGAACCTCTCAAGTCGGCACAGACGGATGGGTACAAATTGGGAGAGAAGATACCTGTGTCGTGTCTGAACAGGTCAATGTCAGTACAGTTCATGTGATGATGGGCAACTCATCGCTAAAATCCACAAAAGAGAAACAGGAGAACATATTACAGACCTCGCATCCGGGCAATTGCAATACATCCCCTTCCCAGTATGCAATGAGACGGGCAGACCTCTGGAGCTGTTTTTTGGTGTTGAGAAAGGTAATTGATCAATTCGCACAACTATTTATAAATTAGAGAATGCTAATCTCTTGCACAGAAATCAATTGCACGATCGACTTCATATCCGATTCCTTCTTCCATCTCCTCGAATTCTACATTCACAACGATGCGCCCCTGACCTGCCGTATCCCCTCCCGACCCCTACCTCCCTCCCCTATCGAGGACGAATACAAAGTCTCGGATACAGAGTCGCAAGAAGGTGCTCTCGGCACGCAATCCACACTCTACACGCCTATGGTGATAGCCCTCTCCGGCACCCTCCAACTCTCCCACATCCACGTCGGAAACTACCTAAACCTTCTCGTGCACGCGATGCCGAAGAGCGTATCCCCCGGCACTATCGACGCCGCCGCAGCGTATTCGGTGAGCAGCCACTCGCGCAACACCAAGATCACCATCGGAGACACCCTGCCGCTTCAGTTCTCAGTGCGGTGGTATCCCAGCACGACGCTGCCGCCCGGCTGGACGGGCTACGGAGGCCATGTGTACAAGAGTACGTTTCTGTACTGCATACTCAGCGCCGGGGCCAGTGCGGCTATCTGCATCGCGTACTTCAGGGGCGTGGAGCTGCCGAGGAGATTGAAGAGATATGCGCGCGATAAGGTCCCTGGTGGTGGGAGATTTGGTGGAGGTGGCGGGTACGGGCTGCCTACTGTGTCTAATGGAGGAGGTGGCGGCGGATATGGGTTCAATGGGTACTCGTATGGGGTTGGAAAACGGGATTGAGAGGTGTGGAGGCCATCGATGATAACGACTTTGGTGGTTGAAGTGTGCCATGGCTGAATGTAGATAGCAACGTTACGGCGGATATTGTTTTCGGATTATCCTAACATATGCACATGGAATACTGGAATACTGGAATACTTGGAATTATACCGTACCATAGGGGTTACAGTCAGGCGTCGAGGTAGAAAAATCGTTCCGTTCGCAATGATTGGGGATAGATATATGATGAACATACATTGACAGCCTTTCCTCACAGCTTCAAATCCCAAGTTCTCCAGGCGTGTTATACATGTATTTTACTCTAAATTTTACAATATGGAACGCGAGGCCAACGTATATAAATATTCTTCATGTCAAGCAAAAAGTCCACCACCACTACCACCCCTTCTTCGTAAGTTCCGTAACTCTCCCGCACATGCCCTCGAACCCCTGCTTGAACCTATACCTCCACCGGTCCGTCTTGAGCCTCTTCCTCCTGAGACCCGGCCGCTCGTGGAACTTCTGCCTGTTGAAATCGCTCTTCACCTTGTTCCTCGCCATAAGGCTGCCCAGCATGCCAATACCCCTCACGATATCCCGACCCTTCGACGGATCCAAGTCGACCGTCCTTCCGGTAGTGGGGTTCAGGCGCGGATATATCATGTCTTCCTCGCGGAGGGCCGGGGCCTTGGGTAGAGAGCCCGTCATGGCGCCGTCTTCCGGCATGGTCATGTTTTCCCACATGAGGCCCTTGGGCCTTAGGTTCGGCGTCGGCTTCGAGAAGCGGGAGCCGAATGTGTGGCTGACATAGGCGTTTGAGACAGCGTCGGCGGAGTCTGGCTTGCTGCCCGTTCGTTGCTGTTGTTGGCGTCGAGGTGCCATGCCGACGGAGCTGAAGAGGCCGTCGATGGCAGCGCTGGTTTGGGCGTCGCTGGAGGAGCGGGCGGGTGTTGGGTTCGGTGTCTTTTTACTGATGGCCTGCTGTGCGGCTTCGTTGGCCTTGTGGGGTGGTGGCTGGGCTGCCCGGAGGGGTGCTGAGGTGTTGAGGCATCGTTGCGTTGTCCACGATGTCTGTTTCTGCCAGAGCGAGGAGCTTGACGACGTCTGGCCGGCGAGCGGGCGGGAGAGAGTCGATGCTGACCGGGCCAGCAGCTCAATTGAGTAGCGGGACTTCATGCTGATTTTATTGTGTCCCTCCTTCGAAAATTATAGTGGATTCATGGCAGAGTCGATGCAATTGGGGAAACGCGATTGACCTGGTGGTGATCCGATGTGGTACTACTGTGGATTTCTTTCTGGAGGTCGATCTTGGCATGGCATGTATGTGGCCCGTGCGTAGAAATTAGATCTTCAGATGGTGATTGCGACCTTGACTACTCTTTCCAGCCCTTCCCACGCGCGCAATTGTTAACACGTTCTTCCTTCGCGTCTGTTTGAAGCTGGTTTGCTCCTGTGAGAAAGAAACGATACAGCTTCCGCGATGTACAATAATTACAATGGTTCGTTCGCCAGTGTTCATCAACTTCGCAGCCGCAATAGCTAATGTGAACAGCGTCTGGCTACAATCGCCCTCCTCCTGGCTATGGAGGCCCGCCTGGTATGGCACCGCCAGGGATGGGTATGTATTTTGGGCTTCATATTTCCCGCCACATGTTTCCTAGTCAGATTCAACATGATCTATCTAACTAACACGATTCCAGTACCTCCTCCAGGTACCGCTGCAGCACCACCTGGCGTAGCCCCCCCAAACGTCAACCACAACCAAGGCGGCCCTCCCGCTGCCGGTGGACCCCGAGCGCTCCCTCCAAACTGGCAGCCTCCGGCCAACATGCCGAACATCAACTTCAACGCGCCAGTCATCCGACTCGGGACCGGTGGGCCGCAGCGCGGCGCCGCTCTCGACAGCCCCTCGGCGCGACGGGAGAGCGGTGCACCCCCAGCACGTCGCGGCCTGGGCATGGAAGGAAACAGAGATGACCAGGGCAAAGGAAGAGACGGATTGGTAATGCTTATTCCCCCGACGCGCGAGGAGATCGCGCGCACCATCTTCGTCGGCAATATCCCAGAGGGTGCTGGTGGTGACGAGGGAATGGAGAGGATACTCGCGTCGGCGGGAAACCTGCGGCGCTGGACGAGAGCTACCGATGCCAATAACAAGATTCAGACGTTTGGATTCGCAGAGTACGAAGATGCGCAGAGTTTGGAGACGGCGGCAGAGATCTTCCAGGATGTCCTTGTTCCTACTAAGCGTCAGGAACCTCGCAAGCCTAAGGAAGAAAACAAGAAGGATGAAGGTGACAAAAATGAAGGTGAGAAGGAGGACGGTGACAAGGACGAAGCCGACAAAGAGGAAGAAAAAGAGATTGAGAAGACGAAACTGCAAGTGGTGGTTGACGACGCCTCGATCAAATATGCCGAGGACTGGAAAGCCCGCCGCGGTGACGACGAGGAAACAACCCAGTTTCGCATCGATTCCGCTAGGAAGACTCTATCGGAGGTCCTTGCGAGCTTGTTCAATCCTCCGAATCCTCTCCCAGTCGATGCAGCAGGAGATGTAGCAATGACGGACGCCCAGGCCCAGGACGGAGAGGGAGTAGAGGTCGTGCAGATTGCCTTCAACGCCGAAGACGAGCTCTCAGATATCCCGGCAGAGATGCGCGAAATGGTCGCCGCTGAGATCGCTGCTTTCCGCGACCGCTCGAACCGACGAGACTTGGAGCGCCTGAAGCGGGAGGAGGAAATCGAGGCAGAGCAACGCCGCCGTGATAATCGGCGAGCTTCACCCCCGGCCTCGGCTCCAACAGGACCTGGCGGTGCAGGGGCAAACGGTGTTCCACTTGGCCCCAGGGCCGAACGCGGTATCCAAGGCGCACCTAGTGGACCTAAGGGGTCCCAGTTCCCTCGCGACTACCAAGGCGGCGTTAACTTTGTTAACGGAGGTGCTCTCAACCATGGCGTGTACATCAACCGCGAGGACGAAGAAGACTCTGCCAGCGATTCGGAGATCGAGGATCGTCGCAGGAAGAAGCGTGACGACGAGCTGGAGGAGGTCTACAACAAGAAATTGAACCAGTGGCTCAAGTACGAAAGCCGAGCTGTCCAGACGTTGGAGCGCACGAGCGGACGACTTCGAAACGAGGAGGCGGAGCGCGAGAAGGAAAGGGAGGTGCAGGCCAAATTCCTGGAGAACTTCGATGATGACGTGGAGGCCTCAAAGAAGACCCTCTTGTTCTATCGAGACCATGGCGAATACATGCGGCAACGTACACGCAACCGTGATCGGGAAGCAAGAGATGATGCCAACGACCGTAACGAGGAGAACCGCGAGACGGCAGCACAGAACAGGCGAAACCAAGAAAACTCTCGAAAAGCAGATGCATTCCTTGAAGAAGCCGCCGAGGAGATTACTCGATCATCTCGCGAGAACCAGCCGTTCAAGCTATCCCTTGGTGCTGCAGCCAAGAAGGTCGAGCAAGCAGAAGCTCCTCGTCGCACAGTTGCTGAAGTGGAGAATCTTCTTGACGATGAAGAGCTTGCGGAGGGACCCACGTCGAAGAAGCGTACCATCGTACCCATCAACTTCGATGCATCTGTCCGAGCGAACCTCACCCAGGAAGAAATCGTCGAACACCAGAAGCAGCTTGCAAAGGACGTTCCAGGCACCAAAGAAGGCCTTTGGGAGTGGCAGGTCTCGTGGGAGAACCTTCTTGACAAGGTTGTTGATACTGATATCAAAAACTGGGCCGAGAAGAAGATTTTGGAATTGTTGGGCATGCAAGAGGACATGCTGGTAGACCTGATCGTGACGCATCTGAAGGCTCACAAAGGTCCACAAGAATTGGTCAATGAATTGGAGGGTGTAAGTGAACTCTAGTTCCTTCGTTTCATTCAAAGCTAACATGCATCCAGGTCCTCGATGACGAAGCTGAAGCTTTGGTGAAGAAACTGTGGCGCATGGTCGTCTATTACAGCGAGTTGGAGAAGCGAGGCATAAAATAGAACACGCGCTGATTGGCTTCCAACCTGTCAAGTAAAGGAAAGCAAAGCAAGTGTGGTTCCATGAGCCAACGGTTCACAAATCGTTCAGCCGAGGTGCGTCTCTTCGATGCAGGTGCACGGACGAGAGATTGACTTGAGCAGTTTTGAGCAAACATCAATGTGGTGGTTTAGGTATTTTGCATGCGCCACAGAGGCGTAAAGCTATGGACGGACAGCTTTGGCTGCAATACAAAAACTTCGTTTCCTCTCCATCATCTCCCGTTCCTAACATGTAACAGGATACAATCGTGTCCAACGGTGTGCGGCTGAAAGGACATATATATGATCCATGCACCTGGACGTGCATTTTCGTGATGCATAGGGTACGTAGTATGTCAAAATCACCTAACACAAAACAGCGGAGTCACAAGTTGCATGCCAAGCTATGTCCACTCGTCTAAATCCTTTTGAGACGACGACGTCGTGCGAAGTATCTAAGTCATTGTTGCATTATTTTTACGGTTTTGATCGAGGTCTTTTATATCCTCTCGCCTTCAAGAATGGGTCGTGCCTCTTCGCTCTTCCACCAGCTGACGCCTTCCTTTCCTGGGTAGCTGTACCTATCCATGCTATCTGCCTTCATCTCCACGCTGTAACCCGCACTTGTTGGGGTAACGTAGTAACCATCCTTGATCTCACTGGGGTGGAGGAAGTGCTCGTGTAGGTGATCAACGTACTCCAAGACCGACTTCTTTCCTGTGACCACGACATAGTCGATCGTGCTGAGATGTTGTGTGTACTCTGGCAGACCAACACCACCGGAGTGAGGAACAATGGGGACGCCGAACTTCGCGGCCATAAGCAACACCGCAATGACCTCGTTGACTCCGCCAAGTCGGCATGCATCGATCTGGCAGACATCGATGGCGCCGGACTGGAGGAACTGCTTGAAAATGACGCGGTTCTGACACATCTCGCCGGTGGCAACGCCAATGCCGTATGGCTTCAATGCCTCGCGAATGGCTTTGTGGCCCAAAACTACACATGTACATTAGTATCCGTTCAGAACGCTTTAGCAATGGAGACCATGGGTTTTGAATTCCATAGCGAGGAGCTTCTGTACGTACCATCATCGGGGCTCGTAGGTTCCTCAATGAACCACGGCTTGAACTCCGCAAGCTGCTTCATGTACTCAATCGCCTCAGGCACACTCCAGACCTGATTGGCATCGACCATCAACACATTCCCCTTATCGTACCCAATGATCTCACGCGCTATGCCCAGCCTCGTCCTGTCCTCCGCGACATCACTTCCAACCTTAAGCTTAAAGTGTCGGTACCCCTTCGCCAGCGTCTCCTGCAGCAACCCCCGCATCTTATCCTGACCGTAGCCAAGCCATCCCGCGCTCGTCGTGTACGCGGGGACCGCGCGCGACTCAAGCGCCTCCTGTATGCGCTCCGCCTTGCCGGCCTCGGCCTTGGTCAGGATCTCGAGCGCCTCCTCCTGCGTCAGCGCGTCCGTGATGTACCGGAAGTCGATGAGGTCGACGATCTGCTGCGGCGTCATGTCGGCGACGATCCTCCAGACCGGCTTTCCGAGCTGCTTGGCCCAGAGGTCCCAGATGGCGTTGACGACGGCGCCTAGGGCGAGGTGGATGACGCCCTTTTCGGGTCCTGTGTGTTTGAGATTGGTCAGTTGGGGGTCGCTGCTAAGGTGATGGGGAGCTTGAAAAGGGGGAAGGGAGGGGAAATTTACCTATCCATCGCAGCTGGCTGTCGTTGACGAGATGTCTCCAGGTCTTGCCCCAGTTGCTGACGAGGGACTCGAGTGTGTGGCCTTTGATGCGATCTACAAGGTGGGCAATGGCGGAGCACACGATCTCGTTGCCACGGCCAATTGTGAAGGTCTGAGAATTCCTGTCAGTTACTACTGTTCGAAATGGAATTGATGTCCAGAATCTGGTCTTGTGCGAATTGAACCGATTGTAAGGGGCGCATCTTACCATTCCATGACCTTTGAGGTCTGTGTCTGTGTGCAGAATGCAGTATGCGGATGAGTAGTCACCGGCCGCGTTCATAGCATCAGAACCGGTTTTGTCGAGGGATGTCTAGTACCGCAATGTTAACATTCTGGCTATTTGATTCTATTCACTTTGCAAAGCTGTCACCTACGGGGAATCGGACGTCCCGAGTCTCTGCGTGGGTGATGGTCACCATCTTGAAAAAAGTTATGGGATGTGGATGAACTCGAATGAATGCGAGTAAATGAGTTGCGAATTCTTCAATCTACGAAGCTTTCCCGCCTGCTAAAGCTCTACGCAAGGGAATTCAACTGATTGGAATTGTATGAGGGGGAAAAAAGACGCGACAGAAATGACTTTGAGCTCAATTCTCCCTCCGAAACCCGCCAACCCCACGTTTTTATAGGACTCCCCCATAAAGCCCCGCGGTTCAAAACGACGCAACAGCTCCGGAACTATCAACGACATAATAGGTGGAGAAATCAAATGCCGCACCTGATCCGCTATCCCACACGCTTGTTGCAATAGGACCACCGAGCCTCAAGGAACTATTGCCCGCCGCGGTCTAGTCGGATTTCCGGAAAACCGGAGGGGCACGTGATGGGGCCCCCTCCGGCTGTAGATGGCAATGGGATGGAGGGGCATCGTGAGTTTCTCCAGGTCTCGACCTTGCGTGGCTTTACGTGCATGTATTGTCTCTCATTTGTCCTTAGTAGTTCGCACAGCTGAAAGCATTGGTGACAATTGGGTGAAAACATCCCAGTTGAAACATTGGCGACAGTGGGTGTGAAGTCATGTAATTAAGAGATCCATCGGGAGCAAGTGGACAACATGCAGCCCTGCGCTAGACGCCTCATGAAACTAACTCCTAGAGAACCTTCCGTCCCTTAGTTATCCCTACCCCAGAAAATGCCCGGAAAACAAACATTCGAAAAACATACAGAGGAAGCCAAAATATGTTCCTCCTTCACCAATATGCCATTGCTCAATCCTTCTTTCCCACTCCGTTCACGCCCAGTAGTCCATGGCCATGTTTCTCGTCCAATGTAAAGTAGTTGCCCGTGTTTCCGAACGCCCTTCTCCTCATCCTGTTCCTTCCAAACATGCTGCCTCCCAGTACGAGGCCAACGACGACTCCTAATGCTAACCAGGGGTGGCCGCTGACGAATCCGCGCAGGCGGAAGAAGAATCGTGAGATGCTGCCGGTCGTCGATTTTGATGGTATCTTCGGCGGTGAAGAAGCAACCTTACTGATTGTCTCGAGGATGGCACTCCTGGAGACGCGAATAGGCTCACCTGTCACGGTAGTGTCCCAGTAGCGCTTGTTCTATGAGAGATCAGTTTCATACGTTCGGAAAGTTGATAGGTAATTGGGGTTACGAACGTCCTCATCGTTAATGATCACCTTCTCTCCCTCCTTGACGTTAGCCCCAAAAGTCGTCTGAATCCAACGTTCCCAGAAGACGCCATCAACCCATGCAAATCCAATAGATTTACGTTCAATCTCATCCATATCAATACGGATGGCTTTCGCGTTCCGGAGGGCTCTCTGGTCGTCGCGATCCTCGGCTTCTTCGATACGCAGCTGCTTAGCGTCTCTGAGCTCCTGGCGCTCTAGTTGATAGAGGTGTTCTTGCTTTTCGATCCATTCTAGAGCGGCATTCTTGATTTCACGCTTTGCATTGGCGAACTCGTCCGAATGTTCGCGGTTCAGTATACCAAGTACAACCAATTTCCCGTCCATGATTTCGCGGGCGTTGGAAGAAGTCAATTCTGGTACGATTGGGAGCCAGACAGACTTCATCCAGTTGAGGACCTTGCGTGAATCGCGCATATCCTGGGGTGCGAGAGCGCTGTAATAGGACGCCTTGCCGTCTCGAGAAACTACGAGGCGTGGCCATCTGGAGACCTTGAACCGCTTGGCCATCTCTGCGTCGTCGGTCTTAACAAGCTTCGCGTGGCCGATCAGGCTCAAGGTCAGGCGCTCCAATGCCATGAAGTCCTCGCTGGTGGTCGCGTGATCGTAAAAGTAGACAAAGATGACTTCTTCAGTCTCCTCCATCTTTTCAAAGGCCTTGAGATCAACATCAACGACCCCAGAGCCAACATCGACTGCATTCTTGGCATAATCGACCAAATCTCCTACACCTCGAAGACCGTTGTATTCAACACGCTCTCCACCACGGAAGAAGAGGAGCGTGGGGTATCCCTTGACGCGAGCATCTTTACAAAGTCTCTTCTCGATATCGCAGTTGACCTCACCAACATTGAGCTTGCCTTGCATTTGGCGAGCCATCTGTGCCCAATTCGGCTGCAGCGCTTGGCAATGGTGACACCATGGGGCGTAGAACTTCACAAACCAGGGGTCCAGAGTGTTCGTGACAAGATTCTGGAACGACTGTGCTGTTAGGGGCTCCGAAATGCCGGAGGGATTCAGATTCAACTTCGGTTTCGTGCTCTCGACCTTTGCAGCCGGCGTGGGTGTAGATTTGGTCGCAGAAGACTGCGCTGCAACTTGAACAGAGCTCTGCGCCTTCTTGGCCTCCTCTTCCTTAGCGGGGCCTGTCTCTACAGACGAGGCCCCAACCTTGGGCAACTTCGGTCCGCCTTGAGTGCGCGATCCTGGTCGCTCGGCCTCCAGGATTTCCTCAACCCACTTGCTCAGGTCCGCAAGATCTTGTGCACCTTTCTCGCGCTTTATCTCTTTTCCATCCTTGAAGTGGATGACCTGTGGGTAGCTTTGAATGTCATACTCCTCACAAGTGTCGCGGTACGCTAAGCAATCCAATTTCGCAAATTTAAAGTCATAGTAGCGGGTAAACGAGTTGAGCGAGTCGCCTTCGCTCTGGTCTTTTGATGCGATCGTCTTAGAAGTATAGTAGAACTCATATAGCGTCTGCCACGTAGGTTTGAAACGCGTACAGTGAGGGCAGTGCGGTGAGAAGAACTCGAGAAGCCTGTCGACCATGTCAGTATTTGATCAATCGTGCAAAGATAGAGCGCATAATCGTACCAGTTTCCGTTGGCTAGCTCTTGCTTAACTGTTGTTGGAGTCAACTCCTTCATAGGCGGGACTGTCTGGCCATTGAAGATTGTGTCTGGTATGGTATCCGCCTCCCAGTTATCGGTAGATTCTGATCCGCTGGTGTCGGCAGCTGACACTGTTGCGATTGTCGCCAGCGACAGGAGGGTATAAAGAAGGGAGCGCATAATAGCGGGATGCCTGCCTCAGGAGCGGCGATAGGCGCTGTAGGTAGCCCTCGAAGACTGTCGGGTTCAAATCTGGCCGGGATTTAAAGAGGATGTGTGAGTACGTTCGTGTGTTCCCTGGCGCGTTCCTGGCGCTGGAAATGTCCGTCGAGAATTTGGGGGTCGATTCTACAATAAGAACAGAGTAGAGTTCCGGGGAGTCGAGCATTGATGGTCGCCGCGGCGTTAGGTGTGGTCCGAGCTTCTCAAGCCTGCAACCTCAATTCAATATCATCGAAGACATCACAGACTCTACCCATCCATTGCACCTCAACCCCACACCTCACACTCACGTCGCTACCATGAGGGCCGCCGCGAGGCTTCTTGCCAATGTCAAGCAGAGTAAATTTCTCGAGCCTGGCACCCCTACGGGATTGACCGGCCTAATCACACATCCTACGCCTCGCTCCACACTCCTCTACCACTACAGCTCTACATTGGACAAGCTCAAGCAAATTCCCGAATCGTCTGTCTATCGTCAATCTACCGAAGCCCTTACCAAGCACCGCCTCAAAATCGTAGAATCAGCGAAGCCTGCGGGATGGGATGCATGGAAGCAGACAGTGGACATGCAGGTCGCAGATCACCCAGAGGCTTTTGACATCACCACCACGACACTGGGCACCAGCATTGCTCTGCCAAAGAAGCGCAAGGTTGACGAGAGGAGGGCCGCCGCTGAGTGGGATGGCGAGATTGGAAAGAGTTTCCCAGAGGGAAGCCGAACAGAAAAGGAACGAAGGAAGCACCACGCAACTCTGGGAGGACCCGAGGGCTACTCGCCAGATGCTGCGTTCAAAGAGGTCAAGCTTGAGGCTGAGCCGCAACTCACGGCCGAGCAGTATGTCACTCCTGTAGTGGACTAAGTGGAATAAACCTCCGTACTGACAAACGTGTAGAATTTCCGATATCGAGAGCCAGATTGGTGCTGGTCTGATCGAGGAGGTCATCCAGGTCGCTGAGGGAGAGCACAAATTAGTAGACGAGATGGTGAACTCCAAGATGTAAGTGCAGCCTCGTCCCTTTCATGTATTCACGAAGCTAACGGGAAACAATAGCTGGGAGGAGCTCACGGAAAAGGCACCTGAGGGCCAATGGTCCTACTTCGAGCGTGGTGCTCATAAGCCATGATCTGGATCTGGACGGTTTGGGGTAGTTGTGTAGATATATGAGAAAAGAAGAAAGTACCAATCAGATCTGTTTAATTAGTCAGACTCAATCCGCGAGGCTTGTTTGAATCATGTCCATAGCAGTGAGAAAATTCCAGTATGAACACATAAAATTGCGCCTTAAGTGTTCGATGAAATTTACTGGACTCTTACTCTTCACTGTGCGCTTGCTGTAAGGTCTTGCGTTGGCTACAGCGGTCAATTCACACATTCTAGCAACTTACATGATCGCAGCAGCATAGGAAGATCGCATCCATTCCGAACAGCTATAGGTCATGAAAATGAAGGAGATTCTGATCTGTCTACATATAGTACTCGAGCAAAACGCGCCGCGTATGCAATATTCGTGGCACTTCGGCTTAATTTATGATACCTTATCTACAGCCACTTTCCAATCGTCGTCGTCCCCTGGCTATGCATTCGTTGTTCATTGATCACATATATGTTATAACCCATTAAGAATTCTCCCATGCCATGATTTATAGATGAATCTCATGCTGCGCATATAGCATCTCATACCGACCTGTAAGCAGGAATGTAATGTGTGCTAACTCCGAGGAGCGGATACCGACATGTAGATTGATTCTAACCCATTTTACTATGACAAAGATATTATCCTACACCCGCATATGCTGAAAGATATACGTTGTGTCTGGGTTGATCTTCGGATGCCATTTCATCACGGTACGGGGTGACAGGTACGCTCTACCAATATGTTGACATTATATTCTATCTTAAAACGATGCACTCAAGGTACCAGCAAGGTAATATGCTGCAGTCCACAAATCCGGTATATTTTTTAGTATTCATCAATAATCCAAAACATAGAACATAGTTAGACAGGCTAAGAGGCGACAGTGGCTCCGAGTATGAATAAAATGAATCGTCAGGCTTGATCGCAGGAGCAGTCGCTGAAGTCATGGCGTGGATTACTTTTATCTAGTATACAATTTTATACACAATTTTATACATTATGGCAACATACAGATCATATTTCGGATTATATTAGTTATTGCTCTGCAACTTATGAAGCCATATCGTATAAGAAAGAATACCAACGTCCATGTTGTTCAGTCCTTTCTATGGACTGTCAGTAACCACAATCATTCCATACGATATTTGGAACTGATCATAATTTGGTAGAGTGATTTTTTTCCTAGTGTCCACAAGCACATATGCTTCTGATATCCCGGTTTAAGGAGTTTAAATCACTGTCACTCTATACTTCTCCATAAAAAACCCAGAAGATATCCTTGAACGTATGTAACTAAACAATCAAACGACACCATCAAACCCTGTCCCAAGAATGATAGTCAATGAAGAATACTATTTCTATGATTGTTTAATCCGTACCATCGATCCTAGTATAATCCATATCTTGCTATTGCTAGAATTAGAATTTACAGTCTTTATATCATTGATTGATGCGATTGTACACTATAATACACTATATAAAATAATTGAAAACATGAAGCCATAAGAATTGTCATTCATCTAGTCTCAATGATGTACATCATGTCCTGAAATCATTACTCTAACGCACCTACAATCAAGTAATTCGTCTTGGATGCCCGTTCGTCATTTCAACCACCCCCATCGAGAGAGTGCCAACGAAAAATCTGAAGCAACGGCAACAACCCCATCTTTTATTTATTCACCAGACAGTGTCTGCCAAGGAGAAACGAAACGAATAAAGGTTCAAATCTCTCCATCGACTGGAATCTACGAATAACCCCGCCTACTCCATCCTCATTTTCTCAACCACTAACACGATCGGCAGGGATAAGCCGTACAATGATGTAAAAGAGAATATAGGTTGCTTAATAAAGAGCCTACCACTCCATCTACAATTTTAATTGAGGAGAGATCGCATTGCTACTGTAAACATCCATTGTACTCGTGGGTAGACACTGTGAATTGTGGATTGAATACACATACGTTGAAATAGGTCAAAACAGCTTACATCCAATATCGCTGTAATAGGCACTTTCTGACGGATGAATAGACAGAATTAGACGGCCATGACAGTGGTGGTAGCAGTAGTCCATTCTACCGTATCCGATTCATATCATGTGTCCTGATCACACCAAAAGGGGTGGGGAGTCCAGTGCCCGTTACTTGGAGCTGGAGAGATACTTTGCGGTTGCGTAACAATCTTGAGTGGACTGGGACACGCGAGAGTAAATACATTTTGAGATCATGTAAGTATCATACTGCATGAGAAATCAAGTGAGGATTATTGGCGATGGGAGAGCATCGTTGCCTACGGTTTGCTCGATGTTAAGATATGTTTTGGGAGAAAGGATATTGATACGTAGGTCGCGTACGGGATTTCAGATGAAAGTAAAGTGTACACTATCCGCATCAGATTTGTTTTTGTCAGTTTTATGTATAAGCGTTCATGAAGCACGTAGAGTATGTACACAGTTTACAAGAACATAAAGTATATACATAAAACCTTCTCGTCTTACAATACCGCTTAATATAAACATCTCTACCTATAGAAGAGATACAGGAAAAACTCAGGAGAAAAAAACGGATCGAAGATGAACGTCTTTTTTGATAATACGAGTCTGGTGTATAAATTGCTTCATGTTACAACCACATGTTTACGCATGATATTTCAGAAATGTTGCTCCACCACTGCGATCGAATGTAGTTATATTGAGATCCAATACCAGACGACTGTTGCAGATATTGAATTATCGTCTGATTCCAATATATACATGTGTATACATACGAGTGTGATTTATGAGATTCCACAAATTCGCGGTGACATCCCATCATCATTTCCTCTTCCCTCACACGACCAAAACAACACACGACCAACCGATAAACCCTTCACACAAGCTCCCGACTAATCTAGAAGTAAGAATTGCATGGCATAGTGGAGCACCTCCCGCCTCGGTAGCACTGCATACATATTGTACAAATAGAAAGGGTCTTAACATTAGGCGTACCGCACCGCACCACATCTGGGGACATCGAGATGATGGACAGGGACGGGGGCAAAACGTGGAGATGCAAACAGGGAGGGACTGAACTGAATTGAACTGTGATCAGCATTGTTCCTGACGCGATGGATCATGTTCCATCTTGTGATTGTCGGGTAGTGTGTCTGGGCGAGATGTATGTCAAGCTTGCTGCTGGACGGGTTGTCACGAAGCACACAATGCGGCGAAGGGATGGTTGGAAGGGTCGAGCCTGGATGATGATGATGGTGCTGATGGAAGACAGGTCTGGCCAGAGGTCACATTCGCCACGGCCGTAACTATAGACTCATTCACAATCATCAAGGCTGTACACAGTCTAATTTTGACGTTCGAGAAACTATCGTGAGGGCGCCTTGAAAAAGGCTTATGCCTGGGAGGTCTCGACACGCCTGGAACACCAACAGGCAAACCATCACTACAGTGAAAATAGCTAATAATGAAAGCGCGTGGCAGTTGTCCGTATGAGACGAGTAATAACCAATAAGCCAGTGCATCTCTAGGTAGACGGCGCATCACTGTTGTCAGACTTGACAAAGCACCGCCATTGTTTCGCATACTGCCACATGGGACGAAAGCCACGATAGTGGGCCGAAGTGGCACGGCGAGGTGCACACACACAAAGCCCAATGAGCCTGACCCGTGACGTGAAAGCAGGATGGAAACAACTGCGACCTCCCAAATCACCGGACAGAACCTGCATGGGAAAAATCGCCTACTGTAGGTGACTGTAGGCCATACACACCTCACGGCAATGACGCTGTTCTCGGTGATCGGATCGAGCCATCCGTCATCATTCCCTGGAGGGCATACTGCATTGGGAACTAGCGATAGTCACCAATCCGAGATGGACAGGTAGCAGGACAGAAGGTGCATGGAGACTTGCAGTAGCAGATCATTAGTTGTTCAGCGACCAACGGCAACTGGCGTGACTAGTTGCATAGTTTTGATCGATAGCGGCCGAACTCTGGAAGGAAAGAATAGAAGAAGAACGGAACGGAAACAGAAGAGACTTCGATATCGAATGGACGGGACGTCGATGCATGTTGACAAGTCAACTATTAGTTTTTGCCGACGAGTGATGCCCAGCCAAGAAGCGATGTTATGCATCAGGAGTTGGACTGGCAGAGACGGTGTGCAAAGGTCGAACAGATCGGGTTTAGCGGATCCGGCTAGACATCGGAAATCGGCAAAGAGGACAAGGGAGTGGGAGGAGTTCCTGGCACTAATAACGACTACTAAGCAGATTAATGAAAATTGGTTATGAACTTATGAGCATGGTCATAAGTCATAAGTCAAGACCAAGGTCAAGGTCAAGGTCAAGGTCAAGGCTATGGTCATGGTCCCAAAGTTAGGATCAACGCGGTGTGGCGGCAGACAGTTGGACAGCCCACCCAACCCACCTATTCTTCCCATTACAAGTATTCTATGGAGCCGGCGGGCGGCACGCTGCAATAGCTTATTGCAGTGAACCCGATTTCCCAAATCCAACCCCAAAGAAGGGAGAGTGGAGGGTGGGAGGGTGGAGGGGAACTGACATCGACTGTCAAGTCTCCCGCAGTTGCCCCATTGAAAAAGAAACCCTAAAGCTCGCTCTTCATGTGGCCCTTGGAAGGATCGCGTGCACCACCGACCGCGCGTGGGTCTCCAGCAAATAGCTTAATTCAACTTCTCGCGAGGTTTGTGTACGTCGGAGTAGGTGTTGATACTTTCTGATGGGTATGCGTTGCTGGAAAATAGTGCGCGATATGCTTTCATCGTCGGGAACCGTTCGGCAGACTGCACGCCTCACGAACAACGAGGCTCCCTCTTCCCAGTGATTGTCACAACCAGCTGGACCTTGAGTTGGCGGTCGGAGTTAACACTGTAGTCTTTCCCGCCAAGGCCAGCGCTACAACTGGCCTAAGGAGGAAAAGAAAAAAAAAACCCAACTAGCGCGTTCAGGGTTCGTGCAGATGATTGAAGGCGTGATAACAGGTTCCAGGAGTGTTGAGATGTGAGTGGGAGAATTGTTGCTGTACACAATAGACTACGGTACGCCACGCCACGAGACACGGGCTTAGTTCGGCGTTTGAAGATTTCGTACAGTACAATGGGCGGTTGCAACTGTGCCCTTTTCCGTACTTCACCATGGAGAAAGAGAGCAACCGACTGGAAAGCTGGATCGGAGTCAAACAACCGGTGGTGATGATGTAGAGGTGTTCCGCACATGGATAAGTGCACACAGAGAGAGGATTAGTAAAAGAACAGTTGGAGAAGTTTATTCGTAGAGTAACGAGGTCGGGATGTATGGCGTTACGGATATTCTACTTCTTTGGAAATGTATTCGATTCCGTCCCAACGTTCTCGGGTTTAGCTGTTGGCACCCGTAGTCGCCTCGATACGAAGGATGTGAAATGATAACTGTAGGTTCCCTTTGCGGGATGTGTTTCTTGTTAATTGATTATAATTATGATTGAAGGTACAGCAGTGCCAAGCATGAGAGACCACCGGATCTTCGTTTGCAGAACATCCGAGGTCGAATCACAATACTGATGCCAAGTTTTGTGCTGTTAGAGAGACTGATACCGTAATAACATCTACATCGTACAGACAGAAGATAATGAAATGCTACAGCACAGAGTAGGGTGGTGGCATGACGCATGAAAGACGGCAGGGAATGGTTCTGTTGGTAAACCGCATGCGCTATTGCAATTCGTGTATGCGCACATGGTTTAGGTTGCACGTACATACACGCCCTACACACTGGCAGGTAACTGGCAGAGCTGTCTCATTTCAAGTTCACGGAAGTGGTTTTCGGCATGCCACATCGGGAGTCCTAACTGCTCGTACCCTAGTGTGCACAACACAACACAACACAAGTCACACAGGCACGGGGTTGGAGGGCGACGCGGAATGTTTGTACGTAAGCTGACCTTAAAATTGTCACCACCACTGACCAGTATTAATCAATAATGCTCATACTCGTACGGGGGATGCCATGATGATGCCAGCAACTGAGTCACAGCGCAGTAGGAGACATGTTCTGTCAGCGCGTAGTCAACGTTAGATGGCGCAGTGTCTTCTTAGCAGTGGAAATTTCCCCAAATGCGCGCAGCCAACAGTGACCAAAAGAGACCAGTTACCGCTGAGGAGGAGATTTCGAATACATACACAGCAGCCAGGCACGAGTACGAGCAGCATAACGAGTGTATTGACTAGCAGCACCAATAGTCTCGTGGCTGGATATAGGCCTGGGTGCGGTGTGCGATATGTGTATACGTGTTGCGAGAACCGAACTTGGTATGCACCGAGGCTCGCCGCTCGTCGGCAAGGAAAGGCAAGGTAGGCGGCACGACAAGGTATCGTCAACCATTCAGTACTCGTAATTAGCGATCTCTCGAGTTCCAGGTAAAGTCCCTAGAGCACATCGGCCGTGTGCGTTTCATTGCGAGAGAGGTGAATTCTGTGGTGCATAGAGTCTACCGCTTCAAGCGACGTGCAAGTATGTACACAGTATCAACTGAATTTAAAGATGAATCTGGTACTCCAAAGCTTCTGTGCAGATTTCTGGAAGACAGTGGTGTTTTGTGGGTGCTGGTGCCGATGAAAAGTGGCTTACAAGGATGATGGGGGCGGAGGATGGCGTGGATGGATCGGGTGAGCCTGAGGTGGGAATAAGGAAGAGATGGAAGCATAGGCAGGGGAATAGAGTATGTATGTAGTCACGGAGGAGATACATTACAGCAATACGATACAGCATTCAGTCCGAGAGCTCTGATCGGATCCATTGGGGCAGGGAATCCCAGCCGCCGTTGCATCCTGCGCGATGCCTCTTTGGCTCGGCGAGACGTCATATCAATCAGATTCAAACCTTCCGCTTTTCTCCCGTTTGTTACCGATAGTCCCAAGCCAGCAATCCCTGCACTCGGTGACTTCGCTCTTCGTCCTTCCGTAAGTTGCAACTAATTACACAGTATGCGTATAGACGACAGTGTGCCTACAATGAAAGGCTGTTTATAGATACCGGAAGGAGTAAGTGTTCAGATTTGCTATTGGTATTGCGCAGAGGAGTTCAGCTTGTAATCCATGGGTGAGGCGGTCAGAATAAGATTACTGTTACAACAACTTTGAATCCTCACGATATATTTGCTCACAAGAATGTTACCTTGTTTACGTATTTGCAGTCCTCGCGCGTGTTGGTCATCGTAAGCCAGATTCCAGGATGTCGACTGGCCTGTTGTCGGTAATTATTGCCTTCTACATCCTTTCAGCACACCGCGCAATTAATTCCGTCCTTCAAGTATTGATACTGCATTGAATGAATAGAGGTAATCGTATAACGATATTGTCTCCTCTACATGTAGATGCGTTCGGCGATAGAATTGCACTCCGTACCTATCATTAATCGTGTAGTTAGTTAGGTACTGCAGGATAATAGGTAGCCGTCCTATCGTACACAGTACGTACAATGATAGCCCGCCTCGTTACGGAGTATTCCTAAATGGTTGCCCAAGGCTCAAGCTATGCCTCAGGAAATGATTGTAAACAGCCACTCAAACGTGCATACAGCGCACATCTCGTTCGTTCAGTCGTCCTTTTCCTCATCCTTGCAGACCCCTCTCATTATTCCCTGGGCATTATTGCAGACCTGGCGGCTGCTGCCCTGCATGTGCATATCGGGTGGCTTGGAGCTCGGTGCACCTTCCTATGGGACGGCCTTTCTGCCACGCGCCCACGGTCGACCGGCGTCTCAGCGTCAATCCAGCGTCTACCAATCGTCATAGCTAATCAAACTTTTGGATCGTGACGACAATTGTCTTCCCAAATCAGGACGACAGATTTCACAAGAGAGAAAATTCTGCAAGTCACTGCAACCACGATCGCTAATAATGATAGAGATGACTGTGATCATCGTGAAGACGGTGAAGAAAGCGAGTATCATTTGATTAGGCATCGAACCGGGCTGGGAAAATGTTCTTCCCTGCTCTCCAATACGGAATACGCCTAGCTCATATCATCACACTGTGAATGCGGCATCAAGCGACACAAAAGTTGAGACAGGAGATGGCATATCGGGATGTTGCAGGCGCTCCGACATACCGGACCGGACGTATGGAATAATGGTGACCTCCTTACGAATACATAGGTATGGCGGGCAACGCACTTTAGGAGTCTTTGTTCTGAAAAGCCACCCTTGGGCCTTGGTGCTAAGAGCAAGAATGGCTTGCGGGACTGGCGCGCTTATCGATATACGGTCAGGTTGGCATGGGATGCGTGGGATGCGTGGGCGGGTTGTTGGCGGAATTGAGACAAACACGATTCATGCATGGGCGAGCCAATGTGCAAGAATCTCATTCCAGTTTCGCGTATAATGCCACAAACATATACCGTGTCGAACCGAGCAAAGTAATACGTTCCGAATCATTGCAACTTGCACTTTTTGCTGGATACTTACTCATGGTCTCGGAGGGAGTCTGGGAATATGAACGGAGCTTGTTCGGGGTTTGTATCACGTTAGGTGGAAGGAATGCAAGGGTATTGTCGGATGGAAGGATTGGTTCTTGAGGCAGATACGGAGTAGACATGTTCGGATTCAAAGTATGACACAGGCATGAGGAAAATGTCAGAACATACGAGTCGTGAAGGTGACATTCCCAGCGCCACACTCTTGCCAATTGTCCATAGACCCCCAATGATCACAACCCAACATTGAACCAACATCATGAATTCAGTCGGAGAGGCTGAAGCCAGAACTTTAATTCCAAATTCAGATACTCCGTAGGTACTCCGTCAATAAAGCTTCATGATATCATCGTATGCTTACTACACGGAATATCTTGTGTACCTCGTGTTGAACGCGACGCGATTAGTTGGTTAGGCAGGGAATAACAAGGAAAACCACGTATTTTGCAGAGGGAAAACAACACATCCAACTTGATATCCACAAACCACAACCACAACCACAACCTATCGACACGTTTACCGCTTAGAGATTGCTTCGTGAGCAATTGGCCAGCAATTGGCTGCCCATTACCTGTAATAACAACATCTACCAGCCGCTCTTCCCGTGTCGGCGTCGATGAGTCTGCAATTTGCCATATGCCACCACTATCAACTTCATTTTCGCCATCATCGCCGCTCTATCGTGAATCTGTCAATCCGTGATAATTCCCGATCGGTGGTTTTCTACATGTGCCACACCTCCGATACCTACCCACCTACCCACTTCCCCCCATCCGCCTCGTGAAGCAACGCGAATCGCATCTAGCCATCTGCCGGTTCATCCAGATCTTCCACGGGAGCTTCCAAATACTATCGGCTTGCAGCCTCCAAATCCCCCGAATGCAGCAAGAATTCACGACAATGCATTCTTAAACGCCCTGGCACATGCTTTTCGCGCAAAAGCAACGACGGTCCCCGTGGCCCACGACGCCCGCCCGCTCGCCCCGTGTTGGTATGTGTAGAACGGCCGGAGAGGCAAGATCCGTTTCGTTTCGTATCATACCATCGTGAGACTAAACTACCTGCTGGGCTCGTTTGGACTTCCACCATTTCGCTACTACTAACTTCCTTGTCTTGTCTTGTCTTTGTCTTGCCTCTGGCTTGTCGCCAATATTGGTGATGATGGTAATCAATCAATCAGCACTACCACGATTCTGCTTAGCTGAGACAGTCGGCCGATGGCGAGAACGCCTTACTACACGTGAGGAATAAAAAACATAGGAGACTCTGTTTCTGTCTCCGACGATGAATATCCGACGCCGATGCAAGTACCAAGGCTAGGCTATTGATGCTACGCTATACTTCTAGCCTATTGCCACGGATGTTGTAACTGCCTTTGTTCTGGCAGTGCGTACCTCCGTCTCGCCTTGTCTCACTTGGTTTCGTTCTGGGCTGTGTGATCGTGGTCGTGGTCGTGTAGATGGGATCTATTTCGGGGCGGTTGGCTGAGTAGTCGTTGTGGATCGCGCGTTTGAACACATACACACAGGCCGTATAGTTGTAGATGCTAGAGACATGAAGCCATTCTGAAGTATGCGTTGTTGTGCTGGAATATACGTGACTGCAACACCCTTTTGCTCTCTGTGCCCAAGGGGCGGTCCCAGCAGAACAGCGTGTGCAACCAGCGGGCCAGCCAGCCAGCCAGCCAGCCAGCCAACCATGCTGCCAACCCATCCAGGCCACCGCCTCACCTCCTCCCACGCCGGCTACTTTCGCCGTTCGCCGCAAGGTATTGCGTGCATGTCAGGGCAATTACGGAGCAAACCGCCACCCATGATTCCAAACCTCATCATCCCACCCATTCATTCAACTTTGGTATTACAAAGATATTACATTCTGCAGAGAGCCATCGTGTGTATGTACTTATCCTGTATGTGTTCGGAGTACTCCGTATAATACAGCACCTACCCTACCGACTTTATGTCCGTGTGCGTGTTTCGACCTACTACTCGCCTCACGTCGCGCCTTTCGCATCTCCGAAGTGTCAAAAGAAGGGTCGAACAAAGTCGCCTGCCTGTACCCTGCAGGTCTCTCGTCGGCACACCCTCTTCTGTTTGCTAGCCTCGTTTTATTTAGTAGTTTAGTGTGTTATATTTTTTTTCTTTCGCTCTGGCGCGTCGCGTTCCTCTCAGGCCACCGTAGTTCGATCAATAGTCGGGTTAGGTTTGGTTTTAGGTCGGGTTAGGTCAGGTTCTAGGTAGGGAAGGGTTTTTTTGGTAGGGGAGAATGCGGTAGAAGGAGGGTAGAAGGGAGGTAGAAAGAGGGATGATTAATGAGATGAGGACGGAGTACCTAGGTGTACCTACTCTCCGTATCTATCTAGATGGGCTCTCTAGGTATCTTTGCGGTACCTACGAGTACTTGGTAAATCATATAATGTAGCAAATCGGCCAGCACCGGCGTATGTTTTGTGAGGGCGTACCTACCCTAGTCTAGTATCTACCCTACGTGCCATAGTAGGGAATGCTACTTCCCTCTCCTCTGACTACAGGAAAGCAAGGCGGCTGCTGCGGAATCGGAGGCGCGGTCTGACCTGCCCTTCCTTGCCCTGCTCACTGCTCGTGGAATTGCCCTGCCCATTTGCCCTGTCCGTTATTACTGCCCATTTTCCCTGCCGGTCGTTTGTATTTTTCTTCTTCTATTCTTTTCTATCAGTATTCCCTGTTCTTGTGTTGTAATTGGGGTGTCTGCTTCTTGCTGGCATCTACCTAAGCCAGTCTAGTCGCCCTCTTCACTACCTGTGATTGTCTTGTCTTTTCTTGTTCTTGTCTCTGTTTTGTTACGAGGTAGTAAGGTACTCTTCTCGCCCCTGGCACCCTGGCACTTGCCCTTTCCCTTTTTTCACTCCTTCTCTTCCTTCCTTCCTTCCTTCCTTCCTTCCTTCCCTATTTCATACCGTAGGGAAGGTATCTGGGCAGTCAGATACTGTGTAGTGTGAGTGAGTGAGTGAGTGAGTGGTGAGTGCCTGTGTGTGGTAGTATCGTGATGTACTCGTAGATACGTAGTTTCCTATTCCTCCAATTCCAAGACTTTTCTCCCTCTTGCCATCTGAAAAATTCTTTCGACTCTCCCGTCATCAACCATCATCATCACCTTTATCACCTTTACCTTTCTTTACCTTCACTTACCACCTCCATCAACAATCATTGCCATCGCCATCGTCATCAGCATCCGACGTTCACCTTTCACTAATTAGTTGGGTTGCTCGTACTCACTACTGACCGACTTACCAATCCACGTTCATCCCACCCTCCCCAATTATCTTGCTCATAAGCCTCCCACCCAAATCTCTTCTTTCCCACTTCCCGCCGTTTCTTAACCTCGTGGGTCTCACTCTCGGACCATCATTGTCCCACACGAACCACACGCACACACATCAACCATTCGGAGTACACCACACACACCACACACACCACACACACCACACACCGCACCTCATCCAGCCATACAAGCGGGACATTACACACAGACAGGAACAACCATCAACAACATCAACAACAACAACAACAACAACAAAACATCGACAACAATACACGTCGATTCATCTTGTCCTTCTTCTCTATCACCTGCTCTCTGTTGCCGTCTCCACTTGGTTTATCAGCCTCAACCGAAAGTTTGTGGGCCCCCCTGCGATCTGCACAAGGCGCTTGTCCCTGGTCCCTTCCTACCTGGCACGCTCTCTTCCACTACCAGGGCCTTCACTCTCTTTCGCTCTCTCGCGCTTTTTCGGCAACAGACTGCCTCTAACTTCATACCACCGTCGCCGCCGCCAACCTGTTTTTGCAATTCACTGTAACTACTTGTTGCTACTCCCGCTACTGTCACTAAACTACCTACTACTCTACTCTAACTCTACTCTACTCTATTCAACCCTACCCTACCCTACCTCTACTTTCTCTCTTTTCTCTCTTTTCCTCCACCTTACCTACCACTACTTCCTACTCTACCTACCTACCTACCTTCCTTACCCACCCACTCTTCTCCTTCCGCTCCGCCCACTCTGTCTCCTCTTTCTCTTCCTCATCCACCTCCACTCATCAACCTACACAAGCTTCTCTCACCAATTGCTTCTCCATCTTTTCCTCGGTCGCGCGTTCGCAACTCGGTTGACCTGTAGCCTCTTCCCCAATCGCCTCTCCAAATACTTCCCCAAGTATACACTGCCGACGCGTGTCACCACCGCTCAACGCCTCTCAACCTCCTCTATCAACTTCATTCTCAAATCACATCAGACCCACCCGGCTCCGCAAAGCTTCTTCGAGGCCCATCCTTTCCCCATCCTCGACCCATCTCCAAACCCCTCCATCCAGTCCCGCCGGCTTTTGTTGCTTGCGACCCATCACGCTTCCACTTGAATCGTCGGATGGTTTGGTTGCCTGCCCTATCTCTCAGTTGCGCCTTTCTTTGCTCCGTTCGTGAATTCAAAGTATCATGGACGACCGCTTCCGCCAGCATGGACTTCCTCAGCCATCAGGTGGCCAGTATCAGTCTCTAGGACACCAGTCCTACAATGGATCACAATCCCACTTGCCAACCTTGCCTCCCCTTCAGCACGGTAGCTCTTCCCAGTATCCATCGATGTACGGTGGCCACCACAATAGCAACCCTCAGACGCCTTTGACCCCCCATACGCCCGCGTCTTCTGCGCCCAATGCAAACTCCTCGATCCCTCCCATCGCACAGCATCCTCCGCTGCGACCTATACAGCCCTCGCCTGCTTCGTACATGTTGCCAACGTCTTCATACTCTTCTTCCCAGCCGCCTCTGCTCCCAACGGCTGCGGCCCATTCGAACGCGCATCAATTGGCTCCGGCCCCGTCGTTGAATGGACTCCAAGATCTTCGCGCTGGAGCTCCTGGCATGGGAATGCACGCGCAGTTGTACCCTCACGCCCCAATTCTGCCCAACTCAGAGCCGGAGCCCGTGCATGTGGTTGGCCAGCAAGGTCGCCGTGGAGTCCTCCCAACACACCCCGGAAGACCAGCGCCTACCGTGGGAAAGGCACCCACCAACCCAAATAAGAATGCTGAAGGCAAATATGAGTGCCCACACTGCAACAAAACTTACCTACACCTGAAGCATCTTAAGCGCCACTTGTTGCGACGTGAGTACAACCCCGAACCCATTGGATAATTATTTTGCTAACGTTACGGAATTAGACACTGGCGAGAGGCCTTACCAGTGCAACTTGTGCAAGGATACTTTCTCGAGAAGTGACATCTTGAAGCGTCACTTCCAGAAATGTTCCATCAGGCGTGGAAACCCTACGGGTGCTAGTCACTTGCAGAATGCGCAGAACCATCTTCAGAAGAATCGCCCTCAGAATGGCGCCGAGACGAACACGTACTTGAACCACATGAACTCTTCCGTGCCCTACAGCGACGCGAACTATGGTAACGGGCTCGTCGGAATGGCTCCTATGCCCCCTATGGGATCGGACCCAACCGCATACAATGACAATCTCCCCCCGATGTCTGCCCACCAGCAGTCCATGTCCGCGCGTACTTCCCGATCCAATAGTCTCATTCGCCCTGGAAGCGGCGTCGAGGAGAACCGCCGCAGCATGTCCGCTCTTGAATTCGGTAATCCGCGCGTAAACTATAACGGTAACGACTACCGTGGTGCTTCCGGTCTGTCCAACAACATTTCCGCTCACGACTTGAACTCGTACGGAGCACAGCAGGGACAAAACCCGGCCAACGTGTCTGGCGGTCCTAACCACTACAACTATGATGCTGGTGTCAATCACCCCGAGATGACGCAGAACAATATGCCAGTCAAATCTGAAGATGCAAACCCGACCAGCTACCCTCGGCCAACTCTCCCAAACGTTGATGGAATCTCAAACCCCCAGGATAGCCCACTCAGATGGAATGGCTCCTTCAACGGAGAGCACCAAGACAACTTTCTCATGACATCGAGTATGGCGAGTGGCCCAATCCCTGGAAAAACGTCAGGTATTCTGACTGTCAATAATTTTTAGACTCCAGATGAACCCTCTCGCCCTAGCATGTTCAGTGGTTTCTATTCCGATGCTTCTGGGTTGGTCGACACGCCGTTGTTTGATAATTGGGTCTCTGGCCCGTCTGATCCTCTACAGTCTAAAGCAGAAGCGTTGATATCGTTCTGTTTCCCCGAATCACCCTCACTGGCGTCCGGATCGCAGGATGCCCAAGATTTTGAAGGCCTGAAAGCCATTTTATCTGCGGATAATCTGCAACACTTTTTGGAAGGATACAAAAACTGGCATTTCCACTGGCCGATGATACATATGCCTTCTTTCAACCCCGTTAATGCATATGATGGTCTCGTCTTCGCGATGGTTTGTGTGGGAGCTGTGTACTCCAGCCGCATGGGTATGACGCAAGTTCGGTGGTTGATGGATCTTTTGGAGAAATGTCTGTGTCGCTCTTCGACATTATATCAGCATGCGACACGAATCGGGTCTGGAGTGGCCGCCAACGAGAAGCTCGAAACGATTTGTCTCGAAGAGATACAGGCACTGCTACTTCTTCATACCTTGTTAATCTGGCATGGCAGCCAACAACAACGCCAGAAAGGAAGGGAGAAATATCGAACTCTTGCCAATGTCGCTCGGCGTGCGGGTCTGTTACATCCTTTGCCCCTGACAAATCCCACTTCTAGCGTGTTACACCAACCGGGACCTCTTGATGGTAAAGAGTTGGATGTTTGGACATGGGAATCATGGGTCGAACAAGAAAAGCGAGTCCGATTGTTTTATCTTATCTTCCTGATGGATGCATCACTCGTTATGTTCTTCAACTTGCCGCCACAGTTTGACCCCAAAGAGATTTCTCTACCCTTGCCATCCGACGATGCCGCATGGGAAGCTGGTTCAGAGGAAGACTGTGCCACGGCCCTCGGCCTTCGGGGTGCAGTTGCGCAAAATGGAAATGTCACGGGCAGTCGAAGGCCTAAGCAAGTCTACATGTCCGAAGCTCTTCACCACCTTCACCATGGAGGCGATTTCCCGCAGAGAGGCACGAATGTATACGGCAAATTCGTTCTGATCCATGCTATTCATGTCGAAATATACAACATCCAGCACCAGATTGTCAACCTGACGGCGCGGTCCAACATCAACGGCTTTTCTTCGAGCGGCACAAGCACGCCACAATCTCAGGACTGGACATCTGCGGATGGCAACAAGAGTAACGGGAGCAGTGGGCGTGCGACTCCAACCGAAGGATCGAACCAACAGTTCGCTCAAGCCCACCACAAACTGCGCGTTGCCATGGGCTCTCTCGAACTTTGGAAGCGGCAATGGGACGAAGACATGTCTATTCAGTATCCCGGCAACCAGCGACGTCTTGGCTTCTGCCGAGACGGCATCCATTTCTACTTCCTGGCACGCGTGTTTCTTCGAAACTCCCGACGCGAAGAATGGGCAGCTCAAGCCGATCTCCGCTGTCAACAAGTGTTCAATATCCTCAAACAGATCAGAGCCCATGTTGCTTCTGACTCTGCCCAAAAAGGACTGGATATTGGATCAGTGACAGCGATCGACGACAATTATGGGCTGGCCGACCTGACACTAGACATGAAGCTCCTCTTCACGCCAATCGACTCAAGCGCTAATTAGACGACCACGGAGCGACCAGTACACTTTCTCCAGCACACAACAGGCAACAAATTCAAGCATTTTCACATTCCACCCACACCCAACACGATTCATACGGACGATCGGCGAGTCATCATCATCATTATCAGAGCGGTTAGAAACCACCGAACATACTAGAAGCACTAGAGGGTTGCATTCGCATATCACGACCAGTCACAGAACGGGTCCGCGCATTAGTTTGGAGTTTTTATTTGGAGTTTTTAGATTTTCATCGGTATGGATGGTACGGCGAGCATGACAAAATCAGGCGGCAGGTTTTGGCTTCACGAATTTTCTTCTTTCCTTCTCTTCCCCCAAAAAGCATTAGAAGATTTACCTCACGGCTTGCATTTGCCAGGCGCAAAAGTATTCGACCCATGGACAGTAGATACACGACAATCTCCGAGCTCTGTTAGACCGATGCGCTGGCATGCAGTCTCTGGAGTCATCGGCTGTCCCTGCTTGTTAGAGCAAGGGATAGCGGCAGATGCTGTCACTTCCTGTAAATTTTTCTCTCTTGTCTCTGTTTAGCTGTTGTGCGGCGAAAGTTTGTGCTTTCTCGACCTAGATATATAGACTGCGCATTTAGCGAGAGCACGCTCGACATAAAGCAGAGTAGAATGAAATTGTTGAATTGAACTCTCTAGGTGTATTTATTATGTGACTTTTGCCTTCTTCGACGTCATTCAGTTTTGGTTGTCGAGCCGGGTTCTCTTGTATCTGGCGCCTGAGCGGTTTCAGGTCCCGAACCTCGAACGTCTGCCTCAAACTTCAGTGCACCGGCTATATCTCAACCCTGTGATCGGATGCGTCTCGATGCCGCCACCCTTAACCATGCTCTTCCCCTGGAAACACAGTATAGTTCACGTGAATCTCCACGATGGGTTTCGCGGTTTGCCTATCACAGATTCCGGTGGCCGATTTGCATAGCTTTTGTGGTATCAGCCCCAGAGGTGTAGGGCAGCATCGCCCGCATATCGTCTAGTCTAAATACGTTTGCCTTGATCATGCTTTGCCTTGCCTTTGCCTTCCTTCCTCAGGAACTGCCTTCCCCGTACACATTTGCGATCAAACACGGCCTAGCCTACTGCTTCGATGCCTCAGTTTCGCACCTGCCGGCCGTCTCCCAGGCCGACCTACTTACTTCCTTACTTACTCGTGCTAACTCTGCAGAGCAACCTTTATTACCCAACAGTCCAAGATTGGTCGATTTGGATGACCGAACCATGGGTTCTAACCTTCTGCACCCCTTGATAATATGCTGCTATAACATGCATGACGAACGGCTGCCCCCCAGAATTCCAGACTGGGCATGCCGTTTCTGCCACAGCCATCCACACACACTCACAAAGGCTCACACACTCATACACAGCAGGCATACACACGCACATCAATAGACTTTCCCAGGGGTGAGTGCAACCGAACTGTTGGAAGAAAAAATTGCATGACAAGTCTGGGGTGGGCCGGGGGGTGCGGTGCGGTGCGAGGGGCCCAGCAAAAGCCTAAAAAGGATGAAATATCTTCTCTCTTCCTTTTGTTATACACTTTTTATCTTCGTTCTTGGATTGTTTGTTCGTTCTTGTCTTACTTTTTAATTGTCTTGGTCTGGTACTATCTGTTTCCTTTTTATCCTTATCTCGTCTGGACGACGTGAGCTGGCTATATAGTCTTCTGCTCTGTTCTGTTCTGTCTTACATTACCCTTTCTTGGCTGTGGTGTTTGGTTTGATGGTGTCTTGACCTCTCGATCTGGTCATTGAAGTTGATCCCATCCCATCCTGTGAGGAAAGGAAGAACAGTAGTTGTGAAAGATGTATCTCAGGCCTGGGTTCGTGGTGTTCATTGTGGGGTGCACGTTGACGAGTCTGTCAACGATTATCATTGCGCTGAGGTGAGTGACATATTCTGTTAGATTACATGGTGTTGTTTACTGATCGTGATGGGGTATAGGTATTACTGTCGGTACTGGCTTATGGGTACGACGGGGTTGACGGACCATCTCATGCTTATGGCTTTGGTATGTGCGACTCTTTTGTATTGGATGTTAGAGGGATTTGGGGCTGACTAGGAACACAGCTAGTTACGTGGGGAAACACGGTCGTGAATTACTATCAAGATAAGACAAGTAGCTCGTTTCGACCGAGTTTCTTTCGGATTCCCGTAAGTGTTGCTCCTTTTCGTCGACGTCGTTGAGATCTAGGAATGAGAGAAGAGCGAGTGACTGACATGGTTATAGGAGAAAGCCCCTCAGATCCAAGCCGCGCTGCAAGGAACGCTCCTGACGTGGTACATCTATCGCATAACCTACAACATCGGTCTCTGCTTCGTCAAGCTCTCCATCCTATTCTTCTACCGCGCCATCGCATCCAACGTAACCTTCCGACGCCTAACCTACGCCACCATCGCCCTCGTATCCCTCTACACCTTCGGCGTAACCATCGCCAGCATCTTCCAATGCGAGAACCCGGTAGACGCCTGGGACACCACAGCCTACCTCTCGCAATTCGACGGGAAACCCGGCCGCGCCAAGAGCAAAACCAAATGCTACGATCCGATACGCCTATGGGTCATGTCCGCCGCGGTCAACCTCTTCTCCGACGTCGTAATCCTGCTCCTCCCGATCCCGACGCTCCTGGGCCTCCGCGTCCCCATGGACAAGCGCCTCGCGCTCATCGGCATCTTCTCCGTCGGCATCATGGCCATCGTTGCGTCCTGCGTCCGCATGTGGGTCATGGCGCTGTGGTCCGAGTCGCCGCAGAACTCGGCGCGCTTCGGCGCCGACCTGCTGCTCTGGGGCCAGGTCGAGACGAACAGCGGCATCATCTCGTCGTCTATACCCTTCTTGCGGCTCATCTTCCGCGGGAGGGGCAACGGAAGCGGTGGGAAGAGTAAGGAGGACGAGAAGCAGCGTATCGTGCGACCTGGTATTTCGCCGCCGCAACAGGAGCAGCAGCAAGATCAACGGCAGGGAAATCCGGAGTTGAGGATCGAGCCGGCCGGAAAGGATGAGGAGAAGGGTGATCCGAATGATAGCCCTGGGTGGAATCCGTTCATCACGGTGCCGGCGAGCTTGCATAGCCAGACGAGCAGTAGGGGGAGTGCACAGTTGGATGATGCGGTGAGGCCGCACTTGACGGTCTAAGGTTACGATTAGGTCATGTTTGGTTTATTGATTGATCGATCTACTGGGGATTCACAAAAAAAGGATGGGATACTGGGCTGGGAGTTAATGATGCTTAATGGTATTTGAGGTTATCTTGCATAGGACTGGACTGGACTGATACGGTCGATCTATCATGAGAGGGATATAATCGTGCGAAGGTCTCTTTGCTAGGGTACTTGTATATATATATGTATAGCAGGGGCTTGCAGGTGCTGGTAATCTGTATAATGATATTGGATCTACTTGAAGCGACTTCGGCTTTGATGTTGGGCCCATATGAACGTTGTGACAACTTGAGAGATAGTAGAGGGTTGGGTAGGAATGAAAGCTTTGGAAGGGAATTGTCGATTTCCCCATACTCTAAGCTCAAATGTCCATTGACTATTGTGGAATAAGGTTTGAAGGATGGTCGAGATTCTAAACAGGTGACGTTACAAGATGAATTGCCCAATGCTCAAGACCTAATCCTGAACTGCACTAGCTGCATAACTATCGGAGGACCATACGAGGTATTAGTGTTCGAGTGTCCTCCACATCGCATCACGCATCACATTGCATCTCATCATCCAGCGCAGGCATATGCACTCTCTGTCGCCAATCAATTTACAGCGTGAACAAGCTTGTGCTGCATTCAATTTGGAAGGGACGCTTGCGTTCGCTTGACTAAACTCCCCATCATCCCCGATCACACACATACAATCGGAACCCTGGCTTCCCAACGTTGCAATAGGATCGTCCTGGTCTCCGTCGCCCTCTTCATAACCATCACCGCCATTCTGGCTTCACTCCGCTTCGGTGCTCGTTCTTCTCCCTTGTTATCCTACCTTAAGCCCTCCGGCGCAAGCACCTTCTCCACCTCGGCGCAGAGACCGCTCCTCAATTCCACAATGGCTCCCCCGCAGTACCGGAAGCCGCCCCAGCTCCCGCCGAGGTTCACGGCCACGCCCGAGTCCTTGATTGAGGATACGAAGCGATTGGTATGTTTTTGTCCAGAAATTGCCTTTATATCTAGCTGTAGTCTGTTTCCCTCGTGCTTCTGTCAATTGCTCTTCCTATCTGTCAACCTTGCGAACGCATGGCCGCGGCAATGTTGCTCACAGTCTTACTTCCTTCCCCCATGCTAACCCCGCAAACTCCAGATTGCCAGATCTCGTGCAGTGCAGGATGACATCGTGAAGAGCATCACCCGCGAGACCGCGAACTTCAACAACACCATCCTCCCCGTAGCCCTCGACGACAACAAGATGTCCCGCGAAGCGCACATCATCGGCTTCTTCCAGGCCGTGTCGACGGACAAGAAGCTCCGCGACGCCTCGACGGAGGCCGAGAAGCTGCTCGACGACTTCGTCATCGAGTCCAGCATGCGCGAGGACGTCTTCAACCTCGTCGACGCCGTCGCGCAGAAGAAGGAGGAGCTGGACCCGGAGTCCGCGCGCCTGCTCGAGAAGGATCACAAGTCTTACATCCGCAACGGTCTGGGTATACCCGCGGGACCCAAGCGGGACAGGTTCAAGGAGATCAAGAAGCGGCTCAGCGAGATCAGCATTACCTTCCAGAAGAACCTGAACGAGGAGCAGGGAGGCATCTGGTTCACGCCCGAGGAGCTCGACGGCGTGCCGGAGGACCTCGTGGCTTCGTTCAAGAAGGGCGAGGGGGAGAACGAGGGCAAGGTGTGGCTCACGTTCAAGTACCCTGACCTCTTCCCCACCCTCAAGTACGCACACAACGCCGAGACGCGCAAGCGCGTGTTCATCGAGAACGAGAACAAGTGCAGCGAGAACGTGCCACTGTTCCGCGAGGCCGTCCTCCTGCGAGACGAGGCGGCGCGCCTCCTCGGATATGAGAACCACGCTCAGTTCCGCATCGAGGACAAGATGGCGAAGACGCCCAAGACGGTCGACGACTTCCTCGGCGACCTCCGCGGCCGCTTGGCCCCCGGCGGCAAGACGGAGATCGCGAAGCTGCTCGAGCTCAAGAAGCAGGATCTTAAGGAGCGCAATGTCAACGACGGCTCCGAGTCGAAGTACTTCCTGTGGGATCACAGGTATTACGACCGTCTGATGCTTGAGAAGGATTACTCTCTGGACCAGCAGAAGATCTCGGAGTACTTCCCGCTTTCGACCACCATCCAGGGCATGCTTAAGATCTTCGAGGAGTTGTTCGGCCTCGTCTTCATTGAGTTGGTAGGAGCCGATAGAGACGCCCTGGCTGATGGCGGCAAGGGGTCCGATATTGTATGGCATGAGGATGTCCAGGTCTACAGTGTTTGGGACGAGGAGAGCGCAGGCGCCGAGTTCGTTGGATACCTCTACCTCGATCTCTTCCCACGAGAGGGCAAATATGGACACGCCGCGAACTTCAACGTCCAATCCGCCGGTAATGACGAGAACGGCGTTCGCCGCTACCCAGCCACCGCGTTGGTGTGCAACTTCTCCAAGCCCACACCCAAGAAACCATCCCTACTCAAGCACGACGAAGTCGTGACGCTCTTCCACGAACTCGGCCACGGAATCCACGATCTTGTCGCCAGGACGAAATACTCCCGCTTCCACGGCACTGCAACCTCTCGCGACTACGTAGAATTGCCAAGTCAATTGCTGGAGAACTGGTGCTGGGAACCCTCATTAATCAAGTCCCTGTCCCACCACTACTCCCACCTTTCGACCGAGTACGAGAATGAGTACAAGGAGTCGTCCGGAGCCGACAAGAAGCCCGCCGAGAGGATCCCGAGCGAGATGGTCGCAAGCATCATCAGCACCAAGCACGTCAACGATGCGCTCTTCAACCTTCGCCAATTGCACTTCGGTATCTTCGATATGACTGTGCACACTCCAGCCAGCCACGAGGAGCTTGAGAAGCTCGATATCACGACACTCTACAACAGGCTGCGAAATGAGATTTCGCAACTTGACGGCCCCGAGGCTCTCAGTGAGACTAAGGATTGGACGTGGGGTAATGGACAGGCTACTTTCGGCCATCTTATTGGCGGGTACGACGCTGGGTAAGTAACACTTTTCATGCACTCGCTGGTCGTTCGCTTTAAATCATCCACAATAACTAACAACCTCCTACAGTTACTACGGCTACCTCTCCTCGCAAGTGTACTCCACCGACATTTTCTACACCGTCTTCAAAAACGACCCCATGAACGGCAAAGAAGGCCGCAAGTACCGCCACGCCGTGCTGGAGAAGGGCGGCTCCAAGGAGGAAATGTCCATCCTAGAGGACTTCCTTGGCAGGAAGCCCAACACGGATGCCTTCTTCAAGGACCTCGGCATCTACAAATAGATATGTCACTGGAGCCGGCGAGGATGAAACTGCATTTGCCGTCGTTTGGAGCATTAAGCTGAAGCACGCTGATAGATAGCAATTTAGAGATGCTTTTGACTATGATTTGCTTGTGTGACCGGAGTTCGGGGATTGAAACGAATTTCGCCAATTGATATTTACAGTGATGAATCACTCAAGGACGTCGTACTCCGACTGATGTGTTACTTTAAGTAGTGAGATATCCATGGATTGCCCTGGATGTACAACCGTGGCGCCAGGAACAAGCAAGCTACCCCGCCACGAGCACATCATAGTTATCGATAACACGCCATGAGCTCAATGCCCCACTATAAACGATGAACTTGTACCTGTCCTGCCACGATAAGTATCAACAACCTCCCATTGCCGACGTAATTATCAGACAACACACTCTTTCATTCACTCCGACGGCTGTTTTCCAGTACTTCCCCATCTTCATCCCCTCCAGCACATGAGAATCCTCACCCGCCATCCCCTCCAACCAACCACCACCCTCACCCCACGCAAGATGTCCACAACAACCCTCTCCGACCTAACCTACACGACGCGCGAAGCCCTCTCCAAACGCATCCTCTCGTCCCCCGACGCCCCGTCCCTGCCCCCCGACATCGCCATCATCGACGTCCGCGACTCCGACCACGTGGGCGGCCACATCCGCGGCTCGACGTGGGTGCCCAGCTCGGAGCTCGACTACAAGCTGCCGGAGCTCGTGCGCACGCTGCGCGACAAGAAGACGGTGGTGTTTCACTGCGCGCTGAGCCAGCAGCGGGGGCCTAGTGCTGCGCTGCGGTACTTGAGGGAGAAGCAGAGGCTGGACCCTGCGAAGGGGGGTGTCGCGGGGGGAGAGGGGGAGGGGAAGTCGGCGGAGGAGGGGAAGTCGGCGGAGGAGGGGAAGTCGGCGGAGGAGGGAAAGACGGCGGAGGAGGGAAAGACGGCGGAGGAGTTGCAGGATAAGCCTGGACAGCAGGTTGTGGTGCTGGAGGGCGGTTTTACGAAGTGGCAGGAGAGGTATGGGGAGGATAAGCGGTTGACGGAGTCTTATCAGAAGGATATTTGGGAGTTTGGGTATTAGATGAGATGTGGATGGCAGCGGGCGAAACATTCCTATCACGACGAGACAAGGTTGACTGGTGGAAGAGGATGAAGTTTCGAAGGGGAATTACTACCGCGAAGGTAGATTATCATGCGTTTAGAATTCTTGGGAAGGGACTATCGTCATGAGATTATGCAAGAGCAAAGTATCGCTGCGTAAAAGAGCTATTTTCAGGCCTCGTCTCATAGATTGTTAAAATCCATGGAACCCTCTAATGCCAACCTGGTTTCCAGAAAGAAAACGCCGTCTAGGAATCTATTATTATTTTTTCCAACATCTCCATATTCAAAATGAACCATTATATGTTGTCAATGGGTATCTCCTTGTTCTGATGTCGATCGGCCAAAGGACGGGGTGCTCGGCCTCGATCTTTCGATTCCAAAGAATGCTATGTTTTCTCGCAGCGCTACGTACTCGCTGTCTGCGTACCCCAATGCCTCGTGAATCTGCGTGCTGTGCAGTCCCTTGATTCTCTTGATTTCGGCGGATGAATAATTGATCACGGCCCTACCGACCTCGAATGGTGGGGGATCATGCAGCTCGTATGCCGGGGGCGTGAGAATCGCCGAAGAGGAAAGAGAATGGGTCAGGCCTGACTGTGAGCGCTCGTAGAGCGAGTTGCGATTCGGAGTGGGCGCCATGGTCATCGTGTGCGACGGTGTTGATGCGTGCGATGTGGGTCCAGAATTGGAGGTGTTGTGAGTAGTAGAGGAGGACGATGGGAGACGTTTGACGACTATCAGCCGTACGGCTTCTTGTTGTGCGAAGTGGCCTTCGACGTCCACGATGCCTACGGGGAGTAGGCCTGCTTTGTCGTTCAACGCTTTCCAGGCGCCGTGGTCGATATATACGGTGCCGCGAGGCGCCAGGCCGTGCAGGATCCAGAAGTATCTGTCTCGAATTGGGTGTGATATTGGTAGGAAGCGGGTGTGTAGTGGTACTTGTTCATCTTCAGAATGAGGCGAGGGGGAGGGATTCTGGGTATCATGAGGGGGGGCAGTAGCTGAAAGATTGTGGTTAGCATCATTCAGACTCAGAGCCGCGGTTTGCGGCACACCTTCTTCCTGGAAGTTGACCACGCTGCTCCGTCCCGACATCCTTGCCGCCCTCTGTGCTTCGGCATGTCTGATGATGGCGCCAATGTTCTCTGGCTTCGACGACTTCGTGATGACGGTCGTTACCCCTACACTCGTGGCCAGGCTTGCGGCTACGATCTTCGTGCCCATGCCTCCGGTTCCGAGAGCCGATCCAGCACTACTGACGTCCGCCTGGACCTCCGAGATGTCTTCGACCACTTCGATGGCTTTAGCATCGGGATTGGTCCTCGGGTTCTTGTCGTAGAGACAGTCCACATCGGTCATGAGGAAGAGATAATCTGCTTGGACCATGCCTGCCGTGATCGCGGAGAGTGTGTCGTTGTCACCAAACTTGATTTCCGTGACTGACAGAGTGTCGTTCTCATTCACGATTGGGATGACGCCCATGTGCAATAGCTCGAAGAAAGTGTTCTGTGCGTTTTGATATTGCGTTCTATCTGCGATGTCGTTTCTCGTGAGGAGGATTTGAGCAATTGGCTGCCGCACATGTCCAAACAATTGATCCCACAGGCTCATCAATCTACTCTGGCCGATGGCGGCCAGTGCTTGGACCTGTGGGAGATGTTTCGGGCGCTTCTCAATGTCCATACGGCGGAGACCCACGCCAATGGCACCGGAAGATACCAATACAACGCGGTGGCCATCTCGTTGGAGTTTGACGGCTGTTTCGACAATGGCGGAGAGGATGGAGAGGAGGGGATGGTGAGTCTTTTCGTCCACAATGGAGCTTGTTCCTGAAGATCAGTTGCTGTTAGCTTCAACCCTGTCGTCTGCTGTGGGGAGGGTGTATATGGGGAAAGAATTTACCGAGCTTTATTACTATTGTGAGCTGGCCAGGGTGTTTTTTCATGTGGTGAGCCATGCTGGCTTTGTCTTCGACCTCAAAGTGAACCTGAGGGTGCGAAACGGGGCCAGGACCGGAGGTATTTTGAGGATTTGGGGATTGGGATTGTGGAAGAGGCGAGGCGTTATTTATGCCCGAATGCATTGATTGAGACATCAGGGACACAAAATCACGCAGGTACAGCTCGAGTCGAATGCTTGGAACAATTGGGATTGGGCCAGGGCCAGGGATATGGACAAGAGTCAGCGCAGGAAGTTTAGACTAACTACCTAATGCTCACAACTCACATTATCCCACCCCACCGAAGTCGCAATGGATGTCCTGGGCCAATCAGAGCCCCCGTTTCTCTCCGCAAATCCGCATATGCGAACCTCTTAACAATAATTATGTTTAAACCTTCTGCTCGACTCTCCCATTCCCATCCCTTCGCCCCCCCATCAACTCTACGCTTTAATCAATCTTGCCGAACGCCGTCATAACTCGTACGCCATACGCCATTCGCCATTAGTTTGTCTTGCATGTTCTACCCCACGCCCTAGGGCGCATCCTCATATCCGTCGGAGAAGCTCTCCACACATTTTCCACCCAACACCTCCATACATACGAACCTTCCTTGCATCCTTCCCGCCCTTCCCAGCGTACCATCCTCCGCACGAGACCCAGAAATTATGTCGAGCCCTGAACAGGTCACTGATGGGGCCCCGGCCGCCGCTACAGCTACGGCAACTCCCCCCACCACCAACAAGATCGACCCTGTCTACTATAACTGGCGAAACACCTTCTCCATCATGCTGGGCCGCATGTCCGGCAACCGTGACGAATCCCTCGAAGAGCGCTACTTCGCAGAACAAGACGTCGTCAAGGCTGAAGCCTTCTGCCGCCGCTGTGAAGACCGACGCGACTACCTCCTCCAATACAGCCCTATCGTCCGCTTCATGCGCGACGAGGTGAGCAAACTCGGCGGCGACCTGAATGCTCGCAATATCCACTGCAGGGTCTGCACGAAAGAGCAGTCGGGCGGCTTCCATATCGACCACGGCATCCTGCTCTGCGCGAACAAATTCCGCAACCAGGGACACCAGGAAGACACAATGGCCCACGAAATGGTGCACGCTTGGGACCACCTCAAATTCAAGATCGAGGACGACAATCTGCGACATCAAGCCTGCTTAGAAGTAAGTCCAGTTCAAATTCCATTCCCAATCGCTGCGGCGACTGGGGTGTAACGGTGGCGTATGAATGGAGCATTAGAAGGAACCATGGAATCAATAAGCTAACGTTGGAAAACCCAGATCCGTGCCTCCACCCTCTCCGGCGAATGTCGCTTCACCCGCGAATTCTTCACCAAGAACCAATGGCGCATAACCGAGCAATTACAGCACTGCGTCCGGCGCCGCGCGACCCTCTCCCTTATGGCTCGCCCGGGCGTCAAGGACGACGTGCATGCCGCAAGAATTGTCAACGATGTTTGGGATAACTGCTTCTGGGACACAAGACCGTTCGACGAGATCTACCGATGATCCGCCCGTTTGGAAAAGATTTCAGACTGGCGAGGAGCTCGCAAGTCTTTATGTATGATGATGACGTGTGTTGTATGATAGATACCGTTTTGGGTTATGTATGGAATTAGAGGACGGGATTTGTATGCTTTGCATAGCGATGGCGCTGGAAAATCTTTCTCATTTTACGATACGAATCCTCACTCTCGTGTATAGATGGAATGGCTCGTTAGGCCGAAAACTTAACATCCTGAAAAGAACCGTTACTTCTCTATATATACAAATCTATCTTCTCTGCCCTCATCTAGAATTAGACGGGAGGGTAGAGATGCGATAAATGAATGAATCTGAAGTTAGGTATTTTGTTCGACATCTGCTCTATAGGGTGGCATATATCTCTTGAGCTTCATCACCAAAGTCTATATTGTATCATTGGTATCATTGAACCAACGCAATCGACGCTTCAAAGACAAGACCGCCAATGCAAAACACTCTAAATCCTAGCTCTTCACTCCATCCTCAGAAATCACCAACCATATTGCATAAATCAAAATGCCAGATGAAGATCAATCATAGACTGTCCTCCCTCCACCTACTCCGCACCCTCTGCCACCCCTCCTTTTCCTTCTCTCCGCCCTTAGTCTGCAACCCCATGCCCCTCTCCACCCACTCCTGGCTGCCCATCTCGCTCAATCGGCTCAACGCTCTGGCGAAAGCAAACCGCTCCTCGTCTCCCGAGAAGATGCTCGAGTTCTTCAGCATCGACATGTTCATGCCGAGGTCGTCCATCATCATGCGCATGACGTCCGAGATGTCGTGGTGGTCGTCTGGGTTCGAGGTTTGGGCGGGGCCTGGGACGGGGCTCTTTGCGTCGGGAGATTGGGAGGCGCTCACGGCTTCGGAGATCTCGGCGGTGGACATGAAGAGCGATGTCAGGGGGACGGCGGTTGTCATGACTAGTTTGGCCTTTTGGGTTTGTTAGTTTGGGGGTTTGATCATAGACAATGCAGCGTAGCGTTGTTGCGCTCAAGGGTTTGAAGGTGGGATTAGAGACGTACCCTGCTTTCATAGATAGCATCAATAAATGTGATGAATCTCCTTGCTAGATCTCTTGACTTGTGGTTCATTCCTGGCACATTCGTGACGATGAATCCATCGTAGTTCCTCATCAACTCTAGATAATCTGCGGCGCCGGTCGCTCGCCCAATGATCTCGTCGAAGGTAAACCACGCACATTTTCCACTGGCCCTCTCCACCACAACATCGCGACCCCAGACTTGGTGGACCGCTCGGTGCGGGGGATCGTTCTCGAAATCACCCAGGAACTTGAACCAGCGCTCCGCATGTGTCTTTGCGGCAGCATCCAGCGGGTGGTGGTAGACGCCCGATGGCGGGCGGGGAATCTTTCGGTAGTCTGTTTGCGAGTCCAAGTTTATGACGCTGAGTCGTTCCTTGAGCAAGTTGATGGCCGGGATGAAAGACTCGCGCTGGATTCCGTTCTTGTAAAGGTCATCTGGATGTCGGTTCGATGTTGTGACGATGACGGTGCCGTGGGCCATGAGGGCTTCGATCAATCGGCGTAGAATCATTGCGTCGGCGACGTCTGTGCATTGGAATTCGTCAAAACATAACACTTGGCTCCGCTCTGCAATTCCTGCGGCGACGAACGGGATCGCGTCGATGTCGTTTCCGTGTGCGATCTTCATCTTGTGCAGATCTTTATGGACGCTCTGCATAAAGGCATGGAAGTGTATCCTCGTCTTGTGTGTGATGTTGGGCGGTAAAGTATCGTAAAACAAATCCATAAGCATTGTCTTTCCGGATCCTACGTCTCCATACATGTACAGTCCGTTAGGTAATGAATCTTTAATCGGTGGCAGCGCAGAGCGCTCGGGTTTAGAAGAGAAGAGCGAAAAGAACGTTTGCTTCTGCGGTTGCAGCGATTCAATCGTTGGTTGTACAACCGGAGGTTGTTCGTAACTACACAGCATCTCATGAAGGTCTTCGAGGTTTTGTATGATTCCTGTTCAACTCAGTATTTCTCGTCCCATCCGCACAAAATTCGCAGACTGTGAAACGAACCTCGTTGGTGCTCGTCGTCTCTCAGCCTGCCAGATTGCACTCGAGCGTCGTATTCGGCCAAGGGCCCATGTGTCTCGACTTTTCCTGTGACTCGGGTTACCGATTGATCCAATTCCTTGGAACAGTATTCCGTACGTTGTTGCGAAAGAACCTCCTGCACCTCTTGCGCATATCCTCTACGACCTGCAACCGCTCGTTGCGCGAGAACACGGGAGACTCCAGTATGCCCGCCGACGTCGCCTCGAACTCGAGGTCGCACTGGAACCGTTCGCAAACAATTTGTACATATTGGTCTTGTGGCTCTCCATCCTATGGCATTGTATTGGGCTCGTGTTAATGTCGCAGAGCGAACGAGTGGGCGGAGCCTCTGTAAGGCTTCCGGTGATGTCATCGTGGGCGCAAGAATGTTTTCGAGGCAGGGCGATACATCTAAGGAAGAATAAGAATCTTAAACGGAGAATATATTGTGCGCCTAGCAATGCAAGGATATACAAGTAATGGAAGAGAAGGTAGTGGAGGTCGGAGCTAAAACTGACATCCGTTACTGCGGGAAAGCTAGGTAAATCATACGAGGGTTCCTCGGCTCAACTTCCGTGAAACCTGCTTAGTCACGAACGAGGGGAGGTGGTTACAGAAATGATACAAACAAATCAACAATGAATTGTATAGAGACATGTGAATATTGTCTATAATTGGTATCTACTCATTCCTCAATTGGAGTCATTAAGTAACTTATGTGTTACGAGATATATAGACCATCAAACCCTCCCTTGACTTTCGTTACGATCCACTGTTAAACGAACGTTCCGGAATCAGCCGCCCTCTTCCTCTTCTGCAATGGACTCGTATCTTCCGCCACCGCGTTGATATTGCATCTTCGGTGTCTCGTACAGCCTAGTGTAATCCACCCTTTCGCCCCCGAGCCTTGCGAATCCGCTTTCCCTCTTCTTGAAAACAGGCGCGCCATCGCAGAAAAAGTCTTTGCAATTGGTGATAACACCTCTTGAGAATGGGTTGCCTCGAGATCGTTGAGAATCGACATGAGACTCCTGTCTAGCGGTTGCCATGAACGCGTCGACCCCCAATAGGCGCTTCCACTGGTCCCAGATAGATCGTTTGGGATGTTTCCGTGCAGCGCCTTCGCCTGTGTCCTGTCCGGAACCGAAGCCATTGGTAGGCGCGGAACCGCCCTCAACTTCCTGTGAAGTATCGCCTGTGGTGACAAAGGTGTTCAGTGCGTCGGCGGGAGTATGATTATGCAGATGTCCACGCATGCTTTCATACGTCGTAAGATTACGTGCGATTTGCAGCAGCTGAACAATGATGAGCATGGTCACCCATGTCAACTGGAAAGCTGCCCACAGAGACAGCACTATCGTGAATGGATCCTTGTTGATAGTCTTGCACAACTTGTCTGATATAATGTTGCATTCGCTATCAGCGGGTGTAGGTATGTACTCGACATCCCAGATATCTGTACAGATCAGCAGAGATTTCAGAGGCAGAATTCATGTTGCTCACATTCGAGTACCAAGCGAATCCATGCGAGAACTCCGAGTTCAAGACAGAGGATATAGAACAGAAAATGACGGTGGTTGTTGTTTGCGACGCAATTGTTGACCCATGGACAATGGCTGGTTCAGGTCAGAAATGCCACGAACGAACTGCATGCATAAGAACTTACTGATCTGTTTTGGCAACGCAACGCTCGCAACGCTTGCAATGTTTACTACGCAACGGCTTTCGCACCATGCAAGGAACGCAAAATTGTTTCTCGTCGAATTGGCGCAGCTCCATGAGCTCGTCGATTACCGCTTTTGACGCACTTCGGCTCGCTGATTTCGGTACGAATCCTGGGTCTGACGCCATTGTGAAGAAATAGAAGTATGCCGTAAGTCCGAAGAAGGACCCGAATATCAAATTTAGAAAGAAGTTATTTCGAATGGTCCCTATAGGTGAAGTCAGCAATCGATACTCAATTGGTAAAGACCGAGTACACATACATGGTACAATGACGGTAATCCACCGGAAGCCTACCCAGAATAAGGTGCCTGAGAAAATACCCGCTAAGAATGGCTACCAAAAGTCAGAACCAGAAAGATATATTGCGTAACTGGAATACTTACAGTGTGGTCGATGCTCCGCATGTTTGAAGGAGCCCACTGTAACAAATACTGAGCTACGTAATGTAGTCCATACGATATTATTAGTGCTAACGGTAAGCCGAGATAAATTGGAAAGCTGGCGAGGAGATAGATGCAGATTAGGATGATCAAAAACGGCAAGAAGAAGATAAAACGAGATATAAACCATCGAGTATCTTTGACCCATGACACGGGGAATTCTTTCGCAGTGCCGTCTTTATTATAGCCGGCCTGGGATAGAGCCCTGTGCCATTGTGTTGTTGTGTTCATTTCTTCTGCGGTAGTCGCGGGAGTTTTTCCATCATTGTTCTTCGCGAATCTGTCCGCCCCGTACTCGATCAGTTTTTGGATTGACCCTTGAGACCCTTTCACAAGTGCCCAATGCAACGCTGTGAAGCCTTGGTCGTCTGTGGCATATACATTGGCTCCCCATCGTAGGAACAAGTCCACACAAGCTGGATAGCCTTTGTATGCAGCCCACATCAATGCGGTGTGAGCTTGTGCGTCTGGTATATCCACGGGTATATCTTGGTGCAGCAGCAGCACAAGTTGGTAGACATTTCCATCGAGGGTGGCAGAATGTAACAGATTGAATCCTTGGTCATCGGTGAGGAGTGGATCGGCTCCGTGTTCGAGGAGCAGGTTTACAACGTAGTAGTGGCATCGTTTCGCGGCCCATAGTACGGGAGTTGCAACAGCATCACCGCCTTTCGCATTAACGCTTGCACCGCTTTTGAGGAGGAAGTGACACAGTGCGTAGTGATTGTTGATTGCTGCCCACTGAGCTTGAAGTTAGCAAAAGCATGCCCATAGCAATCATTTCGGTGTCCGACTTACGTGTAGCGGCGTAATACCTTGCTCGTCCGTAAACGTAGCATCAGCCTTCCCACTGTCGAACAACTTCTGAATCGCAGCTATTTCACCCAGACGCGCTAATTGCATAATGTCGTCCTCTACGGGTATGCTCGGCTTCTTCGCTATATCTTCCATCTCGACATTTTGTTCTGCAGCGGCAGGCCCACTGGGCTCGGGCTGAGCGGGTGCGGAGGACATCGGGGGTGATGTAGTGTGCGGCGCGATGAAAACGGGAGGGGTTTTTTCTCGATAAACGGGTCGTTAAAGGTGTCGAGCGAGTCGCATGCTGGAAATTTCGATTTGACAACTTGTAGGGGATTTAGGGGTCCTGCAATAGAAGGATTTTGGTGGTTGCGGCGTTCTCTCATCTCATCTTTTGAGTTCCCGCCAATGCTCCACGATCCCTGTTCTGTGCACCGCCACACAGTGCACACATGGCAGGGGCTACCGACACGCAAGCCTCGTGGCCCTGAGAACTAAACACGGAAGTACGGAGTAGTAGCTCTAATACAAGTCAGTCAATTGGTGACCAAATTCATGTCTTAACATTGAAAGTCGCGATATTCTGATCTATCTCATTATGTTCTATCTGTTATAAATTACACCCTACAAATACAAAACAACAGTCCATGCGCATATAGTTGCCAAAAATAAAGTTCTGAACGCCTCGCTTTAGCCGCCAATGCCATAGAGCCAGCCCCTAACATATGTCCGAAAGAGGCAATGCATCACACTGGCTGACCAAAATATCTGGAATCCTCTTCACTCCGGCGAAGTGTCCTCTCTGGCCCCCAAATCCCTTGCCTCGCCTCTTCAACGGCTACCAAATTATGTGCTCGTCACGATCATCTGAATTGGCTCTCCGTCTTCAACCATGTGCCGAAATCAGTCATTTCAGGATGGATGGACCTCAATTCAGCGATATCTGCCTTTGTCCCTTCTTTCTTAAGCCACTTGAACATGGCGTTGACATCTTTGACAGCATGCAATATCATGTGGGCGACGATTGAGAACGTCTCAGGCATGTCTTTTCCGAGTGCATGCTTGAAGACTTCGGTCGCTTGCGTGTAGGTCAATTCCGCACCTGCTAGTGATATTGCTTGTCCGGCGAGCCTGTCTGAGTTCTTGAACATGTATGCAGCGAACCACCCGATGTCCTTGGTCGCAACAAGCTGCAATGGTTTGTCTTCTGGCAGTGCTGATTTCCACATCGATGCAAGGGCTTTACCCATGAAGTCGTCGGTGAAGCCCTCCATGAATGCGGTTGGACGGAGAATGCCATATCGCATGTTGGTACCGTTTGTCTTTTGAATCAGATATTTCTCGATGTTGTATTTGGTCACCCAGTGCGACACCGTGGTAGGGGTTTCAGAAGACTTGTCGCCGCCACGGTCAACAGAGCTGTACACGAAGAATTGTACGTTGTTGGCCAGCGCTTGGTCGATGATTGCTTTTCCCTGGAATTCCTCCTGAGATTTGTCGGGCCCTTGTACTTGCGCCTGAACGCTGTATACGCCCCAGATGGGAGTCTTGCATTGCTCGAATATGGCCGCGGCATTCGCCAAGTCTCCTTGCAATAACTTGACGTTGGGATATGTTGCCGACAACTTTTGTGCAGCTGGCGATGTCGTGCTCCTTGTCAAAGCGATGATATCGAACTCTGAACCCTGTAGGGCTTTGACGACGGCTCCACCCTGGCGGCCTGTGGCTCCGGTAACCAAGATAGTTTTGGGCATTTTTAGATAGAAGTCTGGATCTCGTCCTATGTGCTCCGACTTTGGTGATGAGAGAGTAGGATGATTTCTGTGAAGAAATACTAGTGTACCTTGGAAGTGTGATTGCACAGAATGTGGTTTTGGGATATGATAGAAAGTGTGAGTAGATGATGAGTGTTAAGACAGAGTGTGTTGCCTTGTATTGGTGGTTGGTAAACTCAGAAAGTATGATAGAATGAAACTGATAATGATGTATAAACAGACTTGGGTACAACTCTATCTCTTATATTAATACCTGAGAGCTCCCACAGCCCCTCTAGCAAGATGTTGTCATGCATATTGGGAGTTGGGTGCGGACGAAGCGGACGAAACTTTTGAGCATTGAGGGATCTGTGCAATTACCAACAATTCCATCCTATGAAACGGAGGATATGGACAAATTCCATAGCCAGAATGAAGGAATATCGGCGTTGCTCGCACCTCCGAACGATGCGGAGGAGTTGATGTTTTTGGTAACGGATAACGCGGTGGAGATGCCGGAGCAGGCGATTAAATCCGACGTAGCCAAATGGTAGTGTCGTCCATAAGCGCATTTTCGAAGCCCAGTAAACTTGACATTCAAACCCTGTTATATTTACTCGTACCCAATCCCCTACTTCCAGCGGAAAAGTCACTGCTATAGGATACCAAACATCTAATTACCTATAAAAAAACAATGTCAATACCATGCTTCACACTTTGCTCGTCCCCAATAAATCGAAGCCCATGGTAAGACACAGTCGATATTCGAGACGTTACTAGATATTTCTGTATCAATAAGCGATCATACTCTCTGACAAAGCAGTACAACAATTACAGCTATACCATATGACATAGACACAGGTCTTGGAGGAGGCAACATACTCGTACTCATATTTATCTGCAACGCACGGACCATCCGCCAAGAGTTCATAAAGGCGAACCCCACACAGCGCCACTTCGAAACTTTGAGAATCGCACAACTAGAACCCAAGCAATCGTCTCAACAACAACGAACGACTACCTTTTTTAAACGATATCACCGCTCGTCTACATAGCCGTCACATTCACACCGAAGAAATCAAGATGTCAAGGGTGGCAGGGTGAGTCGCACCGACCCCGATTTCGCAACGCACATTTAACGAATAATGCAGGCGCACCGACTGGGCCGAAGAAGAGGACGAGGATTCCCTCCAGCTCCCCCAGCAAACAATCACCAAGAACAGGGATGGAACTGAGACTATAGTTTCCTGGTCGATCCGCGAGGATGGCAAGAAGGTCAAGACCACCCGCCGAATCAAGAAGACCACAATCAAAACCGTCGTGAACCCCCGCGTCGCAGAGAGGAAGCAGTGGGCCAAATTCGGACAGGAGAAGGGAAAACCCGCCGGACCTCAGACAGATACCACAAGTGTTGCGGAGAACATCGTTTTCAGACCCTCGGCTAACTGGAAGGCAACAACAGAAGACAAGAGCGAGGACGCGAAGAAGAAGGCCAGCTTGAAGGACGCAAAGATCAAGTGTCGTATCTGTTCCGGAGACCATTGGACCACCAAATGTCCCTTCAAGGATACCATGGCACCAGAGGGTGTGGACTCAACACCTGCGGATCTGGGTTTGGATGCACCGGACCAGGCTGGCGCACTAGGTGGCGGTTCCTCCAGCTACGTACCTCCTCACATGCGAGGCGCACAAGGCGGCGGCGGTGGCGAGAGGATGGGTGGCAAATTCGAGCGCGACGATTTGGCTACTCTGCGTGTCACCAACGTCTCTGATCAGACTGAGGAGCAGGATCTTCGGGAGATGTTCTCAAGATTCGGTCACGTCACAAGGGTCTTCTTGGCCAAGGACAGGGAGACTGGATTGGCAAAGGGTTTTGCCTTCGTCAGCTTTGCAGACCGTTCTGACGCAGCTACAGCGTGTGAAAAGATGGATGGCTGTAAGTGCATCACTTTTAAAACTGAGTACATCAAACTAATATGTTCACAGATGGATTCCGGCATCTCATCTTGCGGGTCGAGTTCGCGAAGAAGTCTACGTAATTTGCTGGCTTTGGATAGATCGAGTGCCTACATGTTAATGACCTTGCAATGGGTTTATGAGATACTTTCCCTGAGGGCTGCCTGGTGTTTTTGATCCCCAGGACGTCCAAGTGGACACTGGCGTCCACGAATTGTGACTTCTAAAATATATTGATTCCACGTACTCCTCTACTTTCAAGGCTTTGTGATCATGCAGTGTTGCAAGCCCACATTGTGTCCAATCTCAACCTCAGTCTTGAGGCCCTGCCTGTACGATAGCCTACCCCTCTGATCCCAAATTCCACTGCACACGACCATTGCGATGGTTGAGTAGCTGTGCCGCAGGCACAGGCCTAGGAGCAGCTATCAGATCACTGTTTGTCCTAGCTATGCCAGCTGACATTGGAAGGGATGGCGAGGAGTAGGACTCGCTGTTCGTTCTGATTAGACCCGGAGTATTTTGCACAAGCTGCCAGTTGCTACTATGATGTGTGTCTGGCATGTGCCTACGCGTGAGTCCTGATCAGCATAGAATTGATAGTACTTCATGGTACATAAGTTCTTACTCAGGTTGTACACTGCTTCTCCGACTCGCAGGCACACTCCCTGCCAAACTTGGCGTGGCGCCCCTAATGCTTCCAGCTATATTTGCCTGGAAGGTCGCTGCATGCTGAGCTTGAGGAGTCGCGGGCAACTAGCCACTACTCGATATTCCTTCCGTATCGAGCATTCGTTGGAGAATATCCTCAGTGATGACCAGTAGATGCTCGAAAGCTGCGAGTCGCGAAGTTTCCTTGGCGGAAGAGCAGTGAATATAAGATCTACCTGTAGGATTGTGCTCAACGATCGCGACCCCAATTTTGCGGCTTGAAGTATGTGCGAAGCTTATGGTGTCGAGGTGTCGTGTCGCTCCGTAGATCGCGCGCGCGTTTGCTGAAGCGGATGTCAACACCGTTCTTTGTATGGGCCGTAACAAGAGCTTAGGGTAAGCGAAAAGGGGGCAGACTAACCTAGAACTCTTGCTCGAGTTGATTCCAAAGAATCCTCGTTGTCTCTGTCCTCCATGTGGTGCAATATCTGCGACGCCGTCCTCTCCAACTGCAGGGCCTCGTACGAGTTCTTTCCGTGCTTCATGTCCTTTATAGTCTCCAGCATTCTGTGTCGGTTTCTTGGCTACTTCTAGTCCTGAGAGAGTACTGCGGCTGCGACTTTGTAGTTCCCACTGCTTGCGCCGGCGATCAAGTCCAGCCTGCCGCCTGTGATGGGACCTGTTGTGGATGTCCGGGTTCCAAGAACCTCGCCTGTGGCCCTTAAAGTGTGAGCCACCAAATCTGATGTTAGAAATAGCGGGATTTGTTGCCGAGCTAGCTTGAAGTTGATTTTCGGTCGCCAGATCGTTCAGGTAGGGGATAGGTCGTGGACGATTAGGATTAGAGTTTGTAGCTGGGTTGAAGTAAGGGACTGGACCTCCTGAGCAAGGTGAGCAGAGACAGCTGAGCACTTCAAAGCATGTTAGTACGTGCTTGACTAGTAATGTAGGTCTCGAAACTGACTGCAATTTGTATGAACCCAACAACGTTATAGGATGATTGAGATATGCCAGCGCCCGGAAGTTGAAGATAAGTTGGGATAGGTAGATGAGTTGATATGATTCTAGCCTGTCTTCACTATATACTTGTCCATTAGTCGGATACTTATCGAGGAAGGTGCAAGGGCAGCACTTGGTTCACTTCGCTCGGTCCGTTTGGGCAATCGCTGATCGATCTGTCAGAGACTTGCAGAGAATGTTCTTGTCCAAATAAATAATCCTTATCTGGGCTCACTTAAAGCAGGTGGTGATGGGAACGTAGCGGTAATTTTCAATAAGGCCCTATCATGTCTCTGAGGATATCCGGAGTGGTGAAGAGCGCCACGCAAGTGCATGAATCTGTGATCAAGTCAAAGAGAATTTTACTGTGTGATTCCATATAAGATGTCCCTATTTAATCATGTTTCCTACCAACATAGATGGTAAAGAGCCTGTTGCACAGTGTTCGCAGCGCAATACGAACAGCAAGTGCATGTCCAAACCTTTATCTGTGCTTGCTAAAATCTGCAATCAGAAGTCAAGCCTTATTGTCTGTAGGAAATGTTTACTTTCATGAAGGTGCACTTAAGTAAATTCCAGGTAGTGAATGAATTTGTCTGTTAGCAATTGAATCTCTCTTGTAACATAGTCGTTGTCGAAAGTTAACCATAGTCATAATGATCATTTCAAATTGGAATTACCCGAGACAAATGAAACAAGAAAAATTGGTATATTATTGTGGCACAACCAGGTGATGATGCCTGGAGCACGAGTACAAGCTGAGTGATGTAGTCAGATCCCTGGCGCTAGTCCAAAGTTGTTTAAATATAGACTCTGGTGCTCGAATGACGTGAAGCGGATCGGGGTGATCACCCTCTGGTTGTCACGAGCTCTCCCAAGCTTCCTGCGCCTCCCGGTTATCTCCCGGACCCCTCATTACATTAAACCACCACAGGACCGTAACAGGATGAAAGTAAAGAAACCTCCATGAAAGATCCACGACCATGTCGCCGTCTCAAGATCTACCTGGAGGCGATGCAGAGCACCACGAGAGTCCGGACACTGTCCCCATCATTACAATTCAGTCAGCGGACCCAGCGTCTGATAGCCACAATGAGGAACGAGGCCGTTTGAAACGACGGCGTATGTCTTCTCATTCTCCACCACGCGCGCCGTCCCCTTCTCGTGGCCACGAACGAGAGAGTGGCTCGCGGCATCGACACCATTATCGCAAGCACCGCAAACAATCATCCTCGGCCTCCTTATCCCCACAGCCATCGCCCGCGCGGAAACCTCGTCGACGTAGCGATGCGGAGCCGGACCATACCCTGCGAGGCCGGGCACGCAATCGAAGTAAGAGTGGTTCTGACTCTCCACTGTTCGAGGAAAGCGAGAAAGAGTTAGAGAAAGCGAACAGGAAACGAAGTCCTCCTCCTAGTCGACACCAAAGTGGGAATTCTGTTGGTACTAGGCGGCAAAGAAGCCTACCGAACCAATATAGGGAAGAGCATAACGCGAAGGCCAAATTACTGCAAACATGACATAGTCGTGGTCTTGAAGTAGCCTTTGTGATTATAGAATCTGGTCGCTATCGCGGAATGGAAATACGAAAAGAGAGGTTCTGGAGATGTGCCCACTATGTACATTAATTCGTCTCCGTGGGAAAGGGATTGACTAATTCGGAAGGGTATATAGATGCGCGCCAGCCGGCCGGGCTGGATGTCCTTTTATGTCGTGGTTCATCTTCAAGTACATGAGAGATGAGCCCACCGCGTGTCGCCGTCGACCTCTCCATCTACGCTAGTAGGGGTCAGCGGTTGTTCACAAGGTCATAATAACCTCTTATTCCACTCCACTTGTGTGGTTACCCAAAAACGTACCTCGCGGCATAGCGCACGCTTACCAATCATATACCCAACCACTGTTACGCTCCATGAACTCTGTGCAAGCTTCCCTGAGGGCCATGTTGGGTCTTAGGTCCCCTATTGTGAGCGTTTCGCGTGTCAGTGGATCTGTAGGGCTTCTCTTCAAGTGCTCGATCAACGTTGCCCTTTCGTAGCTTCGCCCGTTCCGTGTCACTACGGGATCGTGCATGATCTCAAACGTGATACCATCGACGAGGTAATCAGGCACCTCTCTGAGTTTCAAGTTTTCAGGATCTGATAGCGCAAAAGCTGTTCGCAGGTCGTTGATCTTGTCGTCGTATTCTTTCTTTCTGTCGGCTTTCTCCTCTTGGCCCTCAATCGTTCCCACCGACCCTGAGGCTATTCTGTCTTCGATCTCGTGGACGTCTTTCTTGTAGTCCTCTTCAAGCTTAGCTTCTAACTCGGAGAGTAAATCTGCACGGCGGCGTATCCGGTCTCTTTCTCTGATTTCCCATTTGGCCTTCTTGGCCTTCAAAACGAGTGCTGATATGGTGGCTGCGTTGGAGGTCTGCTGAGAAGAATTGGTGCACAGTTCATATGCCATGAGAGCCGAGGATAAGGCTTCATTAGGGTGATTGATGGCAAGCTGGGCCTGGGCTATTTCACGAGTGTTAGTGCTGTACATAGAAACACTGAAATCTATCTGCATGGCAGTGCAAAGATCACAGTGCATCAAGCTTACCTAGGTAGAAGAAGGCCTTCATATTCTCTTTCATGAGCTCTATGCTTCTTATGCAGTCATCGATGACGCCTTCCCATTTTTCCAACTTTAGCCTGGCATTCGCACGATTCGTAAAGAGCAGTGGGTTCTTGGAGTTCTTCTGTATGGCCTGAGAATAGAACGTCTCAGCTGTGCCATAATCTCCGTCCTTGAAGTGAGCATTTCCCTGGTTCTTCAGCTGCTCCGCTGCATACTCGTTCCCTGGTGGCATAATGGCTGATAGCTGCTGGAGTTTCAAGTGAAGAAGTTATTGAGCGTGCAGCAACTGTAAGAATGTTACGATCACTACGCGGCAGAGGATAACGAGGGGCGAACGCCGCGCGAGGTGGGGCGAGCACGTCTCTCCGTACTCAAAGACTCTTTGCTCCTTGCGCACTTGTGAATGTTCAGCGGGCTGAGTAATTCCTTTAAGCTTCAGGAATAATACAAAGATAACCACGTGGATCAAATTTGAGCCTTTTCCTTTCTCGTTGGTGTAAATGAATGGACCCTGGAGTGAGATGTAGATACGGACGCAGGTATGTAGGGTACTTTAGTATGCAAGGGAGCAACGGGATCGTGCGAAGCTTCTGGAACACGGCCCACCAGTACGAAGCGTCGAAGCTTACAAAACAGCGCGGCTGACGGCACGGAAGGCGGGATGCAGTGCTCTTGAGATGTTGCACATTCTATAGTTGGTCACATGCGTTCTTGTGTTTATAAAGTACATAATATAGGTGCTTGAGGTTCCACCTTTCCCTAGGTAGGTACGTACCTAGGTACTCATGGAATATCTGCGGGCGGTGAAGAGCATGACGCTGAATATCGAATACCTCACGTTGCACGGGTAGCGGTTTGAGAAACCTCTGTGACTTGTTTGCATCTTCCTTGACGTAAAGAAGAATTATGGAAGCCTGGATGTATGTGTGAACAAAACACGCAGGGCATTCAACTATCAGCGATAGCATACACATTTGACAGGATTATGATAGGCGGAGATTGTACGGAGATCAACGGGGAGATACCTCGGATCTCAGTCTTGGATGTATCCACAAACTCTATTCGAACGAACGACGAGACGTTTGTTGTCGATCCAAGGCCCGCATAAACACAAATTGCACTCACTGTAGCCCTCGAACGGGGTGCGGACAACATTCGCTACAATGACCACGGCCGCTTCGATGCGTGCCATCCGCCTCCGGCCCTCAATTGCACGCCCCAGTTCCCTTCCCAACTCCATCCGCATCTCCTCACGACACGCCTCAACAGCTTCAGAGACAGCGACGAACGCACGCTCCACGGCGACCCGGACGAAGAACCTCATATACGGAACACTACTCACATTTGGCCTGTCGTTCGGCTACCTCTACGTCACCGATACCCGCGCCAGCGTCCACCAATGGCTCGTCGTACCTGCGTTACGCCAGATCTATCCTGATGGCGAGGAAGCCCACCACGCCGGCTCAGCAATCCTTAAGGCACTGCACAGCTTCGGTTTGAACCCAAGAGAGCGAGGCAACCCAGACGCCCAAGGCGACCTCTCCGTGGAGATTTTCGGCCACGTACTCAGCAACCCCATTGGAACCTCCGCAGGCATCGACAAGGGCGCCGAAGTGCCCACTCCATTGCTCGACCTCGGTGCCGGCATCGTCGAAGTCGGAGGCGTCACACCCTTACCCCAGCCGGGAAACCCCAAGCCGCGAGTCTTCCGACTCCCCTCGCAGAATGCGCTCATCAACCGGTACGGATTCAACTCCGAGGGCGCGGAGACAGTAGCGATGAGGCTACGACACCGGGTCCGCGAGTTCGCATACCACATGGGACTGGGCATCGACGAGGAGGCAGAGCGGAAGATCTTGAACGGAGACGCGGGCGTGCCTCCAGGATCTCTGACGCCGGGCCGTTTGATGGCCGTCCAGATCACGAAGAACAAGGACACGCCTGAGGGCGACATCGAGGCCGTGAAGCGGGACTACTCGTTCTGCGTCCAGCACCTCGGCAAGTACGCAGACATCATCGTGGTCAACGTCTCCAGCCCCAACACCCCCGGCCTCCGCTCCCTCCAGAACGTCGAGCCGTTGACCCACCTCCTCACCAGCGTCGTCAAGGCCGTCAAGCAGGTCGACCGCAAGGTCAAGCCCGCCATCATGGTCAAAGTCAGCCCGGACGAGGACTCCGAAGAGCAAATCACCGGCATCTGCGAGGCCGTCTGGGACTCCGGTGTCGACGGCGTCATCGTCGGCAACACCACCAAGAAGCGACCGGACCCGCTGCCAAAGGGCTACGCTCTCCCAGCCAAGGAAGCCCAAATCCTCCTCGAACAAGGCGGCTACTCCGGACCCCAGATGTTCGAGCGCACCCTCGCGCTCGTCAAGAAGTACCGCAAGACCCTCGACGACGGCCCGCGACAAGCACCACCACCACCACCCTCTCCCCCTCAGACAGAAGAAACCCCCTCACCAGTCACCACCACCGTCGCAGAAACCCTCGACTCCGCCAAATCCAACGCCAAAGACATCACCTCCTCCCTCTCCACCACCACTCCCACCCCCTCCGAATCAACCCCATCCAACGTAGACGACCTCGCCCCCTCCGCACCCACCCTCTCCCTCCCCCCACCGACCTCCACATCATCACCAGCACCAGCGCCAAACAACCCCCGAAAAGTCCTCTTCGCCACCGGCGGCATAACGAACGGCCGCCAGGCGCGCGAGATACTGGATTCGGGCGCCAGCGTCGCGATGGTGTACACGGCGCTGATCTACGGCGGCGTGGGCACGATTAGCAGGATTAAGCGGGAGATGAGGGACGATGCTGCTGCTGCGGCGGCGGCGGGGGAGAAGAAATGAGGAAGGGTTTGTGCTTGTTTGGGAATGGTATTGTAGAAGTATGTTATAGATAGGGGGAAAATTCTAAGATGTACTTTTTGTGAAAAAGTGTATGGGTATGTTTGTGTGAGTGCAGTAGACGTGTGATGATGGGATTTCGAAGTCGTGATGTCTTGTGATGGCGATGACGGTGATGGTCTTGGTGGTGATGTGGAAAGATGGCTCTTGTCGTCGATATCTGTTACAAGTGCTCCGTTCTTTCAAAACTGACGAAAATACGTATGTGTATAAAACGTCACGATGCGTCTGCGCTTCCGTGAGAACACCTCCAGCACGAACGACCTACTCAACCCCTTGACGAAACGTAGTTACGACAATTAGTAGGGATGTAAGCACACATCACACATTCACGATTTAGCCCAGTCCAGTTCATTCCGGTTCTGCAGTTAAAGAGGTGTGCGAGAGCGTGAGAGATGTTCAAAAACAATGCTTTACTACCCCTATCGTATTCCTTCTTATACAAATCCCCCTCCTTGTCATCCCTCCTTTCCTTCGTCCACCCGTCCGTCTAATTGGCTCTCTCTACCAACAAGAAGAAAAAACATGGTCCGAAATCCAACGAGCGCTTCCTCCATCCCCCAAACCCCCCAAAGCCCAAGTCCGAAAGTCCAAGGTCCCAAACCACGGTGAATGTACCACGCATGCATGCCAAAGCCAAACAAGAGAAAGAGAGGAAGTGAGGGAGGGAGGAAGAGGGGGGTTACAATACCAAGCAAGCGGTGAAGTGAAAGCAAAACTCCAAGGTCTTCGGTGGAAATCTTTTTCTTTCGTCATCGTCATCGTGAGCGTCGTCGTTATCCCTACGGTGCGTGTGTGTGTGTGTGCATGTGTGAGTGTCCGCCGGAAACGACGGGATGATAGATCAGTCGTCGTGAGTGTTGCGACCGTGTACTGTGTGCTGACGTGTGATCTCATGGTAGGATCTTCTTGACGTCTTCGACTGTTTCCCAGAGCTCGAAGGCCCTCTCGGCTTTCATCTGATAGGGAAGTTAGTATGGGGGGTTCGTAGTGGCAGTGGAACGGCTTAACTTACCCTTAATAAATGCATTTCGAGCGTGCCGTCGGCAGTTGGGGTGTTGAAGAGGAGGCGACCGTCGGATGGCTTACTGCCGGCGGCATCGCCGAACGTGGTGGTCTTCGTGACGGCTGCGTTGAGGAGGAGTCGGTGGGTTCCGTCTGCGCGGAGCACGAATCTCGCTCGGGTGGGTTCCTCCTTTGTGATGTTGAGTTTGAAGGGGCCGACTCCGCGTTCGTGCCAGGCTCGGGCGTCTCCCTCGCCATCCATTGTGTAGAGTTTGGCGCGGCCGATCCAGCGTGGCTCCTCGCCTTCTTCTCCTGTCTCGACTGTTTCTTGTGTTAGTCTTTGGGTAATCGCGTGAACGCTGGGGTCCAACTCACCATCCATTGGTTGGAAGTTTTTCAGGGGTTTCGATTCCGGATGCTTGACTTTATCAGTGTCATTATTGGTAGCTGCCTCCTCATCTCTTGAATCGTCATCCTCCTCGTCATCCTCCTCTTCGTCGTCCGCCTGTGCACCGAATGGCCGGACGTTCTTTTGTTTCAATCCCGTAATGGTCTGGGCACCTGGAGTAGCGAAACTCTTAAGTCCGCTACTTGGTCCCCCTAGGCCACCAAAAGCACTTGATCCAAGGGCACCGCCGAAACCTGAACCTCCTAATGTAGGTGCGGTGCTGCCGCCAAATCCTGAAGTCCCGGTTTTGGATCCAAGGGCCGAGAAAGAGCTCGCTGGAGCGTTTGATGTAGGCGCAGGGGATGCAAAGCTTGTAAGCTTGCTTCCTCCTGCGGCACCGCCGAATGGTGAAGCCGACGCTGTCTGGGTAACGCCCCCGAATGGGGAAGCGCTGGATGATGCAAAGCTCCCAAAGCCAGAGGCTTTGAATTTGTCGTCGGAAGTTTGTGGCTGGCCCAGAGTGCCATTCTTCGAATCAACCTTTGATGTGGAGTCCTTCGGAGTAGCTGACAAGGAAGAAAATGGGGAAGCAGCAGACGTATTAGCAAAGCCGCTGCCCGGAGGGATCTAAGTCGTGTGTTAGTCGCCTTGATGATTGATATAAACTCTGCTGATTGAACACCCACCTTTGTCTGAGTCTCCTTCGCTGGCTCGGATACGTGATCGGTGTCGCGTGGCCGTTTTGGATCACGCTCTTCGCCTGCTACACTGGCCCCAGAAATCGAGATAGAAGCACTAGGAGCATCGCCGCTTCTGGTCTGATCAAGCGGGCGCTTGTTCTTGGGGCTCAGCATTGTTGCTGCATTGGTTGTATCCACGGCTTCTGGTGTTTGTGGTCGATCAGCGCTTGGTTGCTGAGGTTTAGCTGCTTCCTCGAGACCTTCCTGCTCCGGTATCCGGGGGATTGGGCTCTTCGACGCAGCCTGACTGTCGACGTCTGAATCCTTGGGGCTAGTGACATCCCGCGACTTCTTGCGAGCATGGTGCTCGAGCACCTTCTTCTCTTGCGGCTTATCTGTCTCGTCCTCAAAGTCCTCGCGGCTGCGCTTGCGACGTAATCGCCCTCGGCTGCTCTCCGATTCTGATGTGTTTGTGTCGACTGCAACGTCGGTTCCATTTGGAGCGTCCGTCATGGGATCCTGGACTGCCTGTGTCTTGTCCGACGGCGGTAGCGTATCGAGCGTGGTTTCTTTCAGGTTTTCCCTGACTTGCCTTCCTTCACTATCACTACTCTTGTCGCTTCGGGCCGGAGAAGTAGGCTGCGGCGGTTTGGAGGCGGTATCTTCGCCTCGATCCATGGTCGCGTGGAAAGTGTGTGTTCGTCAGATCTCGAGTTGTTTCGGTCTAGAGGTCATGCGAGAGTGTCTGCGCGGTCCGCGGTGTAGTAAGTGGGGTTCGAGATCGAGGTCCCAACTCGTGCGGTATCGGTGGTGGAGGCCTCACAAGCTCACTCTAACTTTGATCGCGATCGACGGTGATGATAGCAGTAGCTCCAAGTATGGTAGTCACAAACAATTCGCAGTGCAAGTGCCTACTCCAATGTTCGAGAGTGGTGAGAAGAGCGGTTGGCGGTTGGCGATTGGCGATTGGCGGTGGGTAATGGAGCTTTGTTGAAAACGATCGGCGGCAAGGCGATCGGGGCGGATCGAGAGTGATGAGAATAGGCGATTCGAAAGACGATAGCGTATGCTGAGAGCGAGAGTGTTGATAGTTCCTCTGGTCAAGCTGATCGCAGATTGTAGATCGTAGAGAGGTAAAGGAGCTGGATGTAGGTAGGTGTAATTAGAATGTTGATTTTGCTGGTGGAGTCTGGCGAGGTCAAAGCGGCGTGTGAGGGACAGCGGGCGGGTATTGCTGGTGTTGGCGGAGAACAACACTAGGGAAGTAACCTTGTAACTACTCACTCAAGTTGTAGTACGAGCAAGTACAAGACTACATATAAGACTATGACAAGGCCAGTACGGTCCCCAGGTTAAGCTGTGCTTATGCTTTGTGCTGCACACACAACAATCTTGGATATGTTTGTGCGCAGCTTGCCTTTGTTCCAGAGGCCTTCTAATGGGCTACACGACACGCGAGACTCTGATCCAATTTCAGGAGGCGCGCAAGGTTTCCGCAGGTTGTGGCGGCGCCAGAGGAGGAAGTTGGAGTGATGCGTTGTCCGATGTTGTGCTGTAGTGTCTTGTTGGCGGCGGCAGCAGCAGCGGCTGAAAAACCAATGACGAGATGAAATAATGGGTGGACTCAGGTACTTCTCTAATTACTGGGTAGCAATCCTACGCAATTGGACTACCATTGATTTAATTACTTCTATTACCTCCCACCTCCTACATCTCTACATATATCAACTTCAAGCTACCTATACTATGCTCTTGCTATTGTAGAGAACAACAATGGGATGAACAAATAGTATCGAGGCAATGTATTGTTATACGTCGAAGTATGCATCTCAAATGCATAACACCCATATACCTATGGTACATCTAGGTAAATACGATGTTGCCATAGAGCATACACACTTGGTATGAAGCTTATCTCCACATTCTCTTCACAATAATTATCACATCCATCTATTGGTTCCAGAGTCAGTTTGCCGAATGGGTCAAATTGTTATTTTGGTCGCGTACGAAATGTGTCATTTCATCCCTCTACGCTGCAGCTCTCTGCCGACCTGAGCCAATCTTGGTATCTATGCTCCACCAATCTAAGGAGGGAACTGTGTTTGACTTGGAGTTTTCGGTTTGGCACCATCCGATGGTCGACCATAGCTTTATGATTCACCATGCGTCCGGAAAAAGAATAAAAGAAAGAAAAAAGCAAAACAAGAGGCCATCTGGGCCATCTGGGAGAAACAACAAGACTGCTACATGGCATATGGTGTTACAATATCGGAAACATCCAACGCACGGCTGAACGATGCAGGGCAAAGCGATTGCCTGCACGAACTAACTGATGAAACAGATGCAGCCCAGCGCAATATAGAAAACAAACAGTGGGTATACGGCTATTCCTACGCGATTCCTCACCACCCCTGATCCGCCCATGATGCTGATGCCGGCCGCCAACGACCAGGCTACGAGTACGAGATAGATTGGTATTCTGGGGATGGGGTGCAGGCCGACGGCGCTCAAGGCAGACGCAATGACGAGCGGGAAGAGTGTGTAGCCGATGATGGATATGGACTGGAAAAATGCGCTGTGATAGTCAGTTTTGAGCTCGTGAATTTATCGATCGGAGTCGAATGCGGTAGCCACTTACATATTTCCGCCTAATAACTTGATCTGCAGCGTAACAACAGCCTCTCCTATCCACACCATTGCGAAAACACCAGAGAAGACCAAATCCTTCTGGGAGTCTTGGGCGCGTCCTCGGGATAGGAACAGACTGAGGAGCAGGCAGAAAATGAGAGGTCCCCAAAGGTCCCAATCGCGAAGGCCCTCGCTCATGCCTCCCTGCAGAATCACGTCGGCATCCGGCCACCTGCCAGCGAGGGCTCTAAGACCGCCGCCGAAGCCATCTGCCTCACCGCGCTCAGCAGCGCCAATGCCTCCACCACGCTGCATCATGCCGCCGAGGATATATTTAGGCCAGAGAACTTGCTTCATCTTCTCCCAAATGGCAATCAGATCTCGCGACAGGGTTTCCCATACCGTCTCATCGATAGTGTTTGTCGGCGCGCGGCGGTCCTCTCCCCCAACGGCGGAGGTGAGGTAGGACTGTGTGTTTGCATTAGAACCCGACCGAGATTGGATATTGCCTGTGAGGGGAGCGCGGTCGGAGGTGGGTTGGAGAGGGTCATCGAGGTCGTCGAGGGTAGCTGTAGCAGTGGATGCGGTCAATAGATGTAGAAGGGAGAGTTATAGGAATGATGGGATAAGGGATTGTATATTTGTGGGGGGTATGAATAGGATAGTGTACAAGTATAGGTGCATACATACCATCATCTGGATCTATGAGGTCGCGCTCGACAGCATCATTGTCATATGGATTGCTGGGGTCAGAGGAGCTCGGCATCATGGCCGCCATGATGGAGAGAGATGGATGGGGGTATGAGGTGTGAAGACAGGGAAGAGATCCGGAATTGGGGTGTGATTATTGGTGGGAATGGTTTGAGTGAATTGAGTGAATGAATGGCTGAATCGGGGAGGCGACTCGCGATAGTGTGGAAAGCTACCTAGGAAGGTAGTAGGTGGATAGATGAGGCTCTTCTGCTAGTATGTAGATGGGATTACGTGTAGGATAGGTGGATGGGTTTACGGCCTATTGCCTATACGGTAGTTACGGGCTTGGCTTGGACAGGCCAGATTGTCACATACGAACCACGAGGTACCTGTTGGCAGGGACATCACAGGGACAGTACATGGGCGGTTCGGCTGCCGAAAGGAGTAAAGATGCCGCCCGAAATCCCCTTCCAAAGCTTAATGCTCAAGAGATTGTAGGGCTTCAACCTTTCCCCTGCCAGTCCAGTTGAGGGAAACTTAACAGTAATCCATTAGATTGACTGGGTCTGGTACACCTTCCCACTGGCTAGAGCATCGGATCATTTTTGGGTCTCGGGGTATCTTTAGGATATCAATTTCTTCCTTTTTGCCTACCATTTCTGCCATTCCTGCCATGTGCCTGTCCCAAAGGACATCAACATCCGCCTCCGCCGCCGCCGCCGCCGCCGCCCACCGACTGTCTCCTCCGCTACCAATCTACATAGCATACACAGACAGTACCAGTACCATGCCATGCCATGCCACCCCCACCAAAGCCCACCAAACCCACCCATACAACCACAATGCGTCACTTCCGCCAACCCACCACTAATAACTTTTCTCCTTCTACTCCTGTCTTTCACTCCTCTTCTACTTCTAGATATATTTATATGTAACATAGACCCCAGTCCACCTGTCTTTCATATAAACTCAATTACCCATCTCCCCTAAACCATGTCTTCCTCCATGCGTCCGCTCCGTCGCTAAGCATCCTAAGCATCAATACCTAGACCATCCTGCATAGCTTCCGCTACGGTTACAGTTACACTTCCAGTTACGGCTCACGCTCCCACTTTCCCTTTTCCCTCCTCTTCCTATTTTCTCTTCGACTACCTATCCCGGTAGTTCCCAATTGAATTAAATATCCTCTTCTCTCTCTCTTCTTTCCTGGTCCAACTATCGCCTGCGATCCTGCCTCCTTTCTCGGCAACTCCGCACTCCCCCCGCAAACGCCATGTCTGAACCAATCCTCAACGACATCTCCCACCGCCGTCTCAATCTCCTCCGAGGCAGCTGGGTCCTCGTCTCCCCCCACCGCAACAAGCGGCCATGGCAGTACGTCTCAAAGATTTCCTTCTTTCCTCCCTGCGTCCTCTCTTTCTATGTATCCTGTCCTTCTGGGACTTTGGCAATTCCACATTGCCCCCCGCTCCAGGGATCCCTACTAGATTCACCAAGTTCTTCCCCAGCTAATCGGTACGCTCAGAGGTCTTCAAGAATCGCCGTCCAGAACCACGCTGCCCGAGTATGATCCAAAAGTACGTCTGGAGTCTCACGAGTCTGCCAACCAAAGTCACACGTCCCTGACCAATGCCAGTGCTATCTCTGCCCAAGCAACACTCGCGCCAATGGGGAGATAAACCCAAAGTTCGACCGCACCTTTGTTTTCGTAAACGATTATAGTGCAGTCAAGGAAGACCAAGAAGAATATCACCCAGAACGAAAAGAGAGCAGCCTAGCAACCCGATTGCTTCAAGCCGAGGCTGTTACAGGCAAATGCTATGTTATAACATTTTCCCCATCTCACCACCTCACACTCGCCGATATGACCCCGGCGCAAATCCTACCCATCATCGAGACCTGGACAAGTATTTATACGACACACTTGAGCCCCAAATCTCCTCTGGCTCAGATTGCCAGTTCGATAACACTTCCACCAGAGAGCCGCGAACATGTTGTGCAGCCAAGCGCCCAGTATCGTTACATGCAGATCTTTGAGAACAAGGGAACTACCATGGGCTGCTCCAACCCTCATCCCCACGGCCAGATCTGGACCACCACTTCTCTGCCCGAGGAGCCAAGCATAGAGATTCAGCAATTCCAGAAATACAACAAGGAACACGGAGGTGCCCATCTGCTTACCGATTATGCGGAATTAGAATCGAATGAGAAAGAGCGAACAGTCTTCGAGAACAAATCCTTTTGGGCAGGTGTACCTTACTGGGCCGTGTGGCCTTTCGAGATCATGATTGTGAGCCGGCAGCACAAGCGTGCTCTTGTCGACTTTGACGACAGCGAGCGGGCGGAGCTAGCTGAAGCCATTGCAGAAGTGACAAGACGTTACGACAACCTCTTCGAGACACAATTCCCCTACAGTGAGTCGCTCTACATATTTTGTAATGCTAAGTATCACCATCTAACACAGCACGCGCAGGTATGGGATTGCACCAAGCCCCACTGGAAGGGACGCCGGAAGAAATCGAGGCCAGTCATTTCCACATTCATTTCTACCCTCCGTTGTTGCGTAGTGCGACAGTGCGGAAGTTCCAGGTGGGCTACGAGATGTTGGCCGAGCCTCAGCGTGACATTACCCCCGAGCAGGCTGCTGAGCGTCTTCGAGCTTGCGGCGGCGAGCTCTACCGGCGCAAGCTATAAGGATAATTTCACTTCGAAGAGTGTACCGGGTTTTATTCACTTCACTGTACATCTTTTGGCAGTTCTTGTGCGTAAGTGCATATGGGTGCATGGACAAAGTGGACAGGGAAAGCGTTGTTGCAGGTGGAGCGTTACATTTTGGGACGGTTACTATTTGCCAATAGAGAGATGGATTACATCCGCGGGGGAAGCCAATATACCCAGATCGACGAGCTGGAAAATGTCATTTCAAGGGACGTTAGGGATCATCGCTTGCATAGACAGTAGAAAAATCACGAAAGTGCCAGTCATACTCTGATACAGTCATGCCTTCTGACGCTTCCAATTCTCGAACGAGCAGTCCTCCCGCCGAGGAGGCATGCCATGTGCGCACATATCACGCAAGCAAGGCAGAATACTGAGATTATTTTTGTAAACGTCGTCTTCCCCGCACTTTTCTTTTTTCCCTATACAATTGCCGGCATTTTGCAGGTTGCGGGGGTCACGTAACGAACGGCCTTGTGACGATGTAGACATCTGTTTGGGATGGGTGTGCGTCCGGCCGGTTTGCCTGGTTATTCGCAAACCCAAAAAAAATAAGGGACGAAAATAGCACTGCCATCGCGACCCTCTGGTTTCCCCGTGCGCGCTCATGAGCCAGCCATGTATAACCAACACCGTGTTGTGAACAAGTGAATTAGGTACCCTCTACAGGCAATCAAGGCACGCGAGTACGCCGATGTGTATTCCCTCCCAATATCATACAATCCATCCATTTTTCCCTCCCTCTCTTCCTCCATTACCCTTCCACCTCCCCCAACCTCAGCCTTCCTATACCCATACCATATCCTCACAACATCCTCACCCCATGAAAACCCCTTAACTCGACCCAACATACCACCCCCACTGCCTCCACATCCAAACCAAACTCACACTACTCACCAACCCGGGACCCGCAAGCCCCGCATCAAACCTACACGTCCCAAACACCAGCCACTCGCTCACAAAGTGCGCGAACGCCACGCCGTACGTCCAGAACGCGAGCTCGTAGATGCGGCGGTCGGTCACGTTGTACGCGGCGTAGAGGCGGACGACGGCGGAGAGGAACGTCCAGGTGCCGAAGGTGCGGGCGGAGAGGGGGGTCACGGGCGAGGGGCCACGGCGGCCGCCGGCGTAGACGCGCTGGGTGGGCCGGAGCGAGATGTAGGCTTGGAGGGAGTTGGTAACGGCGATTACGGAGACCTGTTGGGGGTGGGTGGATTGTTAGTTTGGAGGAACAGGGAGGGGAATGGGAGGGAGGGGAGGAGGGAGAGGGTACCATGAGGAGCCATTTTGGGAGGAGGCCGTCTCCCGGGGGGAGGTAGGATGTTATGTGTGATGCCATTGGGGCGGAATGGGATTGATTTCCGTGGGCGAAGGTGTTCACGTTGTGTGGGTGTGTGGTTGTTTGGTCGTTGGTGGTGGTGACGAAGGGGAAATGGAAATGTTTAAAGTCAGTTAACTATGTCCTGACATTTGATAGTAGCTGAGCTAGGGTCAGTTGCGAATGGTACAGAAATTATAAAGGTGCGGCGAACCGTGCGCGCTACAATGGCTTGGGACTTTAGAAGGCCTTGAATCTTACTCGTACGGTAGGTAATGGTACGGCGTACGCTGGGCCTTCTTTTTTCTTTTTATGGGGAGAGTGCGGCGTGGTGGTAGCATTCACCAAATGTAGAAAGGGACGTTACTATATGGGGAATTATCATATGGAAGGGTTCTATTGTCTAGAGCGAGGACGATTGGGGGTCGGCGTGTCTGAGAATACCAGAGACTAGCAGTTTGTGGCACCCAATAATTGCAATAACGCACTATGCATCGTCGAGATGTATTACTGGTATGTGTACCCGAATCGATGGATGAGTATGTGATATCACTGCACCGGCCTCAAAAATTGCAACGAACAGGTCAAACGCTTCTTATCACTGTAAAGTAAAATCCATTTTGAACGTCGTCAACGGTAGAACATCACGTCGACGCAGCACAGCAGTGTGTGTCCTTGTTCTTTTGAACTGCCTTAGCGGCCATTTTTTCGCCTGCTAGGGACTTTCATTTGATCATAGACTGCAGAAACATACATGGCCCTTGGGACTCCGATTTCCTGAACCCACATGCAGAATGTGACCATCTTTTTCTTATTCCTGACGTGATCCGTACCTGCGCCTCTTCCTGTCCTGTCCTCAAACGCTTTTCATCCCTGACATCTAGAACTTGGTGAACGACTTAACGGCCTTGCCAGTTCGGGGAAGGACGCGGAGGACGTTGAAGCGGACGGTCTTGCTGAGGGGCCTGCACTGGCCAACGACGACCTGGTCACCGGGCTCGACACGGAAAGCAGGGCTAACGTGAGCGGCGAGGTTCTTGTGACGCTTCTCGTAACGGGAGTACTTGCGGACGAAGTGGAGGTATTCACGGCGGATGATGAGAGTACCTAGAAGATCGGTCAATATCGCTAACACACTAACGCGCACATTTCGAGATATCGCAATTGCGGTCGAAATTCGAGCTGGGGAGTGCGGAAGACGTACGGTGCATCTTGGTGGACACAACGGTTCCGGTCAAAATACGTCCACGGATGGAGACCAACCCAGTGAAGGGGCACTTCTTGTCGATGTAGGATCCATCAATGGCGGTCTTGGGCGTACGGAAGCCAAGTCCAACGTCCTTATACCATCTTCTGGTGCGGGTGTTCTTGCGGGGACCGCCGACCTTGTGGTTGTGGAAGATGTGAGGCTGTACAAGTTGAATTAGCAAACGTTCCTGCGATTCGAGTCGCGATGGCGATGGCGAGTGTGATGTACCTGCTTCTGGAAAGCGCGCTCCGACTGGACTCTGTTCATTCCATTAGCGACATGTCTGAGAAGGTATCGAGATAGATTCTATGCGTACGTGAGCTCGGTAGCCATGGTTGCGGGCGATGGTGTTGTCGTCTGAGAGATTCGCTGTTGTCGATTGATTTTTGCTTAAAGAATAAGCGAATGTGGTGGTGCCAAGTGCTGGGTGACTAATCGGATATTTTAGTGTTGTGTGGGCGGACTTAGCCAATCAGCAGCTGTTTTGACGAACAGGGATTGTGGCCGCGAATCCCCCATCAAAACTTCCGTCTCATCATTCTGCAAGTCGCTACGGTACGACTGTTGGTACACAAGTGCACTACACTATGGCTTCTTTCGCCAACTTGACAGATACAATCGGCATCCATATCGATGCCAAGTCTCCTGCACTCCAAGCAGCTGCTAGCATCCTCCTGCTAGCTGGTGCTATCTCCATCGTCCGCCCATTCTTGAGCTTCGTTCGCGTGGTGCTCAGCTTGTTTGTCCTGCCAGGACAATCCGTATGTTGTCCTCGAATGGCAGAGCTGTCTGTCAAGGCTTGTGATATCTTTAAGCTAACAATTGATTCAGCTCACAAAATTCGGTCCCCGCGGATCTTGGGCCTTGATCACAGGAGCTTCGGATGGCATTGGAAAGGAGTTTGCGTTATCACTCGCCGCAAAGGGCTACAACCTCGTTCTCGTCTCCCGAACTGCCTCGAAGCTCGACTCGCTCGCATCCGACATTTCCGCCAAATATGGCCCTAAGATCGCTACGAAGACTTTCGCTATGGACTTCTCCCAGAACAAGGATACCGACTATAGCCAGTTGAAGAAGCTCGTTGATGGGCTTGACATTAGCATCCTGATCAACAATGTTGGTCTTAGCCACTCGATTCCAGTTCCATTCGTAGAGACAACTCAGCAGGAGATGACGGACATCATTATGATCAACTGCCTCGCCACTCTTCGCACGACCCAGCTTATCACGCCTGGTATGATCTCCCGCAAACGTGGATTGGTCCTAACGATGGCTTCATTTGGTGGGGCCTTCCCAACCCCTCTACTTGCCACATACTCCGGCAGCAAAGCCTTCTTGCAGCAATGGTCGACAGCTCTAGGTTCTGAGTTGAGCCCTCACGGTGTCACTGTCCAGTGTGTCCAATCGCATCTCGTTACCACCGCCATGTCGAAGATTCGAAAGAGCTCTTTGTTGGTACCCAACCCCAGGCAATTCGTCAACGCTGTTTTGGGAAAGATTGGTCGTCACGGTGGTGCGCAGGGCATTGCATTTACAAGCACACCCTACTGGAGTCACGGAATGATGCACTGGTTCCTTTCCACTTTCGTCGGCGAACGATCGGACCTCTTGGTGAAGATCAACCGCGGCATGCACGAGGATATCCGAAAGAGGGCGCTTAGGAAGGCTGCCAGGGATGCGAAGAAGCAGTAATGGTCTTGTACTATCCATCAACTGTATGCTGGTGTGGAAATGAATAGAGTAGATATAGTCTTAGCATTTTCATGTAAAGTAATATAAAATAATGTTTGATGTGCCATACTCTCTCCTACTCTACAGATTTGTGCGAGCAATCATCATTCGGAAAAGTGCGTTCCACAATCAGACGATGATGCCACCCATTCACTTCATAAACTGAGAGTTTCTTCGCGTTGTAATGAGTTCTTTGTGGCACTCAATACTCCTGACTACCCTACTGTGACTGCCAACTATCTCGCCTCGCTTAGATGGATAGGAGAATAGCTATTTGCAGGTATTGGTAAATCAGCCTATATTGCCTTTGGAAACTTGATTGACAAGGGGAATTGCTCTCGTCAAAGATCCTTCCAACATCACTTCATCGGCCTTCCCCTATGCGATATGTGCTCGGTTGGATGTTCTGCTTGGTGGATAGAACAATGGTTTACACCACACATTTCATGTATTTTATTTATAGCCTCATATTCCGTACTAACCACTAGCGAGTCAGCAGAATGGTTCAAACAGAGCATGCATGAGCCAGAATTGTCTTTGCTGGGAAGGCATCGTTCCCTGAACAATCACATGATATAAACGGTTATATTAGAATGGTGAACGCATTGTATTATTGATTATTATGCTCCTTTTAGCTGGTAGCCGAGCTCACAGGCAACGTCACTGGCGTTGCGCTCGCTGATGGAGTTGCACTAGGAGTAGGTGTACCGCCGCCACCATTCTTCTTCTGAACCACGGCCTGGACAACTTGTCCTGCCGTGTTGAAGACAATGTCGACCAGGGCATTAAGTGGCTCGTATGAGAAAGTCTTCTGGATGAGACCGCTCGAGAGGTTCTTGTCGTCGCCGACTTGAGTCATGTTCTGCTTGTAGTTTCCAACGATGGTGGAGAGGGCTCCAGTTGCGCCGCCGACGACTTCCTGGACAATGTTTCCAAGGTTGTCGACGAGGAAGTTGAGGGTCGTTCCGCCCTGAGTGACGGATCCAAGGAGACCGTCGACAGCACCAATAACGTCGCCGACCAAGTCGGTGACATTGTTGATGAGTCCGATCAGAAGGGGGTTGAGGTCCAGCGATTCAAAGACACGCTCCACAATATCCACGAGATGACCGAGTCTGACGATCAACTCTAGGTTGACATCGACGTCTGCAATCGTAACATTGATCTTTTGAACAGCGACCTGGACTCCAGCGTTGACTTGAACGAGGCCTGCAACCTTGGCGTTCAAGTTGATGTCGGCTTGCAGCTGTTCGACGCCGAGTTCAATGCGGCCAACGTGAAGCTCCGGCACGTTTAGGTAGACATCTGGAGGTGTTGATGTGCTAACCTGAGGTGGAGCTGTTGGTGTGCCAGGCGTTCCGCTTGGAGGAGCTTGTGAGGTTTCTGATGGAATTTCTGATGTGGGTGAGGCGGTAGCAGTTTGTGCCAAAATTTGTGTCGAGAAGGCGACAATGAGGAAGACACACAGGAAGATCCTGCGGAACAAAAGAATGTTTGACATGATTGCGAGTTCAAAAGAGCGACAACAACAAAAAAAATATTGTTAAGGAGCTGCGAGCATCCCAAACCAAGGGGAGCGTTCGCGAAGATATGGCCTGGCCATTTCCAAGCTTGTCGCCCACTTGTGATGGGCAAAACGTGTTTGCCATGAACTCATTTCGGATAAAACATCAATGCAGCCGCTGTCAGGGTATATTCCAAGGCGCATTCAACGCCATGCAATGGGATTCCCAGGATCAAGGTCTTAAAAATGATGGAATTCACTCTAGTGTGCAACAAATTCGATCAGCAAATCTTATCGCGACATCACATTGGTCTCCTTAATCAATTTTCGTCTGCCTTTCTGCCAGTACGTTTCCTTGAATTTTAATGCATCCATGCACGCGATCATGTAGACTCAAAACGTTTTTGTCAACGCTCATCCCCCACAAGTTGATGTAGGGCTTATTCCTCACAGCTCATGCTTTCGCTGCGTTGCCATTCTTTTCTGAACATTCCTTCAAGCTGCGTCAAGATCTAAACTTTGGACATCAATTGCACACATCACTTTCGTTACAATGAAACTCACACTCTCTCTTCTCCCGCTTGCTTTCTTGCCATTGTCTACCTTTGGACAAGGGATATCGGATGATGATGGCTACTCTGGATACAAATTAGATATCCGTCAAGACAACGATCCCCTCGCCGTTGTGTACGAAACAGAAAACACCAACAACAATGTCTCATCGTCGGTACCAGAGCCCGACGTGTTCTTGAATGCCTCAGTCCACGTTGGAGAAATCAACATTGAGGTCCAGAACCTGACCGCAAAGATCAACCTCGATGCTCAAGTTCTTCAACTGTTGCAATTCAACGCCGGCGTCGATCTCAGCATCGACCGCGTCTTCTTGCTTATCCAAAACGTCACCGCAAAAGTCCTGCTGGAGGCCCGCCTCGCAAACCTCGTTTTGATGATCAACGACACATTGAACTCCATCGACCTGAACCCCATCATCGCAGAGCTCGGAAGCGGTCTCGGAACGATTATCAACGAGACCGGCGAGCTGATCGGTGGCTTGGAAGCCGAGGAGGCTACTGCGAAGAACAAGCGTGGCATCGATCTGATGCAATTCCAGCTCGAGAGCAACATTCTCTACTCAGTGAATGATTACTCCGGCAACACGCACACCAATCGCATTCTTGCACAGAACGGCGATATTGTCGAGCAGACCCTTGACAACAACGGCCGCATTCAAGCAACGAGGAACGTTGGTAGTTACCTCCAAGACATGCGATTCAACGGTTTTAATCAGACCGTCACGTACAAGGGTCAAGAGGTGTGGGAAGAAGAGTATGTGTATGAACCTTTCCCAGGCCTAATGGCTATCTCTGGAATCTTCCTCGACAAAGACAGTGGAGAGGTTGTTGGCGCCCAGCTCCTGGCTGAGGCGAGGGGAGGTGGTTCTTCGTCGATATCAGCAAGCGAAGAGCTGAAGTCGTAGTTGCATGGTGTTTTCCATATCCTGTAGATGCAAATAAAACCAATTTCTAATGTAATCGTCTGAAGATCTTTTGAAGAGTACGGAGACATACATACACTGGCTCGCGCTGAAAATGGCCGAGACTTTAGGATCTCCATCGACAGGCATGGAGAGTGGGGGATGAACATGTGTGCCGTTGTCGGCAGTCGTGAGCACGGTGCGCGTGCTTGTTCTCAGGGGGATCTGCACATGGTAAATGCCTTGCCAACTTGTTACATTATAGAACAAGGATTGTGCCTTTTAATGTTCAACCTGATTCAAGTTTCTTCGCATATTTACGAGCACCAGTCATGGGATGAATATAATTGCATTAAGCTAAGACTAAACAATGGTTACAATTAGATGCTTAGTTTCTGTGTAGATTTGATGAATTTCATAAAATACGAAGACATCAGAGAAGCAATGTTGTCTCTTATTGTTACAAGAATTGCGGTTGATGCATTGGGACGGCGGGACGGGATTGGTCTGACGGTCTCTGAGCTAACTATAACAGGTAATTACCCCGGACCATGGCCCAGCACTTAATCATGGTAACGGTAACGGCAACGGTAATGTCTATGAGACATGGAAAGGCATCGTCTCATTGTCTCGCAGCTCTGGCTGTTGACATGCTGAGCAACCCCCTCAGATTTGGGATCAGTGTCAAGTATACACAACGTTCACTATTGCTTTGAGTGAACCAACCTTTCGCCCACGGAAACATTGAATGAATATACTAATGAGATGAACGAAAACCAAACTCTTAGCAATTAATGCTCGTTCTCATCCTGCTATATCACCATAGCATCGCCGTAAATTCACGTTTTCGTGTAGTTTGGAGAGGCTGAACACTGTCTTCCAGCACGGATAGATCAAACACAACGTTCATCTCATCATAGCAAATCGCCTGGAAAATCCGACAAGACTTTGCAGTATTCCTAAATGTTTTCTCTCAAACTAAACTAGGTACTAGAGGTAGATGTCCTCGTGGAAACGCCCTTCAGATCTCTTGGGAGCATAAAGACTCTCCAGACTCGTAGGGAGAAATTATGAGAAAGGGAACATCTAATCAGCTTCAGCTTAGAGAGGTCTCAAAATTGATTCGGTTTTGCCGGTCTATTAGAATTAAATCACGATCTTTGAATTCTTTCAAATATACTGTTCATTGTGCTTTTAACAACTTTACGGACAATGCTCTGGTTCTGTTGGATTGGTAGGATTTTTTATAATTTCTTTTAAAAGCTCTAGATCTACAATGGCAGTTTAACATCTTCTTCTAAGTTTGAAAAGAGTTGTATCTATTGAAAGTAATTAAAAATAAGTAGTGAACCAAAAATCAGGAACACGAACCAAGTACAACACCCTATGAGATCACAAAGCCGCCAAAAATGCTTGTCTAAGCTTCTCTTGAGTCGAACAATTTCTATTTCTCATTGTTTTCGTCTACTCTTGCTGCCAGTACTCCCATTCTAGGTGACGATGTATCTCTCCGTCGACTTAGGTTGGGGGTTTTGCTGCGTGAAATTTAGCTTCACCAGGTTTTAACGAATATTTGTTAATTAGAAAAACTATGGTGACGTTGCATTTAGATTGTTTTGGAAGTGGGTTCTTTTGATAATGATTTTAGTAGTATTTAGATTCTTATGAATTTAAGCCCAATATTCAGAATTGTAACAAGACATGATAAGCCACCCACCTAGGTAAAAATAAATAGATATGAGACACAACCAACAATCGAGTTAACTTTGACACTATAACAAGCAGGACCTTGAGATTGTACGAAGGACAGATTAACGTTACCAATAGAGACGATATTGTCAAGGGCTGTGGATGGAATGTCATGATCACGTCCTTTTCAGAGGCTGAGATCCTAGCAGAATACAACCACAAAGCTTTATATCTATACTGAACTATCGGAGCACTTCATTATTGCTTTGTGTTCACATTAGATGGCAATTGGTAGTTGGGACGATTTGTGATGTGGAACTATCTTCATGATTTGAATTGGTATATATAAACATGCAACCAGGGCTCTCACCCTCGCGGCCAAAGTGAGGTACATGGAATAAGAGCTCGGATTTCCACCAAGCAGTTTTTCAATCCGCCACTAATCTTCGACTTTTGCTACAAAGAGAATGCGGACATTGCGGATGACATCCTTAGTTGCCGCCACCAGAGATGGTAGCATCGAAGTCGACAGCGGTGCTAGCCTGACCGGCGTTCTTGGTGTCGGTGGCGATGTTGTTGTTGAGTTTCTTGAGCTCGTCTGCGAGCTTGGCGGAGACGTCCTCGCCGTTGGCCTGCTTGGACTCGAGCTGGATCTTGGTGGCCATGAGCTTGAGGACCTTGTTCTTGATCTTGCCATTCTGGAGAGCGGTGGCGGCATCGCCGCTTGCGGCCTCGATCTGGGTGTTGAAGGCCTCCTTCTCGGCATCGTTGGCGACGTTGTTGACCTCAGCGAGGAACTTCACGTCGGCGGGGTCGATGTTGCCGGGGTTGTTGAGGTCGAGCGCAGAGAAGGCGGCAAGGGCCTCTGCCTCTGCGTTTCCGGCGGTTCCTCCAGAGATCTGGATGTCATTGAAGGTGGTGTCGGCGAGGACGGGGCCGTTCTGGCGCCTGATGGCGGCGGGCGCAGCGAGTGCGAGGGCACCGAAGGTGATGGCTGTGGCGATGGAGAAACGCATAGTGATAGTTGTGGTATAATATGATTTAGGGTGAAGGATTGGAATAATATGCGTTTGTAAGGAAGGGATTGTAGTGAGTAAACAAACAGACCGGCTGAAAGATAAATATTATGCGAAGAAACAAAGCAGCGTCAAGCTGGTGAAGATGTAGAGAATGATTGAAGTGGTGAGTGACTGAAGTGATGAGAGAAGATTTGACTGTCCATCGTGAAGTATTATATATACCAATTATTGATGACACTTCGTCGAACGGAGCATTGGTAGAATGGCGCGCGGTTGCGCTCTGAAGCAAGCTAGAAGGCGGGAGCGAACTTGCTACCATCGCACTCGGTTCTAGCGGTATGTCTCCAGCTCCCACAGGATGCAATACCCGCTAAACTGTCGTGCGCAAGTATCAGATGGCCTGAGGGCAGACATCAGGAACCCCAGCGGTGAATGGTACACAAGATTCTCCACGTCTAAGAAGCGTGCGGCGAAATATTGCAGACACGAGATGCCGCAAGACATGGGTGGTGATCGCCCTTGGCGTCACTAACGTGTATAACATTGGGCGACGAAGTACACATTGGGATTCTGAAACCAGTGTCTCTGGGAGGAGCCCGGAGCACAGGCTGGCAGGCATTCGAACATGGAGTCACTCCTACTTTTTCCTAACTGGGGTTGTAGGCGGCCCTGTCGAGATGAATTGATGCACGCCATTCTGGATTCTCTCGGAGGGTGGAACCGAGAGGCTGTCACAACGTTGCCGTTACAGGCGTTTTACATGTATCATCGCATAGTGGGTACCTATAAGCTCCTTGGCATCAACGGAGAACATGGATTATTGAGCTTATTTTCAGCGCGCGCGATGGTGCATCTTGTGACCAGAGTGAGCGCTGCAAGACTTCAAGGGAACCATCGCCGTTGAGGTTGTGTCAAATATTCGATCTGGGAGTCAGTGGGGCTGTTTAGTTCAGTTTTGCATAGTTTCGACCCAGGACGACACCGCATGAACAGCGCCTATGTCGACATCCCTATTGAATATCCGCAAAAAGGGATATCCAGAATGTCCCATTTCTGTCCACCAGGACGGGAACGAGGCGATGGTGAGGGTCTCAGGGTGCTGAAGGGCTAGTTGCCATGCTGGATCTCAACCTTGCCGGTATTTCGACGAAGTAAGAGCGAGATGAGATCCCCTTCCTAGACTGTTGAATACAGCGGCATTGTTCACTGCCTTGGGGGAAATTACAGCCGACGTCAAGACAAAGACCGCTTGCACGGGATACTGGTAATGTTTTCGGGGGTAGTTTTCAGATCGGGAGAACTCCTGAATGAGACTTCATTGTATCCTCCTAGTCAGGACTCTTTCCATCGGCCCAACTGGGCACGACACCTTTGCACACTTTGACATAGGCATCCCATCTGGTCATGAAATCGGCCCCGTCTTTGTGAGCCTGCTCTTTAACCTGCTTCCGCCACTCCTCCACGACCCCTTCCGTGGTCCAAAACATAGTCCACTGCCCTCCTGGTAGATTCCACATGCCCACCGCTCGCTCGAAATACCACTTATTAACTGGGTTGTTGGTCCGACTTCGCCATACTACACCATTAGGGAAGCAACTCCTGGTCAGTGCTCCCCAGACAATGTCTGCAACGCCACCGGAGCCCTGGGATTGTGTGAGCACAGCAAATTTGTCTAAGTAGGGTATCCAAGTCGGATGGTCGAGCCCTGGTGTAAATTCTGCACCTGGATGGCGTGCGGGTTCCCATGTGCATATAGCACCACCCTCGTAATTGCCTACGATTATGATACCGGCGACACGACCTCGAATGCGCTGGAGATAATGCTCGGCATCTAGCTTACGGCGAAAAGAGTCTTCAATGAGATGTACAAGGCGAGGAAAGTCGATGCGCGGATCTGTCCCAAGTTCAATGCTGGGTTCTAAAGATGAAGGGGGCCTCCAAGGTCCACTCGTTCTGGGGTCGGGTATCATGGTAAGGGGAATGCCCTTTTTAAGAAATGTGGACGGATTCGGCGCTGTCGATGCTAATGGCCGGTTGACTAGAGGACTGGGTAGTGATGACGATATCATGGGCTTGTCGGTGAGCAGATTATGGATGAGTGGATTTTTCGAACGCCTGGTACGAACACCTTCAGAAGGCTCGCTCAATTGTGCGACCTGTGATGATATGGCGGCCTCAGCAGGAGTGATGATGATCGCTGATGATGATGGGGGCAATAATTGCAGGGCTCGTTGGACAGCGTCCAGATTCTTGATGTGACGTTTGGCGCTCAGCCCCGCCGGTATGCGTTTCGGAGTTGAGCCGGCCACATTGGCAATCTGGGTCTCAGCAATTCTTGAAGATATATTGCTGCTGCCAAAATAGGATTGGCGCTGTTCTCCGGATGTGGACATCAGCTGTAATCGACGTAAATCATTTTGCACATCGTGATATTCTGCCTCGAGATTGATAAAGACATGAGCGCCATCGGGCCTTGTTTCTGACGGTATACCACCTAGGGGATCCAGAATGATGATACGATCCACACTTGGCTTCTCCGTTGCATCCTTCCCTGATGAAGTGGGAGATCTATCGTCGTTGCTGCTCGAATTCATGACATTGATGTTAGCAAATTCCCTGGTCAATGCAAGCAGCACGTCGTCCGCATGCACCCTGACCTTCTTCAGGTCAGCATCGTAGGCAATGGGCGGTATGACAGGAATAATTCCGTCTTCGATGGGAGGTAAGAGTAGGTGATTGTTTTTGACCTCGACACCACCCCGAATCTGCACGGTACTTGGGACTTCTGTAGGATCCACCGCAGAATAGGACAAAGCATGCCCAACCTCAAAAGCACCAGGCTCGTTGTACTCCTCGAGGGCGTCGACAATGCGTGCAGACTCGTCGCGTACAGTCTTCTCCCACGTTGCCGTCAGTTCCAGGTCATCTACAGCACTGTCCTCGTCGCAATCCACCACCACGGCAATGTTCAACCCCAAGCGAGCCATCTGGCCCAGGGTGAGAGCGATACCACCAATAGTCGCATCGTCGAGCATCTGCGGTTGGCGCAGCTTGACAAGAGCAAGATGCAGTGGATCTACAGAAATGCTCCTTTCTTGCACATTTACCTCTGGGAGTGGCTGTTGCGCAAATACAGGAGTGTTCTGAATGGCCTTGGTCGGCTCGTACAAGATCCCCAGATTGACGCCTGTACGAGTCAGCCTCCACTCATTGTGATGTGCCCGCTGAACAGCATCTCCTTCATGCACTATTGAATTTGCAGTGAAGTATCCGGGTGTGCGCTGGTCGCCTGAGCTTTGTTTCGCTTTGGCATTCGGTCGCGGCTTGTGTGCAGAGGTGTCGAAATGCTTGAGGAAGTTGCGTGCGTCTCGTTTTCCGGGCGATTCCTTGAGCGATTTAATCAATTGATCACGTTCAGCTCGTTGCCTCTCTTTCGCGGAGCTCTTTCGGTGATGATGAGTACTGTATGGGCGGTCAATGCCGGTCGCGGAGTAGCTCGTGCTTGTGGCAGTGGAAAACGATGGGGATTGCGGGTGACATGGGGACAGCTGCTTCAATTGTCCCTGATGCCTTCCAATGCTATCGGAAATACGAGGTTGAAACTGCTTGTAGAAGCTCAGCTTGAGTTCACATGCCAATGTGTCGGGCGTCAATTTGTGGGTAAGCTATGGGTGAGTCAAAGGGTAAAACGAACGGCATTCTTTGACGCAAGTCCCAAGCTCAGAGCAGGACTTTTCTGACAGATGAACATGCCTCATAATAAGGGAGGCCCGGATTACTGTGGATATAGGTATTGTGGTGCTGCCGTAGGGAACACTTTGGAATGCGATAAATATACAAAATTATGAGCGATATAATATAGAGAGATTAAAGAGAGGAAGAGGGGGAAAGCGTCATAGCTGTAGTCGGATACTTTAATTAATCCCTCCCTTCGCCCATTCTCGTCTTTTCAACTTTCTAATCGATTGCGCCGGCTAATCGATAAGAACTCGGACAGCAAATCCGACCGACTTCGGCATTCAAGTCAGTCATTGTCATTATCATAAAGAAACTGGCTGCAAGCCCTCAATATTTACCCTGGCGTATGTATGTACTGCACATACGTAATGACATATGCATACCTATGCATGACTTCATACCTACCTAGGTATTTTGAAAGTTAATCGAGCGCAATCTTTGCCCCGCAGGCAAGCGAGCATAGACCAGAGAGAAGATGGATATACCATATCAATGTAGTACAGGTGTATTCACAACAGGAGTGACGACGCTATTATAATGAGCTAATCCTATAACTTGAATAGAACGGTCAGGTAGCTGTAGCTGTAAAAGGTACCAATACGAAGGTATTAACTTGCTTACCTGGGGTAAGGTGGGGTTCTGTCGCATACAGTACGAGCTGTCGGCTGCTCACGGGACCGTACCTATTCCCCAACGCTCGTCGCAGTGCTCTCTTAAACATCAGCATTCATAGTCTGTGATAATACACTTGCATCTTCATTGCCAGTCAAGATAATCGAAACGATACATCGATCCTATACTTAGCTTTCGTCAGATCCATCATGGCACCTCAAATAGCGTGGATTGGCCTCGGCAATATGGGCAGGGTCAGTTTCTCAATGATTACCATCTTAATAGTATTCGACACTGATACCGCTTGTGACTCTCCAGGGCATGTGCAAAAACCTTGTTGAGAAGGGTGATCTGGGCAGCAATCCTTTGATTCTCTATAACCGTACCAAGGCTCGGGCCGACGATCTGGCAGCGAATTTGGGGAACGATCGGACCAGGGTCGTCGATTCCGTCCAAGACGTTGTCAAGAGTGCTGATATAATTTTCATCTGTCTCAGTGACGACGCCACCGTGAATAATACAGTCGATACGATATTGGAGAGTCCGGTATCTGGCAAGTTGATTGTCGACTGTTCTACCGTGCACCCAGACACCACCAATGCTCTGGAGAAGCGCATTGTAGCGAAGGGCGCGGAATTCGTCGGCATGCCAGGTAGGTATATTATATTCCTACATGCCAATTTGGTTTTAGACCACCATGGCTCACACTGCATAGTATTTGGTGCTCCCGCAATGGCAAACTCTGGCAACCTCGTTTGCGTGATTGCAGGTAGCAAGGCTGCAACGTCCAAAGTGAAACCATATACAAAGGGCGTGATGGGTCGCGCAGACATAGATTTCTCCAACCAGCCCGCGGGAAATGCCACCCTGCTCAAAGTAATTGGCAATACCTTCATCCTGAACATGGTTGAACAGCTTTCCGAAGGGCTCACTTTGGCAGAAAAGACCGGCCTAGGGACAGATAACTTGCACCAATGGATCGAAGCCATGTTCCCGGGTCCATATGCAGCATACTCGGCGCGTATGCTCGCCGGAGATTATTACAAGAGGGAGGAACCGCTCTTCCATGTTGATCTTGCCAAAAAAGATGCAGGGCATGCTTTGTCTCTTGCACGGGAGACTGGTACCAGCATGCCAGCTTTGGTTGTCGCCAATGAACATCTTACTAAAGTGAAGGAGCACTTGGGCGACAAAGGAGACATTCCGAGTATATATGGAGCAGTGAGACAAGAGAGTGGACTGAAATTTGAGAATAAAGACTGACGAGAGTACATGGTGGGAAAGACGAAGTGAATCTAGTCGCAGTGTGGACTATGATCTGTGAATGCAATGCTTTACCATATTGCCTACTATGCACCTGCAACTTCCACTATTCAGCGTGAAAATATACAAATGTCCAAAAAAAGGTACAGAAGGTGCAGCTCACACTTGATTCGTTTAGTGCACCCGAAAAACCATGTGAGATGACAGGTTGAAATGAAGGATGGTCGGATTAGTAGATCAAACATGTATTCAACAACAGCAAACCAAATATGCTGGCATATAGTATATACTGTGTATAGCACAGGATGACAAGATCTCGTTTCCTCGACAATAGAAGGAGGTTTGGCCTCGTCTCATCCCTGTTGGTTTTGCTTGACTCGAGACCAGCGCGATCTGAAACGCTTCCGTCCACCGCCCAAATAGGACAACACACCGACAATCTTCACACCCAACTTGTCGCAACTACGCCTCAACACCACAAACGAAGCCTGGCGCCACTTACTCCCCATACTCCTGAAAGCCTTGACATGCAAGGCTCGGTTAAGAGCTCAACCCAAGGCAATTGCGGAGGCATGTCACAAATGCCCTTGTCAAGGGTATGATTCTGGAAGAAACGGCACGTAGAGGTCAGACAGGAGGCATTGGTATAAGAGCATCGTGGTGTACAACATAGAGAGGGCAGCGTTGATCGTTGTTTGTATTCTTCTTCTTGTTTTAAATTTACCAAAATACATATTCTTCAATCTATCATTTACCCTCTTTAGCATTCTCAAAGACCCCAAACATTTCACGATGTATACTCTTCAACTCTGCGTTCTCTCCCTGCTAGCAGGCGCATCAATTTCTCGTAAATCTTCCCACTCTAACATATCATATCACAACCAAACAACTAATCACACTTATAGAACCCCTCAAGGCCCGTCAAGCTCAGCCATGTTTCCTCGTCGGCAGCACCGCCCTCCCAGCCGAAACCCAAGAAATCGCAGATGAGCTCGCTGCCAGCATAACCTGCGACACCTCGAGCACCCCCATCGGCAACGTCCCGGACGTCAAAACCGCCTCCGGAACCACCTTCTCCTCCATCGACTTCTCCACCTCCGGCTCCACTCCCCTCCAATTCGCCCTCGACAAGTTCGCGACCGCAGACCCCCTCGCCTCATCCGACCTCGCGACCTTCCAGGACAATCTCGACGTCTACCTCGCCACGGAGGCCGGAATCCGAAGCGAGGGAGGCAGCCTCGCGATCAAGGTTCCGAAGTTCTTCCTCGCGTTCCAGGTTGCGAGGATAAAGACGGCTCAGGGCATCGCGATTGAGGATCCCGGACAGACGGTGGAGCATTTGCTCGGCAAGGTGCAGAATAATGCGAAGGGGGAGAATAGTGCGTTGTTGGATCAAGTGAATCAGCTTGCGACGCAGTTGGCCTGAATGGTGGTGGAGTGAGGATGGATGGGACGGTGGGGGTTGATGTATATAGTTTTGATTTGGGGTTGAAATGGCGATAGAGAGAGAATGGACTGGATTGAAGGATAGGGGTAGCTTTATAACATGAAGAAATGATACCCAGAGTTGATCGCTGATGTGTGTTAATTGCCATGCTCAATTGTGAGGTAGTAATTTGGGTGTCACTGTATCTTCATGAAGTGGTCTTGGTCAGTTGTCAGGAACATGAGCCAGCGTATGGCTTACTGTAGACAAATTTCAAGATACAAGATCATATAATAATCATGATTCCATGGGGTACCCTACGGAAGTGAAATTACATCCATGTACATTCCACCGTACTGTTTCCAATAACTACGCATTCTGGTAGGCGAACAAAAATTATCAGATATTTCAATATCTCTCACTGAGGAAGATAACATACTTCCTTTTGCAGAAGGCCTATCAGTCATCCAGCACAAAGCACCTCTCGACACTTTCCGCATTATTTCCCCACCAGTTCGGCATCGACACGACCTTGCCACTCGAGAACGCGATGAACATGATCAACATGGCCACATTGAATCCCGCATCCAGGGCAGCGGCAACGATGTAATTGTACCTCTTCCATGTCTCGAATCTACGCCTGTAGAACCAGAACATGCAGACATAGCCCACTATGAACCGTGAGATGTATCCTGTGGACAGGTTTCCGTAGAACTGGCTGACGCCGGCGCCAAAGATTGTCACGTTCCACAGGTGGAACTTGAGCTTGGACTTTGGGAAGAGACGGTGCAGGATGTAGAGGGCTAGAGGGGCCAAGGCGCCGTAGAGGAATGCATAGGGAAGGGGTTTGTACATGTGCTGGGCAAAGAGGCGTTTTGGGCCGATGAGGACGTACTGGACGCCCATCGTGTTGTAGTTGGCCAGACTTTGACCGGTCCACTGGTTCAAGGGGTCTTTCTTGATGCCGAGGATGTAGTCTTTCTTTGCGGAGAGAACCCATTGGATGACAGCGTAGTTGATGGGCACACCGATCAGCTCGCCGAAGATCTGGGAGAAGAAGATTGTTCGCGGAGGTACGTGCATGTAGTGTCCAATCTTTTGGTCCTGCAGCATATACTGCGCCCGGTACCAGACGTCTCCTGCGATGGAGCCGTAGGCATTGGCACCAGCTGGGTGTCGGTGACCGCTTACGGCATGTATCATAAAGCCGTAGAGGAGCTCGTTAAAGGAACCGATGGGCACCTGGAAAGAGGAGAAGGAGTATAGCCAGGAGAATGGGATGATCATGACGCCTGTAGAGAAGATCGCAACGATGAAGGTCCAAATGGGAATGAAGAAATAGCCGCAGCCCAGGATCGTGATGATGGTCACAAAGGAGGCGATAAAGAGAGCAATATACCACCACAGCGGAACCTCCTTGTATGAGCGCTGTAACACGTTGAGTCGGTCGGTGTAGAGGTGGTTAATGTTGTCTGCCCCTCGGTGTACTACGCGCATGCGGAGCTTTTGGTAGGTGGCTTTGAGTTGAGGGTACCCAAACAGAAGCATCCAGGTCAATGCTGAGATGTAGCTCGAGTAGTCAAAGAAGAGACTCCAGATGGCCTGCGTGCCCATGTAAATTGGTCCCAGCTCAGCATAAGCGGTCTCGTTGAATTGCAGATCGGCAGTCATCAGCTGCGCCGCTGGGTACCGTGTGCCGTTTTCAAGAAAAACCCGATTGCTCATCAAATTCAACTTGTATTCTCCAAGGTTTCCCCATTTCGCTGCTGGGAGCAGAATCCAGCTGTTGAATACGAAGGCCACGGTCAAAACAACAGTGGTCCAAAATGGAACGACCATCGGACTGGTAAGCGATTGATTTGAGATGTTCGCCCAGTCGAGACTAAGATTGAGGAAGCCCATTCCGCCAATACCGGCACCGAGAAAGTTCGCGGTAGGATTTCGCGGTGCAACCCAGCAGAGGAACGAGAGCGAGCTCAGCAGGGGGAAAACATATTCAGGGAGAAACTGCCAGACTATGATGAATCCCAATGCACCGAAGAAGGCGTATTTTTGTTTCCGAGCGATCCAGGAATCACGAGCAGACTTACGCAGCGTTTCGAAGACAGCAGTCTGCATGAGCGAGTACGGCCAAGTGTAGATCGGGTCATAGAGCAAAAGCTGCCGTGCAAGTGCCGCCATAGCATATCCGATGTAGACAATGGCCCACATGAAGAAAATGCATGCTGCAGCTGGAATTTTGGTATTGTAGTAGAGCTGAGCTAGCGAAATACACGCCCATGCCGCGTTAGAGGTGGCCCCTGAGGCAGCGGTAACGGTAACGAGCACATTTTCTGTGAATGTCAGTGTTAATAGCAGGATCAAATTATATGATTACATACCTTTGATATGCCATGGCCCTGGATTGAGACTGAACTCGAATTTTGTAAAGGGAATGCGAATCGTAGTCTTGGGCAAGATCTCCGCAAGCCAATGGCCGACGTAGTGTGAAGCGACTTGGACGAAGAGCACTGGGTAAACAGCAGATGTGGTACGGTAGATGCCCATTTGATACAAGATAGCACCAGGAGGAACAAAGATGAAGCAGAGAACAAAGTATCTGAAGGTTATCGTCGGAGCATTTGGATCATCCTCCAGACTGACAATATTACGAACGATCCTAGGAAGTTCGCGTACATCGTCGGGAAGGTCTGCCTCGTCGTCGATATCGCTAGACCCAGACACTCCAGTGGAATCGTCATGTTTCTCATCATCACGAGCCTGACCTTTGTCTTGAGGCTTAGTTACCTCTAAAACAATTTCTGTGGCTGGCTCATTCGTCCCTGTTGTTGCAATTGAATCTGCCTCCTGTTCTGGAGTGGGACTTCTTCGCCGGAGTCGACTAAGCAGCGAAGCCATGACGCCGAAGTCAGTAGACCCTGCAAAAATGCGAATTTGGCTGATCTGGATGAAAAGAAGGTTGCGTCTGTACCATTGCACAATCTAGAGGCCCATTTATGCGTCCTTTATATGGTACCTCGTGGAACAGACGACTTGGGTTAAGTGAGGAGAAGCACGGGAACTTGTAGGAAACGAAGCTTCCCCAAGGTCGAATAAGGCGTGCTTGGATGCAGCAAACGCCAGATTCCATTGCGATTGCGCAAAATGTTGGATGTCCAGATATGGTCATTATGGTGTTGATTGGTAGGCGGGAGAAGTTGAACCTTCCTAATTAGCCATGGTCCCGCCCCGCAATCAAATTAAGAGTTCTCAACCCGTCACACAAGCCTTTGGTGGCGAGCTTGTCCAGAGCTTGTTTGAACTGGCGTTGTATGCATTATAGAACATCATGAAAGTGGTGTGAGCTTTCATGGAAACGAATGAATCGTCGTTACGAATCTTGAACGACGCAAGTGAATGTCCTGTATGGCGTAAACCTAATCAGATGCACACGTACACAGTGCAGGCTTTTTCTCATCAATTTCTGTGCCGCAGATGGTTAGCAAACACTGAACCACACGAAGCTTGGGTCTGATACATGGGTGGCCCGGATCACAGATGCCGGGTGCAAGATGTAGTGGTTGTTGCATGATGAGCCCGTATCGCAACCGAGTGTCAGGTGAAGGAATGCTTGACGTGACGAATTTGAGGATGAATGCTGTAAACCTCGCTCGTTGCCCAAATCCCATGGTTCCACTAGCACATGTGCTTCCGATGGTATGATTGGTAATGAATCACTATCGCGACTGGCAAGGGCCTGGTGACTGTAGATGCAGGACCTTTTTTTCGAAGCGCTAATGTTGACCCAGGCCATCGCGGATGAGGGAAATTTGCGAACGACAAGCTACCTCCGTAAACTGCCAATTAGGATTTGGGAAATAATGAGAATGGATTTTTGAGCATTTCGAGACGTTGCTACGACGTGCTGCGGCTCTGTAACAGTAGCAGAGCTATTCTATTAGCGCAGAAAGGGGTTGAGGTGCCAGGCTTAGTGGCAGGTATCCGAGCCCGATTGATTGCACATTTGAACAAGCCTAAAATATCTGCTTTATGTTTCAGTCTGCAAGTGCTACACGTATGTATTGCTTGTGCCGAGACTAACCTTGAAGTCCACGGTATGCGATTCTACTCTTCTCTCCCAGCCTCTCTGGACGTAGGATATCTTCATTGCAAATTGGCAACTGATGACCCGAGTGTCCAATGACTGTATGCCGTTTACCAGAAACCAATGACAACACTATTTGACAAAAGCAGGTCAAAAGACTGTAGGCTCTCTGGGGACCTAGAAGTTCTGGTCAAACATGCACAAGTTTTTGGAAGTTTTCTCGATGTTACCATTGCAATACGACGCGTAGCTATAACTCTTGCAAGCAAGAAACGCATGCCTGTCAGTAGTACAATGTCCAATTAACAAGTTGTAGTAAACGCTGTCTAATGCTTGGATATCTCTATCCAATTCGGTGATTTCATGAAGGCTTTGGCTATGCCGGGTACAATACATCGCATACAAATGACAAACGACCGATATAGCTGTGTAGTAATTTTATTTCGGCGATGTCCATTAATTCTATTGTCGAGTAAATGATACTGTTTGTACTATACATTAAAGGGAATGAATGGAGAAAGGAGGACCTTGCAATGCCAACGATCCATCGTTGAGGTTGCTATTTGTTCTTTGGATTGATATCGCAACGCAGCCAAAATAATTACAAGTAAACAATACTGCCTGTTGCAAATCCCTTTATCATTTTTAGAGAATAGGTGTTTACAAATGTTGTAATGGAGCTGACGATATTTGAGGTCAATTGTGAAACCACGTGACCGACCCCTCCAATTACGCCACGTGAAAGCGCGGCGCGACTTTTAGTCATCCCGCCCACCGTGGCGCCGGGGTCACCTCCGTTGTGTCAATAAACAAAAACACAACAACTAACAACAACAGCAAAAGCCGCCAACATGAGGGTTGTTGAGATAGTTATAGATGTGAGTATGGCCATAGGATCCATGACAATTAGTCTGACAAAAGTTTAGGGCTTCAAATCCTACGCCGTCCGCACAGTCATTTCCGGCTGGTTTGTTTACCTCACCCATCGAAAGCGACATATAACTCACAGCCAACAGGGACGCAAGTTTCAATTCGATCACTGGTTTGAACGGGTCCGGAAAGTCGAATATATTGGATGCGATATGTTTCGTGCTTGGTATAACGAATATGAGTACTGTTCGGGCGCAAAACCTTCAGGTTAGACGACCGTTCACACGATATGATCTCTGGACCCTAATACTATTCCGTAGGATCTTATCTACAAGCGCGGACAAGCCGGCGTCACAAAAGCGAGCGTCACGATCGTCTTCGACAATAGCGACAAATCGAAGAGCCCCCTCGGCCATCTTGAACATGCGCAAATATCGGTGACAAGACAGATTGTCATGGGCGGTACGAGTAAATACCTCATAAACGGTGTACGAGCACAACAGCAATCCGTGCAAACTCTTTTTCAACAAGTCGGTCTCAATATCAACAACCCAAATTTCCTCATTATGCAGGGTCGCATCACAAAGGTCCTCAACATGAAGGCAGAGGAGATCCTTGCTATGATCGAGGAGGCAGCTGGTACACGTATGTTTGAAGACAGACGAGACAAGGCATTCAAGACGATGGCCAAAAAGGAAATGAAGGTTCAGGAGATTACAGAATTGCTGCAGGACGAAATCGACCCGAAGCTCGAAAAGCTAAGGCAAGAGAAGCGCGCTTTTCTAGATTTCCAACAAACACAGAGTGATCTTGAACGCTTGACCAGACTAGTGGTGGCATACGAATATGTAAAGAACAAAGAGAGGCTCCGGCAGTCCGCTGGTGATCTAGAAGCTAAGAAGCAACGGGCGACAGACCTGGAAGCATCCGCTGTCCGCATGAGGAAGGAGATCGAGTTTCTCGAAGAAGACAAGAAGAAAGTCAAAGCTACGCGAGAAAAGGAGCTTCGACAGGGTGGTAAATTCCAAGCCCTCGAAGAAAAAGTGAAGGAGCATTCTCATGGCATGGTTCGATTGACGACCAATTTAGACCTGAAAAAGTCTGGCTTGAAAGAAGACATCGAACGGAGGAAAGGGGTTGAAAGCAGCATTGAAGAACTCGAAGCGCAACTCAGGGAGAAACAACACGCATACGAGAGATTACAGGAGAAATACAATGCCGCGCACGATGAGGTCACGAAACAGAAGAAAGATGTCGAGGAGAAAGAGGAGCTTTTGCAAACACTTCAAACAGGTGTAGGCTCAAAAGAAGGCCAGGAAAGTGGCTACCAGGGTCAATTGCAAGAAGCAAGGAACCGGGTCAGCGCTGCTGCCACCGAGCAAGAGCAGAAGAAGCTCCAAATTTCTCATTTTGAGAAGCAAATCAAGGAAGACGAACCGAAGGCTAAAAAGGCGAAAGAGCAAAATTCCGGCCTGCTAAAGGAGCTGGAAGTACTCAAGAGCCAAGCTAGGCGCCTCGAGTCTGAGTTGACCAAGATGGGCTTCGAACCTGAGAAGGACGCGGAGATGTACCAGCAGGAATCACACATTCAGGCCCGGATAAGAGATCTGAGACAACAAGCAGATGGCTTGAAACGGCGCGTGGCGAACATCGATTTCAGCTACAGTGACCCATCACCCAATTTCGACCGTTCGCGTGTCAAGGGTCTTGTCGCTCAACTGTTCACACTTGACAAAAACCACACCCGCGCAGGTACTGCGCTCGAAATTTGTGCCGGCGGTCGCTTGTATAATGTCGTAGTGGATACTGCAGCGACCGGTACAGAGCTCCTGCAGAAGGGAAAACTCAAGAAACGAGTGACCCTTATCCCTCTCAACAAAATCGCTGCATTCCGTGCTTCAGCGGAGAAGATAGGTGCTGCACAACGGCTGGCACCAGGGAAGGTTGACTTGGCCCTTTCATTGATTGGGTATGAGGACGAGGTCACTGCTGCCATGGACTACGTTTTCGGCTCAACGCTTGTATGTGATGACGCAGAGACAGCCAAGCGCGTAACTTTCGATCCTGCAGTTCGTATGAAGAGTGTCACGCTCGAGGGAGATGTCTACGACCCTGCAGGAACATTATCCGGAGGTAGTGCACCACAGTCAAGTGGCGTTCTCGTCACACTGCAGAAGCTGAACGAAATCAACACGGAACTAGCATCACAGGAAAGGTCACTCCATGACCTCCAAGCCACGATGGCTCGTGAGAAGAAGAAGATGGATGCAGCTCGCAAAACAAAGCAAGACTTTGATCTCAAGACGCACGAAATCAAACTCACAGAAGAGCAAATAAGTGGAAACTCTTCGTCTTCGGTTAGTTTTTGGGCATCGCATGCAAGAATAATAGTAGAAGCTAACATATCACAGATTATTCAACGTGTTGAAGAGATGAAGAGCAGCATCGTGCAGTTAAAGGAAGATATCAAAGTCGCCAAGGCAAGACAAGACGAAGCGGCCAAGGACATCAAGCGTATTGAGCGGGACATGAATGAATTCGAGAACAACAAGGACAGCAAGCTTGCAGAGCTTCAAAATTCCCTGGAGAAGTTGAGGAAAGCTTACACTAAAAACAATGCAGCCATCAAGCCGCTTCAATCCACCATGCGTGAAGCTATGGTAGAGTCTGAACAGTGCGGCGCCGACCTAGCTAGCGCACAAGATCAATTGCAGGACATCCAGACTAGTCTGCAAGCACAGCAGAAGGAGATAGACGACCTTATTGCTGAGCAAGCAACACTAAAAGTATATACACATTTCGCATCAATTTGGTACATTACTGATGTGTTATAGGATGCCCATGACCTCGCACAAGCGGACCTAGCTGATGAGCAGGCCAAACTGACCGGGTTCGATGATGAACTCCGCGAATTAGATGACACGATCAGAGCAAAGAAATCATCTATTGATGAAGATAGTCTTGAGCAGCAGAAGCTGACGCATGTGATTGAGCAGTCCAATAAGGCACAAGATGAAGCTGCAAGCAGGCTGAAATCGCTCGAGAACGAGCACGAATGGATTGCTGATGAGGAGGAGCTTTTTGGACGACCGAGCACTCCATACGACTTCAAAGGAGCCAACATGGCGGACTGTAAGGCAAAACGCAAGAACTTACTTGATCGATTCCAAGGGATGAAGAACAAGATCAACCCGAAGGTCATGGCCATGATCGATAATGTCGAGAAGAAAGAAGCTAGCCTCAAACGAAACATGGCTACAGTGATCAAAGACAAGAAGAAAATCGAAGAAACGATCGAAAACCTTGATCTGTACAAGAAGGAGGCTCTCCACAAGACATGGACTAAGGTCAACGGCGACTTCGGTCAGATCTTCAATGAGCTGCTCCCAGGTAGTTTCGCTAAGCTTGACCCGCCTGAGGGTAAGACTATTGCAGATGGGCTTGAAGTAAAGGTTATGTTGGGTAAAGTTTGGAAGCAGTCGCTGACTGAATTGAGCGGTGGGCAGCGGTAAGTGGTTCCCACCTGTGACGTCTGTCGGAAGCAAAGTCCGCTGTATTAATACGTGTCAGGTCACTCATCGCATTATCACTCATCATGGCACTGCTCCAGTTCAAGCCGGCACCAATGTACATCCTTGACGAGGTGGATGCTGCGCTAGATCTGTCGCACACGCAGAACATTGGGCGGCTGATCAAGACACGGTTCAAGGGCTCACAGTTCATCGTTGTGAGTCTGAAAGACGGCATGTTCCAAAACGCCAACCGGATCTTCAAGACGAGATTTGTGGACGGAACCAGTGTGGTGCAAGCACTTACAGCGGCCGACCTAAGGTAAAGAAGGTAGAGAGGCAGAGAAACAACGAGTAGTATGAGCGTTTTCCCATCTGAGCATTGGAGTCTCTCGTTGTTATTCTCCTCTCTCTTGAAGTCGGCGATGGTGGTTTTTTGTGGTCGCCGATTCAAGTTGCACACAGTAAGTGCGTATATATATATGATCTGGGTCTATATCATGGTTTGGGATGCATGTGTAACAATTGGGATTGGCTTCATGAGGAGAGATACCCAGAAGGCTGGGAGGCGGGACAGCCATGAATCGCATCATTGGACAGGCGTTGAGGATCTGGGACATGGGTGGGGTTCAACGAAATGCTTATGTTGTTTATTGAAATGGCATGGCTAAACGACTGGAGTGGACTGAATACGATTCCCAATCTATTGTGTACGCGACCGGACCGGCGGTTGGGTTCAAGAACATGTCACGCTGGCGCAAGGACGTTCTTGTGTGATTCTAGACGAATCATCGGTGGGCATTAGCGATGGGGCTCAAGTTGACAGTCTGAACTCTGAAGCTGGCTGGGTTTCTAGTAGGATTCTAAGTGGGTTCTAAGTGGATTCTAGTCGTTCTTCTATCGGGCCTTTACTCCTGGTCTTATTCACTGCCAAGGCGCACCATCGGCGCAAAAGTGTGAATTGATTGGGGCATCTTCGTTTAAGGTTGTTCCAAACTTCTTCGGCCTTCCCGATATGGACTTTATCCGGTCTACTTTCCTCTTTACGGCCCTTTAACACAACAAAGTACTCCACCTCAATCTGCTTTGTATCCATCACTCATCATGACATTTATCCTACCTTGACGGCTCGACGCGGCTGCTTTCCGTTCACATCTTCCCACCACCTGGAATTATACTTCTTTTCCACCTAAGGCGTCCACTACATTGTTCTGCAACCCCCACGAGGCTCCCATATGTCGCCGTCTCCCGCCAAAACCTTGGCCGATCTTACACCGTACATTGTCAACGACTCAGTCTACACCCTAAACGTACACCATCCTGCATCCGATCCTGTCCCTGATCCTGAACCTGAGTTCTTCGCAGTCACGAAACGTGATTCTGGTAACCACAACGACTTCGATGTTAGCCTGCCTGCAAAGCCTGCTCTTGCGATCGACTCCATTCACCCAAGCACCGGGATTTCTTCCGAGCACGCTGGTCGTGTCACGATTGGCATAGAGGACTCGACGTATACACCACGGTCTCAACTTGCACCCGACACACTCGCAAACCTGTCGTCCGAAAACTCGTGCGGTCCAACTTCATCTGTTCCAAGTACCTGGGACGTCTCTCCAGAGGCAGACGCCAATTCTTCCCCACCAAGTCTCCTCCCGAGCAGATTTGGATGTATCAATACCGAAAGTAAGCTATCACACTCTGGTCCAATGTCGTCCACTTCGGGTTCCAGCGATGATGTTTCGCGAAAAGACACCACGCGCTCTTCAACAAGCAGCATCGCTAGGGGCCTCAGGAGAACGAATCCGGACATGAGAATGTTCGACCAGGCCAAAGAGGCTAACGACTCCAGGAAAAGACGCAATTCAGAGAGTACTGATGAACATCCCCGCCCTCAGACGAAATTAGCATACGTACCCCCAAACTTCAATTCTCCGCCCGTATCGGAAGTACTTCATGGCGTAGAAAAAGCCTCGCAACAGATCCAGCATACAGAAGAACATGTCAAGAAAGTCAATATCACCAGTCCAACGCAAAGGGGAATAAAAGACAGGAGGAACCTGCTTCCGACGGAAGCACAGAAGCTTACTCTTCCAATGGAATTATCGTCGCTCCCCGGACGTTGCATGCCAGCAGCGGCGCTCGTAAATCTCAAGGATCTTTCACACCCTCGGCCGCAAAGCCCATCCGTTCACAAGGTGCCTCTAACTTGTGCTGCTGCAAGCTCTGACTCCTCGCCCGGCTTTCTTCCATTCACCGTTACTACTATATCCAGTGGCTCATCGATCAGTCACGATGGAATGCCCTCACCGCAGTCACCCCAAAGCCCCCAGGCTCGTCGCACCAAGGACCTCCGATACACGTCCCGTTCGCTGTTCGGAAGGAATCGTAATGGTACCAACGACAATTCACAGCCAAAGGCAAACCAGACTTCTCTCCCATCACCGATTAGCCCTAATACAACAGCCATGGAGGAGGCCCAGCAAATAGCGAAAAACACTCGGAGGCGCTGGGGTGGGTCCAAATCATTCAACACAGAGCCGCTTACCCCGGATTCACCAAGTCCCGATTCATCGAGCCAACGCTTCTCTTTAAGCCGATTTCTCAACGGCAGGAAACATAAACGAAGCTCTTCGGGCACTTCCCCTGCGCACACTGTTTGCTCAGATGAGCCTAGCATAAGAGGCTCTACATCTTTTCCGCAAGAGGCATTCCTGGAAAGTTTAGCTCATTTATCGTGTCCACCGGATTTTGTTCCACCTGGTCTCCAGCGTGTTCCTACGCCCAACCCTAACAACAAGGACCGCGATGCAAAACCGAACGACTTCTCCTTCGACTCCATGGGCAATCTGAAGGCCAATCATTCATCAACCGCACGAAGAGAGGAGTGGGACTCTGATGCACTTCTCTTGTCCGCGATTAGATATCACGCTCCCTTTTCCGACGTTTCCTTTACCGACTCATCATATCGACCTTCGCCACGATCGAAGCCGCGATCAGATTCTCCGGTACCAATGGTTGATCAAGATGATTGGTTCCGCGTGCAGTACGGTTATGAGGACTCTATGTACTGTAACGAACAGCTCTTCAGCCCGGAGGCTCGCGCAAAGCATGAGTGGGTCCTTCCGGAGCATTTACCCACGAGCCCGCTCTGCCCATTGCACGTGAAATACAAAGGAGCAAATAAAGGCGTCTGTGTTTACCACGGTATAGAAGAAGACCAGGTCACTGGGTCGGAAAAGAAGATGAAGACCATGGATACCCCTGTAGAGGAAAGGGTGGGAAGTCTTTCCAAAGTGAAGTCCAGGAGGCTGGCTAGTCTCTCTGGTCCTTAATGTCGGAGGAGAGGTTATAGAAGGAAGGCGCTGCGTATCGCCAGGAGCCATTAGACAGGATGAGATGAGAGGACCGACGTTGTTTACCTTGCTCATAAAGGACCGCTATGATACCCCGTTCGATAACGAGAAAGACGACGCAAATGTATTTTTATGATTCTTTCATTCCTTTTGCTTCCAATCGGTGACTCTTGAACTCTGAGTGATGCATTGATTATCATTCTGTCACTTCGCATGTGTAGTCTTGAACATAAACCATCATGTACTTCTAACAACGCAATGGAGATAATTATTGACATTATAAGCCATCCGTAATGTTCTGCTGCCTCACTACTCGGCCCGTGGCAACACTACCCAAACAGCTTGCCTTGACGCCTCATAGCGCCCACACCGGCTTTCCTCAGTGGACTGTTGTCCCACGCCTGGGTAAACCCATCTTCATCACTATCGCGATCTACATCTGCCAAATCAACTCCCGTGACCCCTTCATCGAATTCCTCGTCGTCTTCACCACCAATCCCCAACACACTAACATCGCCGTTCTCGAAATCACCATCGCCATCCGCTTGGGCCGTTCTCTCCGCCGCCCGTTCCTCCGGCGAAAAAATGGGGCTGTGCGCAACCCGCGGCCTACTCCTAAAGACACGGTCGTAGTCTACCTCGTCGGAGAAGAGGTCTTCCTTGGGTGTGTGGGCGCTGGCGCTACTCTTCGCCTCCTCGATGGCATGGAACGAACGGCGATTACGCGGGGTGTCGAACTGATTCACGGGGAAGAGGGATTGCCTCGCGGAGCTCTCTCGCTTCTTTTTCTTCCTCTCCTCTTCGGCAGAGGGCCTATGCGCAGACATGGCTGCCATGCTTAGGCGTGTGCGATCGAGGAGGGAGGTCCGTCTGTTGAGTGTCGGTTCTTGGTCTTCCGCTATGGTTGGAGGGGGAGGGAGCTCCGGGAGGCTAGGGGAGAGCATGTCGGAGTCCTCGTCTATGGGCGCGAAGCTGCTTGTGTGGGCCATGGACATTCGAGTGCGTTCGACGAGGGAGAGACGCGGCTGCGGCTTCTTCACGGGCGATGGTGTGGCATTTCCGATTGAGGATATGATTTGCTCTGCCATGGCCTCCTCTTCTGTTTGAGGTGGGAGTTCCAAGACGGGTGGCTCTGATGGGAAATAAGGAGTCGGCGATGGCGATGGCGGCACGGATGTCTCTACTGGTGGTGAATCCGCTTCTTGATTCACTGGCGATGGAGATGTAGCAGTTGGAAGAGCGTCAGACATTCCTTGCTGAGTTTCATCTTCTGCTGTAGGGGAAGGCTGTAGATGCGGAGAGATTGCGCGAGTAGGTCGAGGAAGGACTGGAACAGAGCTCATGATCGTTGAAGGTTGACCAACTAACGTCGCGTCGGAGTCAATTGGACTGTCTGTAACTTCGCGAGGGTGCGGTCGGATCGGGAATAAATCTCGCGATTGCTTACGCGTTTGATGTTGCGGATATGTGGTAGTATTTTCCGTTCTATGACCGAGAATTCGACTTGTTTGGACGACATCTGGCTGTTTCTGGCGTGTGGGTGGATGCGAGATAGTTGACGTAGAGCTCTGTTGCGTCTGCGAGCGTGTAGTACTTTGTCGAGTTGTTTTCGTTTGGGAGATCTGTTCAAGCCCGTCGTGTAGCTCTGAAATGATGTCCGCATACTCTGGACGCAACTTGGGAGCATTTACTGGTACTTTGTGGTTGTCCCTACGATTTCGAACCTGGAATTGCAAATGATCTTCAAACCTGAACTCTGTTGCAGTCGTTCGAGATTTTGAGGCAGTTGAGGACAGTTCGGCTGTATCGTTTCGCAGTCGGTCGTGAAATTGCTGCCACTTTTGCAACCTGCTCTGCTGCTCTTGGACCCTCGACTGAAGATTTTCCAAGAGACCTGCCTCAGGTAGAGCTTCTTCCGGCTTGCGTCCAGCCTCGACAATCCTCCATACGCTTTCAAACCTGCGCTTCAAAAAGGCATCTTCCGCCTGCGCGTTGTCTCCATGCAGCATAGCATCAATCCATTTACGATCGCCAACCCAATTGTCGTAGAGATGTTTCTTTATGGCGGCAGCCTCATTTTCTGGGACCAGCGGTCTCGAAGATCGAGGGGTTGCCTTGGAATGTTTTATCCTGGCGTTGAAATCTTTTGCCTTCGCATTCAGAACACTCTCGAACTCCGCGTAGCGTTTCCGTTTCTCATCCTTTCGCTTCAAAATGTTTCTCAGCGCCCCTTTATGTGCAATTGCGAGCGGTAACAGAGATGCCTGCGAGTCCAACGAGAGTGCAGCAGCTGTAGAATACTGACGAGCAACGGAGGCCGTTGTACTTTCAGCGGGTTGGGCTGCCAGAACCTTCTTCAAGACGGTAGTTGAGAAACTAGCCAATAGCTCGAAGAACTTCTCGCCCTTACATTCGTCTAGCATCGTCTTGCGGAGCACGGCGTCTCTGCTCAAGATCCCATTCTTTTTCAACTCGTTGAGGCATCGATACAAAGCGGCGCGGAGGTTCAGCGATTGGAGAGGTTCGAGAGGAGGGAAGAACGGCTGGAGCTTCTGTTATTCGAAGGTAAGTATGTAAAACCTAGCATGGTGAAGTTTATGTTCGTACCTGACTGGTCTCATCATGATCCCATATTTCGAACAGGCGGAACAGCGCCCATTCTACACCGCCAATTCTTTGTTTCTGGTCTGCAGCCTTGGAAGAGAATGTTTGTACACTGATATTTGGCCAGTCCGGTAGTAAGTCCAAGTCCAGTAGCCTGAGGTTGGTCACAAAGACTCTAGTGTCTGATGGCGGGAGCGGATTGCTGATCGGGGGTGGTTTGTTGTTTGTTTTGACCGACAAGCTGCGCGCTGGTGCTTGCGCGGAGGTAGTTGTCGTTGCGGAGGAGGCTTGTGATGTTGACCGAGACATCCCGCATCGTAATGATTTATCTCAGAGTGAAAATAATTGCAGGATTGGACTGTGAGAGTCGATCGAATAATTATTGCACCGCACCGACTAACTGTATGGACGGACCCTGTGGTGTTGATCTGGAGTTGCACAAAACAAAGCTAACCCAAACCGGAAAGGCGACAATTGACCAAATGCTGGTACACTAGTGACGTAGAGCCAATTGAATTGCTCTAGTTGGCATGACTGGCAACAATTCCTCTTCTCTCCAAACAAGTCGCAAAACCCCATTATCTTTCTTATAAACAAACCTGTCGCGCCTTGCTACCACATTATCCCCAACCTTCAACTCATTTCACATTATCACGTAAAGAGCATCCGTCGTCATGGCCGTAGACGAGAGCACCCAGACCAACGGCGTCCCCGTACAGACAGATCCTTCCGCCGGTCTTGCGAATAAGAAACAAAAGACCTCCCACGAGCGCTGGACAGTAGAGAGTGGTAGGTGCTAAATCAAGGGGCATATTCGTATGCGAATCCTTCATCACCACCGTTATCTCCATGGAGAATTAGAATCCACCCGCTGACAATCGCAGTCCTCTCAGAAGAAGTCACACCCCGCTACGAAGAAAACACCGATTCCCCCGTCCCATTCTTCCATCTCCTCGAGCGCCTGAAGACCACGAAGCGAGCAGGCTGGCGCCGCTTCGGTATCAACAATGCCGAATCCATCTCCGACCACATGTACCGAATGAGCATAATCACCATGGCCGCGCCCGCTTCCCTCACCTCGAAGCTTGACATTGCGAAATGCACACGAATGGCGCTGATCCACGACATGGCGGAGTCACTCGTCGGCGACATCACCCCAGTAGACGATGTCCCGAAGGAAGAGAAGAGTAGGCGAGAGGCGGAGACCATGGACTACATCTGCGACACATTGCTTGGGAAATTCAACGGCGGTCTCAACGGCAAGGAGATCAGGAAGATTTGGCAGGAGTACGAGGACAGCGAGACACTTGAGAGCAAATTCGTCCATGACGTCGACAAGATCGAGCTTCTCCTGCAGATGTTGGAGTACGAGCGATCGCACCCAGAGGCCGAGCTTGGGGAATTTACGTGGGTTGCATCGAAGATTGAGTCTGAGGAGGTCAAGGCATGGTCTGATCACGTTTTCAGCGAGCGGACAGCTTTGTTCAAGAGCCGCGGCAAAGAAGCGAAGTGGAATCTTCCCAAGAAGTCCGAGTGAGGGGAGGACGAAGTCGCATCGAAATAGCCATGGATAGTGGCATATGAAAGCGGGGAGTCATTCTTTATGTTTTAACGAGGATCATGATGGATGCATTCGTGGCGTCAAGCAAGACATAGATTTCGTAAGCGTCAAGCATCATAATTCCCACGAAATGAGCAAGCGTTTGATTAGCGCCTTTCATGGTTTCTTAAACGCGCACCGTGTGCAGCATTTACTCGATGCATCTTGTGTTCTGTTCATCCAAGTTACCTTGTTTCTTCCTTGATCGGTGAAGAATCGCTAACGCGATGTTATATTATAGTTGAGTCCATGGGAGGATATATGTAAGGGCCCACGGACGTACCTGCATGCTTTGCGTGAAATTACCCGGTAAGCGTAACCCATGCCAGCACGACTTCGTTCCAAACGACTTATATTGCAGAGCATCTGTGTGCAACGGATACATTGAACAGTGACGATTCAGTCCGCACACATTTTGTGAGGGAAATCAATCGCCTCCCGAAACAAATGCAACACAAACGAGGGAGAGAAAAAGCAACCAAGGTGTCCATCACTCTTCCTTGCCACCATAATCGATCAACAGGAGGTTTGGGACACTGACGCTTAGAAATGTACTGGCCCAGGTACCATGTACAGCGTACATCTCCATATTAAACCTCTCCGAGCAAGTCCCTCATTGGGCGCATGCATGTTAATCAGCCCTATCTAAGAAGCGCGGCCTCCATACCACCGGCGCATATCGACAATATCACACGCTCGTCCAAAGTAGATTACACGTCCAATGGCCGACCGGCCAAGGCTCGTTCGATTACCATGGCGGGGACATCTTTTACCCAATGCCATGGACGCCGTACGATTTTAATCTTCTTGTTCCTGGTGCTGCGAGTTAAGGTAGATGGCGAATGGTACGAGGGGATTCTGGAACGCTCAGCGCGTCAATTGCTTCATATACATGTGTGCGTGCCAAGAACGAAGTGCTTCTATGTTGCAGTGAGTGTCGTTACATGGTGTAGCGAGGTGATGGACTGGTGCGGATGTTAAGAGACGAACGGTTGATGACATGTTGGCTTGCAGCGGGAGGGGATCATAACGCAAGGCCCGTCCCTCCCGTTCGTCAATTTAATCTTTCATCTGGGTGGACTTGGAAGCAATTGCCGGTTGATGTGTTTTGCATTGTTCTTACGCCCGGCGAGAAGCCGATGCTCCATGTCTAGTTGGTGAAATAGGGAGAGGTCCTCTTTCTTTGTGGTGGTGGTTGCTGCTTCGTTCTCGTTGAATCAATTGTACTTGCTACCGAGGCCAATTGGCGTAGACAGCTAGCTTTGAACTAGATCTCATTCGATTGGAAGAATGAAGGGGTCTCGGGCTTTCATCGCAACAGCGACGCTCGCGTCTGCTGCATCTGCACATCCTGCTAGCCGCCAGAGCAAGTGCGCGCCTTTCAAGGGAAATTTTACGATAAGCCAATACCAATTGTACCCGGAGAATGCCGATTTCGACTTCAATTCTTGCAAGCTCTACATTGGGTATGTGAAGCGTAGCTCGTCTTCAAATATATACAGTGTTGAAACATGTTGCTGATGAAGAGTAGTCAATTATGGAACGCCTCGCTAGGAATCTACGATCCGTATTCTAAGAAGCATGAAATTGTCGAGTTCCCAGGAATCTCTCACAATCCCGACTTCCACATGGGCGCCGTCCAGGTGGACCGAAAGACGGGATTGGTCTCAGTCATCGCGGACGCAGCACCTGCCTTCCCTTCAGAGGGCAAGGATATCTCTGGTACTAATTGGCTCCTCAAGTACGACCCAGTTGCCAAAGAAGTCATCTACAAGATCAATCTCACGGAGACATCTCAAGGGAAATACGGCGGGTTTCAAGACATCGAGCAAGATCCCGAAGGCAACGTCTTCGTTGTTGGAACATGGCCCGGAACACTTCTGAAAGTCAGCAAGGACGGAAAGAAGGTCACTCCTTGGTATCTTCCTGAGAACATCGTACAAACGCAGAAGGGCATAGGCGGCATTGCAGCGCTTGACTACCTCCTGCTCGCTCAGGGTTACCCCACTCCTAACGCAATCTGGCGCTTCGATCTCAAGGCAGAGAAAGGTGTCCCGACAACTGTAAAGATCACCAATGCAAATTACACCTTCGGCCAGAGCGATGCAATCTACCTTCCTCCCAAATATGAAGGAAAGGTCCTGCTTGTCGCCGAGGATACGATTGGCATATCTGTATTCCGATCCGCAGACGCGAAATGGGATACTGCAGAGTACAAAGGCCTTGTCCCCATTGGACCCGTCGATCCTGGAACCAGCGTCGTGACGCCTGCGCAGGTTGGCGATGGCATCTACCAAGTGTTGGAACCGTTTGGTGATGAAGGCATTGGTGGACCTGGAACCGCTGGCAATAGGACCGATTTCTTGTTCCGAGACATCACAGCTGAAATAGCAGCACTGCTAAAATAAAGCAACTGCGTGCCGTTTTTCCTGGCTGCTTGCTTGTTGTATCGTAAAAAGAATAGTGCTTTGTAGCAGTATCACATGAATGCGATGACTTATGTATATGGATGAACGACACGAGGAGCAGGAATACAAAAGCTGCGCACAACTAACGGAATGTTTCAGTTGTTTTGAAGTAGTGATTGTGAGGACCGCCCATGGACCTATTTCTCCCGTATAACAGGCCCGTCAAGAGTCATGATTTGGCCTGTGAGATTCAATGCCGAAGGCTATCAACATAATAAAAAAACCAAGTCACATTGTGAACTTAACCACAGGCTGGATTCGTATTTTTCCATGTATTGCCTCAAGGGAAAGGGCCCAGCCCATAAAATAACTTTTACATGATACGATCCACGACCCACAAGCGCCTAGAACCCGGCACCGTGAACCGAAGCGCATGCAATAATTGAAGAACCTCAAGTCGGATAGTCGGAGAGAAAGGTGGCTTGGCTGTGAGTGTTAAGAGAGAAGCATGTGGAGCCTCGGCACCAGATTGGCCGTGAATCGCTAGTGCTGCAGCAGTGGTGTTTTGGCGTGCGAAGACATCAATGTGATTTGAATACAGTATTAACGACTTGATCTGATGCATTGATGAGCAGATGCCCTTGGAGTGTTTGAGACGGAGCATTGGACGATGAGAGACGACTCATGAAAGGGATCATTGTTGTGGGTTAGGTTCAATAGTGTATGGTGATGTGTGTTGTCGTTGTGATAGTGTGCTTTTCCCAAGATGGCAGCCAATGGAACGCAACGATTGATTTCCAATGACGTCTAAGAGTGATCTGCACTGACCCATCCTGCGTCGATCCTGCCACAATCCTGACGCTCACAAGCCACTCTTTTGTTTTGGTTTTGCCCAATCAGTCTCCGTTCAATCCGTTACTGGCTGGTACAACTGATGCTTTCGGAGCTATCAACCCTAATAATTCTTTCTTTCTTCTTTCAAGCTATCCTTTCACCTCACCCCTCCTTTTCCTTTCTTCTTCCCAATTGCATCCTATCCGCTGACGCCGACCACATCTTGTCCTCAATCAACTGAAGCCACAACCCTTGCTTCTTCTGCATCATCGCGTCACTCCTCCACATCTATCCTAGCCGCCATGGCGACACAAGGTCAGGCGGCAGATTATTACAATAACTACAACAGCAACAATGGCGCGCAGCAGAGCAATGGCTATTATCAGATGCAAGAGCCCAAGTATGGCCAACAAGCTCCTCCGCCCCCTCAATACGGCCAGAACTATGCACCACCGCCTGGCCCTCCACCGCAACAAAACGGCTACAATGAACAGCCGTATGCGCCTCCGATGAATGCCGGAGAGAAGCAAAACTTCGACCAGGCCTTCAAGATCCAAAAGCCAAAATTCAATGACTGGTGGGCGGGATTGCTGGTACGTTGTCCTCGACCATTGCCATCATCATCCGTAGCATTCATTGACCATTGCGTGTACAGTTCATCGCTGTATTCCTAGGTTTCGCAGCTGTTTCTGGCATCGCAATCCAAGGATACGGTACGTGGGCCCGAGTACACAGCTCTTTTTGTGGATTACTGACAATCCCAGTGCATACCTTTTCGTTCAATGGCGGAGGTATCTATAATAGTCGCAATGACTTCGGACTGTCCACGAATACCATTGTGCTCTTCGCTTTTGTCCTGGCTGTCGCAATCGTCTTCAGTTACGCCTATATGTGGGCTGCGCGAGCCTTTACCAAACAATTCATTTGGATCACTGTACGATACTTACCAATCCGCATGGTTACAGTGTGGCTAATCTGCGACAGGGTATCCTGAATATTATATTCGGATTCGCGACGGCAATCTATATGTTGTCCCGCAAGTACTGGTCCGGTGGTATTGTATTCCTTCTATTCTCGATCTTCTACGTGATCTGTTTCATCTCCTGGATCCCGCGCATTCCGTTCTCGGTCCTGATGCTGCAGACGAGCATTGACGTTGCCAAGAAGTATGGCCATGTTTACGTCGTCTCCCTCATTGGTGGTCTTCTGGCAGCGGCATTCGGTGCCTGGTACTCGGTCACTCTGGTTGCGGTATATGTGAAATACGAACCGGGGAATAATCCGGCATGCAGCGAGGGCGCCGGTGGTTGCAGCAAAGGAAAGGTGATTGGACTGATAGTCTTCATCACATTCGCCATGTACTGGATATCGGAATGGTTGAAAAATACCATCCACACAACAATTTCCGGAGTGTACGGATCGTGGTACTTCTGCTCGAACAATTTCCCCAAGGGAGCTACACGAGGCGCCTTGAAGCGATCATTGACCTACAGCTTTGGCAGTATCAGCCTGGGCAGTCTCATTGTGGCCATCATCAATTTCCTGCGCCAGATCTGCTCGGTCGCGCGACAGACGTCGTCTCAGGAAGGTAACATTATCGGGACGATTGTATTCTGCTGCCTGGAATGCCTGATTTCCTTGCTCAGCTGGGCGGTACAGTTCCTGAACCGCTATGCCTTCTCGCACATTGCGCTTTATGGCAAGTCGTACATACAGGCGGCAAAGGACACTTGGACGTACGTATACACAAGATTCAGTCACCCTAGGTTAGTTATACAAATTCAGCTAACATTACGATCAGCATGATCAAGGACCGCGGCATCGATGCCCTCGTCAACGAATGCCTCATCGGACCCGTCCTCTCGATGGGCGCTACATTCATTGCGTACGCGTGCGCCCTTCTCGCATACCTCTACCTCATCTTCACGTCGCCCGCATACAACCAGGACGGAGCGTACACACCCGTGGTCGTCGCATTCGCGTTCCTCATCGGGCTGCAGGTGTGCAACATCTTCACGACGCCGCTGAGCTCGGGAATAGACACCATCTTCGTGGCGATGGCGTGGGATCCGCAGGTCATGATTCGGGACCATCCGGATCTGTATCACCAGATGGTGCAGGTGTATCCGCATGTGCAGCAGGCTATACATGCATAAAGGACGAGGTATGGAGTACTGTGTGAATAATTGTAATGGACGGAGGAGAGGAGAGAAAAATTGTGTCGATACAAGGTACGAAGTGTAAAGGGAAGAGAAGGAGAGAAGGACGTTTCATCGTAATGAGAGATTGGTTAGCGGGCGACTGATTATTAGTCCAGCGATCTCAGATGGAACCACGACGACTTTGGCAGCGCCAGAAAATCCAATTATGCCTCCACAAAAAGGAATAAGCTTCTAAGAATAGTAATAATAAACTCATGGTTATTTTCTAAAACATAAGAAACGTAACTACCGTGTAGATCACACACATCACCGCATGTAACACAAAGTATCCAAATTACTCACCTAACCCACCCTCATATCCTTACACTGTGCCTTTTCACCCTTTCTAGTACCGCAGTCGTGCGTTAAGGTAAGTACCTCACATACTCGTAACATCTTGCCCTTCCTCGAGCGATTCCCGACGGATTGGCTAAACTAAAGTGATTACCTTGGGTAGTCTTGGACGAAAGCGACGAGGGTGAATCTCGGATACTCTTATTTTCTTTTCCGATTTGGGGTGAGGTGAGGTGAGGATGTGTCTGCGTGACATAATCACACTCGTAGGGTGTATCGTGGGTCTTTGGTCCACATGGGCGGCGGCAACGGCGAACGGCCTACGATGATCCGACGAGGGTAGCTTGCTTGTGATTGCTATTGCCATTGCGATTGAGAGGGATTTTCGCGAAATAGGGACATTGGAAAGTCGAGATTCAAAGTACGATGTCATAAATCAATTATTTCCCACAAATACTGGGAATGGAGAGGTTCACGATTACGTGTGTTCTATTGTTGTTGGAACAGGTTTTCCGGGGGCATTGAAAACGGATTGAAGCCAAATTTGCGAATGATGATTTCACGAGAGATTTCGATCCAATCCAATCCGTCTTTCCTTGGATCGTGAACTTGCGAAAAAAAAACCAAGGACCGACCAGCCAGCAGGTTACGACTCACCCTCATTCTCGCGAGTTAGCCGCGGGAGCTAACTAGCCATCGTGTAGCCATCGTGAGTGTGTGCGGTGGTGTGGTGTCTACGGTCCACCGGTAATTGAATGGGAAAACCGGCGGCGTATGACGTAGGAATCGGAACATTTTCCCCCCCTCCTACTGCCTACCTGCTCCTCCCTGCTCCTCCTCTTCCCCCCCTCTCCGCTCCGCTCTATTGTATTGAGGAGTGTCCCGCGCGCTCGCGCTATTTATTGTGTGCGTCGTGCGTTTGCGCTTTTCCGAGGGTGGGAAAGGGAGGGGAGGGAGGGGGGAAGGTAGGCGGTTTGCGGAATGGTTTGAAGGAACTAATTAGAGGTAATTATGTATGCATGGACTGTACATGTATCAGTATGTACACAGTACAGTAGGAATGAATCTATCTATAGCCGTTGCAGCAATTGACAGGCTCGTCGGCCGTCAATCCGTTCGTCCGCCCGTCCGGTGGGGTGGTAGAAGGTTCGGATGTTTGATAAGAGGGAGCGTGTGTTCAGAGTGCTATAGACGGTGCGGTGCGTCGGCGAGTGGTGGCTCGGTGAAGCAATTGAAAGGTACCCGTCGATTCCGAGGGAGATAACCTAGGGAATACAGAGATACGGATGGACGGTAGACGGTGGAGAGAGCGTGAGGGTTAGCCTCTTGGTTAGTTTCAGGCGCGGGCGCGGCGCACTGCGTTGGTGAGGAGGAGGGGTACGTTCAGTAGGCATGAAATGACCTTGTGGGTTAGGTTAGGTTATTGGCTGGGTAGAATTATTGCATCATCGTGAGGTTATTGTTTCCTGTGGGAATTGCGATGCGGCGACCAGGACGACGACGACTATGTTGAGACCATTGATCTCACGGGAGCCGGACCGAGAAGTTTGGATTTGTTTGACACGACACCCTTGAATTGTGAGCGAGTGCATGGACGATTCCTTGGTTGTGGTGGCAGTGGTAGGTTAGGTTGTAGTTAGTAGTTAGGTTGTAGTTAGTGGAAACGTTGAATTTAGTTGTGTGTGAGGTTGTTCCACGGCCGAAAGGGCAAAACAGAAAGACACGATGGTTACTTTGGGTGCAAGTACACGGTAGGTTAAAGGTTGCTAGCGCCGTTATGTCGGGACATGTAACATGTTCGCTCTTTGAGGCATAGAACACAGTTGCGGGATTAATACCGAGATGGGCAGTACCGTAGTGGCAGTGCAGCACTCGTACGTTGGGTTAAGAAGGTTAATTGATGAGTTGGGCAGTGAGGCATTGAAGAATTGAGCGTTGAGAAATTGCATGTGGCATTGAGGCTCGCGCGCGGACGAGGGCGATTGATTGATTGATGAGGGGATTGGAGTTGTTTTTGGCTTGTGATTGAGGGACATGTTTGTATGTATTGTATGGGATGGGATGAGATGAGATGAGATCAGGAGGGGCAAGGGAGTGGGAGTGGGAGTGGGAGTGGGGGTCGTTGCTTCCGTAGTATTACCGTCATTAATACAGCAGGCGCCTACATACATACAGACACACTACTTTGGCTATCAACACAGTACTGTGTAGTATCATCACAATTGGCACAAAAAGGATAGAACGGAACTAGCATAATTATGATCATAATTCGTCGGCTCGTCGGTCTTTGATAGGCAATTTGAGGGTTGAATTATCTGGAAGTAGATAAGTATTGAAAGATAACTGAGTGAGGCGGGTGTTAGTTACCTGGTTAGTGAGCATGGTACGGCATGGTATTACGGCCGGCGGACATTTAGTAGACCAACCCTCAACACTTGGCGATAACTCGTAACGCGCAATTCCACCACTTTCTACGAGTACCTGCCAATCATCATCCTGCACAGTGCACAGTGTGTATCCAATTATTAGTTACTACCGCACTACATTTCCATGATGGCAATGTCATGTCATGTCACATTGAGGTTCGTTACGAAGTACTTTGCAGAGTTATCAGGTATCATGTCACAGGGAAAAGAAGTAACTCAGTCGCAATGATTGTGCGGAAGAGTGTACCGGTATACCTAACCGTTAACTACTGGACTAGCCAGTCGTAGAAGTGCTTCCACTAACTACGAGTAACTATCCAGCATGCCACATGCCACATGCCACATCCCATCGCATGCCTCCATTGCCTCCCATGCCCCCTCCCATGTCACATCTCACGATATCCACTCTGCCCACACTTTCCACACTGCCCACTCACCCACTAACCTCATGGGTAATGACCCGTTTCGGAACTGGGTGGCTACTAATCACGACTGTTCCCGTTGGCCCTTTCATAGGCCCATATCATCATCGTGACTGTCAATTGCCATTTGCACTCGCGGTTGTATACGGTGTAGTTAGGGTCGAAACTAATTCTATTAATTATACAAAAGCCTCAGTTCCCCCCGCCAATTCTGTTCCTAATCATCTCAATTCTTTTCTTTTCCAAACAACCTTCAGTGATACCCCATATTCCCCCCAACCAAACCCCCAACCGATATCCCTCGCCATCCTCCATTGCAATAATAATATTGCTTTTACGCGTACCCATCAGCTGCCCAGCGGGAATACAGCATTAGCCCTTCCATTCTCTCGCCATCCTCTTGTCATCTGTCGCCTGGCGCCCAATCGCTGTTCAGTCACAACCCATCCTTGACTGCGTCTGCCTGTACCTGTGCTTCCTGTCCTGGTACTTGCGAATCAATTGTCTCCTTTGCCCGTCACCGCTTCTCTGCGCTCTCGACGTCAATCGGAACTCATCCCTTCCTGCCTGCGGGGTAACAGTACAAGCAACACTACGCGCACATACACATACAGGGTACGTACATTAATTTCCTGGATGTCCTTTGTTTACGGTGATTTGGTCGTATCCATATCCAAGCGGCTACTGGTGGGTGTCAATTGGAATTCCCCAAGCTTACCACAATTACAGGCAACAAAGTAGGAATTAAATCTCACTACTACGACGACCTACTATTACTACTACTACTACTCCGTGCTCATACTCGGTCCCCTCAACAAACGCAAGAAGCCCGATACTCTACGTTCGGAGAGAAATCACGTCTAGAACACCTCTCTACTCGTCTCCCTCGTCATTGTGCCTCAATAGCAGCGACACTACTCCACTAGCTACATTCGCTCCCGCCTTTCCCCTCCACCTCCCCCAGCAGATCCTCCTCAACTTCCCCATCTTCCCAATAACTCCATACACCTCCAATACCAACAACCCACGACTCAACCACCAACCATCCACCACCCACGCTCAACACCTCACCCACGCACTCACCCACGCACCCGCATAACCTAGGTAAGCCTCAAACTTTCAGTTTTCTTTTCCTGCCTTTTCACTATTACGTCCACACCGATATTCTCTGCCCATGCGCACGCGGGTGTCTGATGACCTTTACCTGTTCTTTCTCTCCCTGGCTTCACTTTTACCACACTACACCACTGTTCACTAGGTACCCTACTCGTACCTTGCCGTAACGGTATCTCCTTTCCCCTTCCACCATAATCATCATCATTATTGCCCCACTATACAACATTTCCCGGGGCGTTGGTCGTGGTCGTACCTGCCTACTCCGCCCCCGACACAATACAAAACCGACCCTCACCCAGGCCTCCCGCCTACTCTGTCCTCTTTCTTCTCATCGTCATTCATCGGACATCTCACTCTTCCGCTCTCTGCCCATAAAACCCTCCACTCATCCACTCAATTCCTCTTCCAAACCCATATTTCTTCACTTCCTTCACTTTAATCTTCTACCTACCTACTCCAATACTCATTCCAATCACCAGTCAACCCCACATCCCACACATAACAATGTCTCCCACAAAGAAGGCTGTTCACTTCGGCGGTGGCAACATCGGCCGCGGCTTTGTTGCCGAGTTCCTTCACAACTCCGGATATGAGGTCATCTTCGTCGATGTGATGGATAGTATTATCAATGCTCTCCAGTCCACAAAATCCTACACCGTCACCGAGATTGGCGAGGATGGCGAACGCACCTTTACCATCGACAACTACCGTGCCATCAACAGCAAGCACGAGCTCCCCAAGGTCATCGAGGAGATCGCTTCGGCTGACATCGTCACCTGCGCCGTCGGCCCCAACATCCTCAGGTTCGTCGCCGAGCCCGTCGCCAAGGCCATTGAGGCACGCACACTCGATTACCCTCTCGCTGTCATTGCTTGCGAGAACGCAATCAATGCCACCACAACCTGGAGGGGTCACATCGAGAAGTACATTGAGGAGAAGCTCAACAAGGAGACCCTCCAGTCCCTCGACAAGCGTGCTCGCTTCGCCAACTCTGCCATTGACCGCATCGTCCCCGCCCAGGATGCCGATGCCGGCCTCAATGTCAAGATCGAGAAGTTCTTCGAGTGGTGCGTCGAGCAGAAGCCCTTCGAGAATGGCGGCAAGAAGCCCGCGATCGAGGGCATCCACTACGTCGACGACCTCGAGCCCTACATCGAGCGCAAGCTCTTCACCGTCAACACCTCGCACGCCACGGCCGCCTACTACGGCTACAACCGTGGCAAGCAGTTCGTCCACGAGTCTCTTGCTGACAAGGAGATCCACGACATCATCCGCAAGGTGCTCGGCGAGACGGCAAACCTCATCGTCAAGAAGCACGGCATCGACGCCAAGGAGCAGGACGATTACGTTGAAAGCATCATCTCTCGTATCTCGAACCCCACTCTTCAGGACAGAGTGGAGCGTGTCGGTCGTGCCCCTCTCCGCAAGCTCTCCCGCAAGGAACGCTTCATCTCCCCCGCTGCCGATCTCATCGAGCGCGGCCAGAGCATCGACAACCTCTTGGGTGCCATTGAGGTTGCTCTCCAGTTCCAGAACGTCGAGGGCGATGAGGAGTCGGCAGAGCTTGCCAAGGTGCTCAAGGAGAACAACTCTGAGGATGCCACTGCCAAGATCACCGGTCTTGACAAGTCCCACCCTCTCTTCGCAAAGGTTGCACCCATCGTCCAGAAGGTGCAGAAGACTTCTTCTTTGTAGACAAAGAGGGTGCAACACGTTAGTGCTCGGTCCGAAATACCACACTAGAATGGGCGAAGGTCGATCAGTCGACGGATGTGATTTCCAATTGGCGTTGCTGGTGTCATGATCCAGCGGAAACATGTGCTTTGATAGCGATGGGAATGTTTTATTATACCTAAAATCATGAAGAATGAGATAACGATTCACGCCATACTTTATTTCTGCTGTGATGTGCTGTCTTGATGTGATGTTTAGTCCAGTTGCCTTTGTAATATTCAACATAATGTAACGGACATCTTTACATTTATTGCTCTTAATTTATACCGTGAGGCGTCCCAGTAAGATAAATGATGTTGCGATGCCGTGAATCGAGTCTCCACAATAACGATGCTTCATTGAGGTAGCTTCCGAGATCTACTGCGATTCTCCACAAAATAACGCTCGCATCGCATCGGTTGACCCGCTCTCTCGCTCCCTCTTTTACCAGCCAGGCGGGCTCCGTCTCCTCGCCCACTCCTCAATCGTCGTCAACCTCACCGGCAGCTCCTCCAAAACCGCCCTCATATCCACCCTGAACGGCTCGTCCTCCGCCTCATTATAATACGTATACGCCTTAAACATCTGCGCCACGATCCTCTCACCCTCCAGTCCCCTCCCCCCCATCGTCTCCCCAATCCTCTCACAAAACTCCGCCACGCTCTGGCTCTCCCCCCCCATCTCCCTCCCCCCCCCCCTCCCCAACTTCCCCGCCAATTCCTCCAGCCTCACCGTCTCAGGCCCGCCCACATCGAAGTCCCTGCCCCCGAGCGCCTCCGCTCCCCTTGCAATCGCCGCGCCGACAAGCTGCGCAACGTCGTGGTGGCATATCCAGCTCACCCTCAGCGTCGGCTTATGGCAATACACGACGGTATTCCTGTCCCGTATCGGCGGGAGCGCCCAGCCTTCGAGAAGGTTGTCGAGGTACACGACGGGTTTTATACATATTACGGGTACGGCGTTTGGGGTTGAGCGGAGGATACGCATGATTTCGCGGCGGTCGTCTTGAGCTTTTATGTCCTGGGGTACCGTGGGGACGGGCATGGAAGTGTTGAAGACGATTAGGCTTACGCCGTGCGTGGCGGCGGAGGAGGCGATGTTGGATGCGGCGAGGAGGATTGGGGGGGACGGGTTGAAGGAGGTGGAGGGGAGGTTGAGGGATATTGCTGTTGGTTCTTGGGGGGAGGTGCTGCTGCGGATCACGCGGTCGACGTCGGAGAGGGAGGTGAAGTCTAAGGTTACGGATTCGATGGGTGTGGTGTTGGAGGAGGGAGGGGGCGTGAAGGTCGAGGGTGTGCGGGAGACGGCGACGACGGTGTGGCCGAGGGTGTGGAGGTGGTGGACTTGCGATCGGCCTTGGATGCCTGTGGCGCCGAAGACGATTACGCGCATTTTTGATGTCTTGCGAGGTGCTGTTCTGCTGTCGTGATGTAGGTACTTTTTCTCGCCGTGGGAAGTTGTCGTGTATGTTCGCCTGTAACGTCCGCGACAATGGTGTGTGAGGGAAGACGAAGAAGAAGCTGGAGGGGTTGAGGGGAATTTTCACGTTAAATTCGTATTCTTTTACGACGTTGGACTAACGTCTTCATTCTTCACCTTCTTCATATAGGTAAGGTAGGTTGGTCGTATGGCGGAACCGCTTTTCCGCATCTAGGTTCGGCGGGTGAGCGAACCCGTACTCGTAGCTCTTACATGGCCGGGGGATGTAGATAGAGCGGGTGAGCGAGGAGTCTCATGGGTTTTCGGGACGGAAGAGTCAGTGATACGTTACGTTTCTGTGTGATAATATCGTGATTAGAGGCCGTTGAGCGACGATAAGGTCAAGCAAGATGGAATGAGTTTTGGGTATGAGATCATGGCGGAGATAAGGTGACTAGCCCGGCGTTTGGGTTATCGATAAAGAAGACTTGGACTCAGGGGCGCGCGGGCCGCACGTGGCAGTGCAATAGTCCTCCCGTCAGCCTTATGATATTTTCAACTGTCCAAACGACCTACACTAGATTTAAACAATCAAGAGGAGGATAGGAAAAGGCATAAGGAGTACCTCTAGCAATTCGATTGGATCGTTCTATCAAGAGTAGGATTGGCGCTTCGATGGACCGATGCCACCACTCCGTTCCAATGACGAGGACAGCGACGCGGAGTACATCCACTTGCGAGGGCCGGTAGAGGCCAGGAACGACACCGAGATTGAGGACGAGGAGGCTCAATTGCTTCCACGTTCGGAAGAGCTAGACCATGAGGATCCTCCCAACCCAACAGTGAGGAAACGCCATCACCGTCCCACCGGCTTTTGGGCATGTTTCTACGGCCCGGATCCCCCACGGATACAGTCCATCAAACCATGGTTCCCCAAGATCCAACAATTCCCAGCGAACGCGGTGGATCGCTGGATGCCGTCACGCAAACGAAAGCTCGTCGCGCTGGCAGCCCTCTTCTTCCTCTGGCTCGCCATCCTCGGGACCGTACTCGGCGTCACTCAGCTACCACGCAAGGCCCCCGGCGGCGAGTACATCCTGCAACTCGAGTGTACGGACACGCTCTGGAGAGCTAAGAATGGGTGCGGCCTCGACGGTATCGATTGTCGTCCTTTTGACAAGGACAGCTTTTCTTTTCGATGTCCGGCTAAGTGTGCGGACGTCCAGGTGCTCAATCCGCATCCCGTTGGTCCTGTAGATATCAATTATCGTCCATTCGTCATTGGCGGCGGCGAAGATAGGATCTATCGAGGGGACAGTTTCATCTGCAGCTCTGCGATCCATGCGGGTGTCGTAAGCGATGTCAGAGGTGGTTGTGGAAGACTTTCACGAAAGGGCCAGAGAGACGTGTTTCCGAGCACGAAGAGCAATGGATTGGAATCTATCTCCTTCGATTCGTATTTCCCGCTCACGTTCCAGCTGGATGCTTTGCAAGGGGGCAGCTGTCCAGCCGATCAAAGACAGCTTTTGCTTGTCGTGTCGCTGGTCTTCACGGCGGTGTTGTCTGTATGCACTGCGTCGCCGCGTGCGCTATTCTTCACGGTCTTCATCATGATTTTCGCGCACGTCAGTCTGGTGTCGGATCCCCCGTCTGCGTCTCGTCGCAGCCTGTCGGTCCTACCTGACCATATCTCCATGTTCGCGAAGAGACTCCTCCCAGCGCTCTTCTGCGCCGTCGTGCTCTACCGCACAGTCGTGAGACGAACACTATCAGGCGTCGAAGCGCACGTCGAGAAGACACTGTTATGGCTCGGAGGCTTCTGGTTCGGCGCCCTCTCCAACTACACCTTTGACTGGATCCCCATCTCGCGGCTCACCGCACACGACCTCAACCAACAACCCGGCGCCAAACTCGCCCTCGCCATAATCCTCCTCATTCTCATCTTCATAATCCCCCGGCAAGTCCACGGCTTCTGGGTCGAGGGTCGCCTGCCACGCTACCTCGCCCTCTACGCACTCTTCCTCCTCGCAATCGCCTTCTCCCTCGCCATCCCCGGCCTCCAACTCCGCATCCACCACTACATCCTCGCCCTACTCCTCCTACCAGGCACCAGCATGCAGACCCGCGCCTCGCTCCTCTACCAGGGAATCCTACTCGGACTATTCGTCAACGGCATCGCGAGATGGGACTTCGACTCCGTGCTCCAAACCGCCGACGCCCTCCGCGCAGACGGCGCCTTCGGATCCTCCAAGCCCAACATCACGGCATACATCCCATCACCACTACCACCTGATGCTGCGTCGTGGACCGCGAGCTTCACGTGGGCGGCGTCCACCGCGCACGACGGCATCAGCGCGCTCGTCAACGACGTGGAGAGGTTCCGCGCCTTCTTTGAGGACGGAGATGGACCCCAGGTGTTCAATTGGACGAGGGAGAGTGCGTTGGAGGTTCCCGAGTATGTGCGGTTTGCTTTCTTGAGAGGGGGGAGGACGTTGGATTACGGGGAGGTGGGGACGTTGTGGGGGAATGGGTCGTGGAGTGTGCCTGACCCATCATGAAGGAAATTGGTTTGGATTATATTATTTCATATTTGGATGTGGTCACCTGGGAAGATTTTGGGGTGTATTTGGCGATATTATGGATCTGTTTGTAGATGATTGGTATACATATGCGTAGAGCTCATTGGTAGATCTCTACAAAATATCCAGAATATCTGTGTATGTTTCGTCCACATTTTGCTTTTGTTATCGTGAATGCGAGATATTCAACCAAGCAACAGGTAAATACGAAGGTACCTGGATAGGTCATATATCGGTACCACGGGAGCATACTCGGCAGAGTACATAGCGAGTACCTAGAGGAGGTATTATCGGCGCATTACAATCAACTGCATCTGATTGGCCGCGTAACTTGCCTCGAGTCCAGCGATCTATCTTATCGGTAATTAATTAACATTCTGGCTATCTCTAATTGGTAACTACACCTTTTATATATGCATATACAAGGTACTCGTACCCACGTAACCCCCATTGACTTGTACATATCCAAGTACGCGGGGTAGCGATCATCCTCATCAGCAGGCACACCGCCAGAGCCTCTGTCCTACCTTGGCAGCTCTATCATTGGCGATATTCATAACTACCTGCACTCTCGTCTCCAAATCATGGTTCCCTTGCTTCTGCCGACTCCCATCTCTCGCTCTCCGTAGGTAGGTAGGCAGGTCCCTTCGACCTCGCATGGTTCCGTCCGAACCATGAGGCATACGTCGCTGTCCACAGCAGCCAACGCACCGCGTCGGTGCTTATTACTGCCACTGCTGTTGTTGTTATCGTCACCGTACGCCCATCTGGCATCCGCTGCTTGTGTTCCCGACGTACCGACTTCCCTGCTTTCTGACCCGTTGGTATTGCTGCACCCGGCGGTCGTCGAGGCATTCGGCACATTGCATGCGAATCTGTCTGCGCTTTTTGTGAATACGACACGTGATGGGCTGAGCTTTGCTGTGGTGAGTATACGTTTTTTTCTTTTTCTTGTGTAGTTCTTGTCTGGTCTTTGACGGCAAGTTTTGTAGAGAGTTCATATATCCGTAATCCCCTGGAATATCTATTGTAGGATCTCATTTGTTCATAATCTGGCCATTCTGACCATGTCCAGGTACATGCATCCGGCCCAGAACAGGCCTTCACATTCAACCATGGCAATCTGAAGACGAACGAAACATCCTCAATCCCAGTAGACAATGACTCCATCTTCCGCATAGCATCCGTGTCGAAGAACCTCGCCGTCTTCTCCGCCCTGGTTGTGGAGAATAAAAGCAAACATCACCCCAACTTGACCGAGTTCTCACTCGACGCACCCGTCCGCCACTTTCTCCCCTCCTTCCGTCTCCCGGACGAGGACTGGGAGGATGGCGGGAGGGACATCACGCTGCGGATGCTGGCGAGCCACAGTGCGGGCCTGTCGCGGGAGAGCTACAGTACCGACTTCAATCTCGTGCTCAATACGGGGAAGGCCGATGCGGAGACCATCGGGGCGGCGTGGGCTGCGGCGACGCCTGAGGGCGTGATAGAGAGTGTGAAGAAGACCCGTTTGATGTTCGCTCCTGGCGAGCGGGCGGCTTGTGAGTTTCCCCGGCGAACCTCCCTTTTTCTGTTCTGTCTGTGTCTAAAGATGGTTTGTTTGACGTTTGAGCTCATGGATTGATTTGTGTCTAGATTCGAATGTCGGTATCTCTATTCTTGCGTGTAAGTGTTGAATCTTGATTCCGATGTGAGGTGCAATATTGTTATATTGACATCAATACAGCCGCTGTCGTATCTCACTACAATGAGATCACTGGTTCTGATAGCTCGTGGAGCCAGTTCGCAATGGATGAGATTTTTTCCTCACTGGACATGACGCACAGCTTCTTCGGCGTCATACCGGACGGATTGAGACCTTATATTGGTGTTCCTGGAGGCCCAAATTGGGCTGATCTTGTTGTTGGACTGGGATATGATCCCGCTGCTGGCATGTGGGTACGTACTGAGGCATTTCACCCATCTGACATGATTTCTGTGAAGGTTCCAGGGGGCTAATTATGACAATGAAACAGAGTTCGAGTAACGATTTGTCAAAGTACCTCTACAGCGTCTGGCTCTCTCCATCACCCTCAAAACTGATAACTCGAGCCCAGCGCCGCCGCTCACTGAAACCCAACTTCGCCCTCCCAGACGGCAAACAACTCGTCGGACCCGGCTGGGAGATCGACCTCAAGACCATCGACACCACCTCAAAGAGCTCATCCATACTGTCCGAAAAGACGTACGCATCCTTCGGCAAGGCCGGCGACGGCGGCGGCTGGCACGCCTGGATCGACGTGATTCCGAATCTCGGCTACGGCATCGTCGTCCTGTCACAGCACTCTGGCTTGGAAGACTATGTGCGCATCGTGCCGACCAGTATCAGAGACACAGTGCACGACATCCTGATCCCGGCGTTCGCCAAAGCCCTCGCATCGAGACTCTGCATGCGCTTCTCTGGACGCTACGCCGACGGCAGAGACTCCGGTATCTTCACCGACACCGTCCGCGGCTCAGATATCAACGACACCACCTTCGCCCGCCTCGAAGTCGTCGACCACATCCTCTACCTCCGCGAGCTCGTCGTCAACGGCACGTCTGCGCTGGAAGGCCTAGACAGACTTGGCTGGACCGAAAAGGACCAGTCGCGGTTCTGGTCGACGCCCGAGGGCGTCGTGCTCACGCCCGCGGAGGGAGCCGCCGAGAATGCGCAGTTCGGTCGCGGCGCGCAGGTCTGGAGGATGATGATCCCCGGGCTCGAGGTCTGCGATTGGTTCGACTTCGACGGGTATTCGGACCAGAATGGCTGGCCGTTGAGTAAGGTTGTGCTGGTGGAGAGGGAGGGCGGCCAGGTCGAGTTGCATTATCCGCCGTATGATATCGTGCTCACGAGGTCGAGTGGATGAGATTCCAGCGTGGGAGAGGTGTCGACCGATTGAATTCACCCCTGCTCTTGGTTTCGCATTGGTTTTATCATTTGATGGTCTGGATTTGAGATCATAGTCTTGTTCATTGTTACGAAGCGCTTTACGTAGTATCGATACCCCCCCCAAATTTCGTTAGATTGAACACATTTACAGAAAAAAGAAACCCCCGCCTTCAGCCTCAATGTTCACAGAAACTGTGCGAGTGTTTCCTCCACCAATCCGAAGCGGACTTATTGTTCGCCGTGCGCACCTCCATGAGCTTCAACCTGTGCTCCTCCGCCTCGCGCCGCGACATCGGCAACGCTCCATTCTCCGCACGGAAACGCTCCCTCACTATGTCCATGACTTCGTTCGGCAGCACGCCCTGAGTATCTACGTTTGTCGAACCCGCGCGGTCTTCCTTCTCCGCCAAAAGAGCCCTGATTTCGGCGGGCAGCTTGGCCAAGGAGGCTTCTCGTGCTGCGGAGTCGAGGCCGAACGCCTCGTCGAACCACCAGTCCATCTGTTGTGGGGGCACGTTGGCGGTCGAGATGATGCGCTTGTTGGGATCGACGAGCCAGAGGGCGATGAAGCGTCTGTGGCCGGGCTTTGTCTTGTCCTTCAACTCGAAGGGGGAGACTCTGTGTTGGCTGTCAAGGGAGAAAAATGTTAGTCAATGCTGCCATTGAGTGTAGTGTAGATCCAGAGGAAATGGGTGAACTCACAATACGTTAGGAAACGCAAGCAGTCTCCCCTGCTTCGTAACAACCTCCCCATAGTTCTGCAGGCACGGCGCGCTGCCGCCGCCCAGCGAGGTCCCGTAAATCTGCTCGAGCCAATGATACTCTTCCTGGCCGACGGAAATGTCGTCGTTCAGGTAGGCCGAAACTTGCATGCGAAACGCGAGGCTGCTGTCGGTGATGTTCTCGCTGTCGAGGTAGTACAGCGCCGTCGCGCAGATAGTCTCGTTCATCTGGCCCTCGATGTGCCAGCCGCCAGCTGGGAACTCTGGTTTCTCCGGCGTGAGCTCGATTGAGGCCATCTTGACGATGACTTGTAGTCCGGTGTCCTTGAACTTCTGGGAGAGGAGGTTCTCGGCTAATGGGGCGTAGTCGAGGTCTTCGAAGACGGGCTCTGGGATTTTGGGCTTTTGGATTGGTTTTCGGTAGTCTTCGATGTAGTCGGCGAAGTCGAAGTTTTCATCTGGGTTAGCTATCTCGACGCCCGTGTCCTGTGACTGCTCTATAGGGATGCCCTTGTTGTTTTTAGGGTCATCGAGCCTCGGGGGCGCTGTCCAGTACCAGTTGTCCTGGTTTGAATCGCTGAAACAAGATAAGCATATTGACGTGAATATAATGGAAACCACCGACTTCACTTACGTGGGATTGGTCGGATAAGGAAACCGTGATTTAACCCGTCCTGCGCCGACTTTCTCATTATAATTCTTTGCGAGACCGAGACACTGATCCCACATCGGAAGTGCGGTTTTGATCAGGTCTTCAATAGTGCGGTATATGTCCGGATGGCGGTTAGGATGAAGCCCATTGATGTAGCTTGTGAACTTCACAGAACTATCGTCCTGGAAAGCCACGTTGGAAGGTAGCCACTGGTAGGTATCAGACCAGAAGTCAGGAGGCACGGTGCCGGACCCAACTCCATAGCGAAAGCGGTCGTTCTCGCCAGGCTTCCACGTGTCTTTGGCGATGACTTCGCCCTTGCCCGCCCACTTTCTTATAGCATCACTGACGCCGACAAGCTCCTCGCGGACGATCAGACTCCGATCGTAGACCAAAGGGTACATGGACGGGTGCACTAGATCCTGTACCATCTCCTTGGAGTTTGGATGCCAGTCCTGGCTATTAGCCTGTTCTGCCTGCAGCTTGTTGAACGCTGCACGCAATGCGTTGTGGAGTTCAGGCTTCACAAATCCGTCGGCTTTGGCAACGGATGCGCATGCATCTAGTGTTGGGACTATACCCGTCTTCTCGTAATATCGTGCCTTGCTGCGAAGCTCTTGGATGCACTTCAAGATTTTTGTTAGAATACGGACGCACATATCTTCATTTCACCACCGACGCCCGCATTTACTCACACAATCGAAAGCATTGCCCGACAAGATGCCCTCCAGCTGTTCTAGGTGCTCAAGTCCCCATTCATCCCGAACGATCAGCTCCGTGTCGGACCGATACTGGCTCTTCGCCGCGAACGCCATCTTCCAAAACTCTTCATCCGGGATCTCCAGTGCCTCCTCTCGCCACTTGGCCACGATCTGCTCGTCGAACACCTTGTGGTACCACTCGGGTTTGTCTGTGAGTCGGTCCATGACACTCATCATCGCGAGCTCCCTGACCGGTAGGATGTCGGAGTCCGAGCCATAACAGCTGCCGTGCGCGCCGATGGGGTAGAAGCCATAGGTTTCCTGGGGATTGTGGCGCAATGGCAATCCAAGACCTGGGTACTTTGGAACTTCTGACATCTTCATGGGAAGTGAGGAGAATCTTCTTTGTCTGACAATTGGCTGCAGCCGTCCAAATAAGAAGCTTCCTGCTCGTGATGGCTAGCGACAAGAATCAATTCAAGTGATCGTCAAAAAGATTGGATTGGAAGTGTAATATAGAAGAAGGAAAACAACTGACGAGCGTAGTGGTGAGTGTCAACATCATGGACCTTGACGGCTTTTTATATCTCTAATTGTGTTGATTGAGGAAGGAAGAGATGCTCATAAACACTTATCTTGTCCTGGGTTTTATTTCAAGGCAACAGCATGCTGCCTTGAAAAGGCGGAAGCACAAGAGACAATTGTCTGATGTGTGAAGAGAGAAGGGACCATGTTGCTTAGGGGCACAGCTAGTGTGAGTGCCCAACGCGGTTAGCTCGTCTGTTTAACCCATGTAGCGAGTGGACTGAACCTTCGTGATTGGTATTGCTGCCTTTACATTTCGCCCGAATAGGAAACGGGAGCCTGGGATCAGATCACCACGGACAATTTATGCTCCGGGAACTTGGTTATGCGAGAATCGTTATTTCATATGAGGTTGACAGGACTTGTGCAATGCCAGCGTTGCTTGATACCTCGTACGAGTGGATTGTCAGCTGCAAAACAACCAAAGACCATTTTCAATGCCTGGAGTAATCGTACAATTGCATTATTCATTGTCTAAAGTTGAGAAGAACTAATGTCTAGTATCGTTAACATGTGGATTATCGCCGCCCATAAGTCTAGCAAGCGTAACAGCTTCCCTGAGCGACTTCCCCAGATGCCCACGCACGCCCGCCTCCTCGAGCACCATGAGCCCGCCAATGGTGCAACCCTCCGGTGACGTGCCCTGGTCCTTCAAAACGCCCGGGTGAATACCGCTCTGCAGCATCTCTGCAACGCCCTTCATGCTCTGGTAGATGGTCGACTGCGCGGCTGCCCTGGGCATGCCCACGGCGACGGCAGCGTCGATAAAGGCGTCGCAAATCACGGCGAAGAAGGCGGGCGTGGAACCCCCGACGGCAGTGAAGGCATCCATTAGTCGGGGCTGGATGTTGACAGTTCCCCCGATCTGCTTGAGGATGGCGTCTGCGATTTCCCTGTAATGGTCTGGGAAACCCTTCTCGGGCTCCTCAATTGCTGTGATGGACTGCGAGACCACGGCAGCCATGTTTGGTAGCGTTCGGAGGACCCAAGTCCTCTCAATTTGACTAGCCGAGCTGTCGGTAAAAGGTTTCAAAAGGTCTTCAATCTGTGCCCTCGTCCAGCCGGCAGCAATGCTGATGAGCAGTTTGCCCTTAAGTGCTTCCTTGATACCCTCCGCTCGTAGCGTCTCTTCCACATCGGCAGGGTCAACCCCAAGAACGACAATCGTTGACTCCTCGACGGCTGCTACATTCTCGCCTCTGCGAATTGACAGCTTCCCCGACTTTTTCTCGTCCGCAAACTGCTCTGATAACCTCTTCTCTGATCCCTCGCTGTGTACACAGGCGACGAAACGATCACAGTTTGGAACACCGTCGCCTCGTGACTGGGCTTGGAGGAGACTTTTCAAGATGGCGGTGCCCAAGTTGCCTTTTACAATTTTGTCAGCTTGATGATTTTATCTGTGTGCAGGCGGGGTAGAGATTCCATACCGCATCCGAGAATACAAAGTGTTTGGCTCGCCATTGTGTGGAGTATCTCTTTTCTCTTGTCTACCCTTCTATTTTCTTACTTTAAACTTGAATCCAATACTTAGGCGTTCGATTGTAGGGCCCGTATATGGGAAATTTCTTCCAAAGATGTTTAAATGCGAATAATGTCGTTCCCACGCAATCGTCACGTATGTTGTGCATCTGTATTGTATGGAGGAGGTGCCAAGTAACGGTCCATGTCCCGCAGTTCGGATGGCCAACCCGTACTCTTCGACCCAATTCCAGCTAGGCGTGCTAGGAAATCGTCCATATGATCATGACCACATCCTTTCGGGAGAGATTCCGGTTATCGATCTTCGTTCGAGATTGTCACCAATAACCAATATGTGGGGTATTATTCTTACGAGGGTATGTGTGATACCAATTGTGGGGTTCTGCCTTGTTCCATCATCATTGGGACGTTTCTTTATCTCGACATCCCAGACTGATAAGCAGCAGTACGATAGCATGATGCAATCAATGGGTGAGGGGCAATTGGCTGGACATAGATTTGCCGTTGCAAACCGAAGGATTAGATTATTCACACAGGAAGTGGGCATTCCGAGAAGGCAACACGCGTCTCATGTAGTTACGATGCAATGTATTTGTTCATGAGCATATCGAAAATATGTGTGCAGGACCGCCATCAACCCCCGCCGTGATGCGTTCAACTGCAATGCTAAAATGCGCTAACCCGATGCTGGATGGTCACCTTTAATTTGTCCCTTTTCAACCAATCAACCCTACCGTCCAACCAACCAACACCGTCCAAATATAGAAAAAGATAAACCCCAAGTAGCGAATCTAAGAGAACGAAACGCGTCTCCAGAGCTCCTTCCTCAAGGCTCTAAGCTCGTCCGTAGTCCTAGATACAGCGTCGCGGTTCTCGACGGCTCGCCTGAGAAGGTATCCCAAGCACTCTCCCATGCTTCCCCAGGTCGAGCACTTGTAGACGTCGGGTGGGCCCTGTCCGGCCTCCTTCTCCTGCAAGAGCGAGAAGCTGACCTCGTCGGACATGCCGTGGAGCTGTGCGAACGATACGGGGACTGTTGGCTTGCCCTCCCTTGTCCTCTGGAGGTAGAGTCGCTGTGCCTCGATAACGCTCTCCCTGTTGTGGCTGGCGAGGAAAAGGTTGACGGAGGGGAATTTGCGTGCATTGGGTCCCTGGCCACCGAAGTCGCCAATGTGTTGGCGAAGAGCGCCCTGTGCAATGGTGTTGTATGCGTTATCGGTGTCCTGCTTGGTGTCGTGGATCAAAGCCCGGTCGTCAGAGTAGATGTAAGCGCCACGGACGAGCTTGAGACCCAGAGTGAAGCCATCCTTCTCCGCCTCGGAGAGATGGTGAGCAAGTACGGCGGGGGTACCCTTGAGATAGGCCTGGTAGGTGTTGTAGATGACTGCATAGCCGTCACGGTTGAACTTGCGCATCAGCTCGAGAGTGACCCTAGCGATGCCCTTCTGGAAGTGCTGGGACTCGGCGTCAACGATGATCTTGATGCCGCGTTCCTTGCATCGGGTGCTGATCTCATCGAGTGCGTCAAGCATCTGCTGAGGGGGAAGATCGCCATTGTTGAATGCCTTTCCGACAGTGATTCCAGCGCCAGTAGTCCTTGGAGGTGTGTAAGTTTAGGTTTATTGAAATGAGATGTTTGTAGGATGAACTTACTTAAGAGCGAGCACGTCTCCCTCACTGATAAGATCGATAGTATCCAGTGTTCCCTTGGCCCATGCCGCAATTTCGGCATCGTGCTTAACTTCAGAGCTTGACTGTAGTTCCGACTCAGAGATGGAACTCGCTCCGTGGGATGTGTTTGTGCTATGGTCGAAGACTATCTCTTTTGCGTATGTGAGAATGACGCCCTTGAAGCCAAGGTCTTTGAGTGCTCGACAGGTTTTGCGAGTGCTCTGTTCAGACTCTCCGGCACAGAACTGGTTGTATAGAGTCCTCTTCAGCAATGCATGGAGCACTGGGTTCCGGTCGACATCAAAGAGATATGACCTTCCCGGCTTTGAGAAAAATGCCAGGAGGGAAAGAGATGGCGAGAGTAGAAATCGGTTGGATGAAATTGTGGCGATGAGGAGTGATCTCAGGAGCATGCCTGTGGGCATGACTGACAGGGGGAATTGAGCAAGATGCTGAGCGCTTGGAGCACTCTTGGTCGAAGACTCAGACTGCATTCTCTCCACCTTGATGCTTGTTGCCGCAGTTGAGTTCAACCGTATGCCGCCAATCATCACACAAGTCTCTGTGGACATTCCCTTCTTCAACGTCCTCCGTAGCATAACATTTTTCATGGGCGAGGCCATGGCCATATTGATGTGTGGTAACCTCTTTACAGTCTAGGACAAAGGTTCAGATAGACAATGCTGTCAAGATTGGAAAAGGACACACCGGTATCGATAGAGAACAAGTAATTGGAGTTGGGAAAGATAAGTGCAGGATGATTGAACACTGAGAGAGATATCAAATAGAACTTAAATGTCTAAACATCATCCCATCGCATTGTTCCTTTTTCCTGGCCCCTTCCCCGCTTCCCATAATGGACGTGGGGATGTCTGTCCCCCGTGACCTCGTGAGCGTAACCGTTCATCGGGCTGGTTGCCGATTCGGTCAGCCAGAGCAATCGTGAAGGAACAAGTGGAGGGGGAAATGCTCTATTGATCGATGTTACGGTTTCGGTAATAATATCCATTGGCGTGCAACGAATCAGGAGTGAATGGTCAGGTGCGGGGTCTCGTTCTATGCCCGGGTAGCTGCGGGCTAGATGAGACTCGCCTACGCTTCCGTTATCATAGGTGCATTCTGGACCTTCTATGTACGACCGCCGTTATCGCAATGTACCTTAGTACTTGGAGTTTGATTTATGTTTGGTAATAATCCGATGTATCAGCTTCCAATGTTGGACTTGTAGTCTCGTACAGCATGCACACTTATCAGCAATAGTCATGGTGCTACAGAACGTTGTATCACTTCCATGCGATAACAAATTTATCAAACCTACCAGTCAGACAAATGCCGAATGGGACATGTGGCCCCTTTATAGCAGAGAATCCTTCGGCATGTTTTGTTGGCAGGTGTTTGTTGTAATGAATGACTGTCCTACAGTTGCTTTGGTAATTGACGATATCAAAGTGCGATAGATTGGTAGGTCGTAAATAGTTCAAATCAAAATACTTTTCATTCTTTTCCGCTTGAAATCAATGCCTTCCTATTAGAAATGACCCTGTGAGCCCGCTCTATCTATGTAAATTCGCCAGACGCCATACAATGCTTTACTCAGAACCAAATTTCTCATGAAGTGCAGCTCGAAGGTTAATATTGACAATACACCCCACCCCAAACGCTGGAATGATCCGACAGCATCGTAGAAGCGTGACGGGTCCTAGATTACTCCTGATCCTTGATATTCGATCACTGAGCTGGCTTTGCGAGCAACGGTAGAGATCTAAACCAAGCAAATGGAATGGCGTTGCGACAAGCTGAGTCAATACTGGTACTCCAAGTTGCGATATTGCCTCCTTGATCCTCGGATCACTGGCGACGGAGGTAGGGACAGACTCGGAGAGAATTGGTGCCAAAGTGAAGGATCCAAAGATGGTGAGTGCGTCGCGAAAGAGGAATGTCGCACCGACTATCTTGGGAACTCGTCCAGGCTTAACCACTGGGGGCTTTATGGAAGATGTTGCCGCAGCAGCTTTCACGGTGGCTGTCGCAGCTTTTGCTGCTATGGAAGGACTGGCTGGCTTCGTAGGGGCTGAACCGCCATAGATCTGTACGAAGCGAACATCCTTCCACACACCTAAGGGAACATTGACTACACATGTCGAAACGAAGATTATGGAACGATTAACCATATCATCGACATGTTTCATCAATGTTGAGGTAGTAGTCTCAGCGACATTGGCGGTGACATATGTCGCAGCATAGAGCGTCCAAACGATGAAGAATGGCTTTGCTTGAAAGAATGCTTTTGGATGACGGAAGGTGCATGCTAAATGCCTTTTCAAGGTCGGAAGCAAAGGGTTCTTGCTTGATGCAGCATTTTCGACCACAGCCCTATGTCGAGAAATCAACGCGTGCTTCCTGACGAATAAAAGACACACAATAGAATGGTCGTAATCAGAAACGCAGGAATATATTGTTCGACTAACCTGTCAATAGCTGTCACCACAGGTGCAATGAGTGTCGCTGATAAACCAGCAGAGATCAGATCTGCCCCTATCAACGCAGGAAGTTTTATATTCTTCCAACCAGCAAAGGGCTCTTGAATTACTTCTTGTTGCATATTGAGTGGAACGATAGATCAGGAGAGAGACTCTTCGCAACGCGCAACTTGCAACTCATGTGAGTATAATTGTTGCCTCATCGGAATATCAAACGTGCAATATCTCTATTCCGTCTCCACCTTAGTCGGGTCGTAGTTGCAAGATCTCGGAGTCTGGGGAGCCCGTATCAAGGCTTGTATCTTGTGACCACTGGAGCTAAACACCCGGTATGGAATGGAATTCTATTTTTTTTTGTCTTTGCTTTTTAGTGGAGTGCATGCGTATTAAGCACTCCGTTCTCGGATTCATGTTTGGTTGTGGGAATAATGGATGGTTCTTGGGAACGGCAGTGCTTCCGATGTGTGTTACAATCACGATAGCAGGCGTCAAACCCATCACAAGACACCACGGACGTGGCATGACGCGGGTTAGCGAAGTGATACCAGACTAGGGTCTCCACTGATTCGCCGTTCGCGATTTCTCGAGATGTGGAGTATTATGACCCAATGGTGCCAATCTAGATCCACCTTGCCATGATTGCTGCGGTTACGCTAACTGTGGTTCTTTCGTTCCAAAGGCTTCCCTAAGCGCATGCTGGGATGCCACCGATTCACCGCCGGGACCCCTCCCGTGTCATGCCACGACCCCACCAATGTAGCTCTCTCGATTTGGAGCATCGTAATATGTTGAAGAGCTTCTAATCATAACTCCGAGAAACTATTTTACACTGGGGTTGCTGCAGCTGTTTCCTCATCACCGATTTCGTTTTCCTCTCAAGCACATTTAGACTTTTCTTTCATCTGCACATCTGTAGTGACAATCACAATGGGAATTCCTTCTTTTGAGCCCATTGCCATTATTGGCGGAGGAGCTTTCGGCCTTTCCACAGCTCTTGAGCTCATCCAGCAAGGATACACAAATGTTACTGTTTTCGAGAAGGATGAAGAGATTCCTTCGCGCTGGTCAGCTGCGAACGATCTGAACAAGATCGCCCGTGCCGAATATGAGGATGATTTCTACACAGATCTGGCAGTGGTAAGTTCCCATTAGAATGTACAACCTTTTTTTCAAGGGAATCCTTAACTTACAATTGTCGATTCGCAGCAAGCCCAAAATGCCTGGCAAACACCTTTGTTCGCTCCCCATTTCCACCGTGTCGGTTTCCTCAACTGCTGCTCTGGGGCTGCTTCTGCGAAGGCCGTTGACACCTGCAAGAGGTTCCAGGCCTCTGCGGAGCGACACCCCGAGATGAAGAAGTACGTAAAGACGATCAACAGCGCCGACGACATCAGAGCCACGACCTGGCAATTCACCGGCGAGCTTCCTGGCTGGAAAGGCTATCTCAACCTCTTTGACGGTTATGTGCACTCCGCCAATGCATTGCGATCAGTCTACAAGAAGGTGCGCGCCGAAGGCGTAAGATTCTTCCTTGGTGCCGATGCAGGTGCCATCAGCGAGATTGTCTACAAAGATACCCCCCAGGGCAGGAGAAGCACCGGTGTGAGGACGAAGAATGGCCGATTCCACCCAGCTGCGCTCGTCATTGTCGCAGCGGGCGCCGCAGCCACCACCCTCGTGCCTGAAGCCGGCTCAACCATTGTTGCAAAGTCCTGGTCTGTAGCCCACGTTCTGTGCACCGATGAAGAGACATCTGCCCTCCGCGGCATCCCCGTCACATACGCTAGGGATCTTGGTTTCTTCTTTGAGCCCGACCCGAAGACCAACCTGCTCAAGCTCTGCCCCATGGGAGGAGGCTACATCAACACAGACCCTAAGACTGGTCTCTCGCAACCACCCCAATCCCCAGCTGAGAGCTCCTTCTTGCCACCGGGCGACGAGAAGAAGTTGCGTGAGCTTCTTCGACAAACCCTCCCAGCACTTGCAGACCGACCGTTCGTGAGGAAGTCGTTGTGCTGGTTCGCCGACACAAGCGACTCCGACTTCGTCATCGACTATGTTCCCAACACCTCCTCCACAGTCATGTTCTTGTCCGGTGATTCGGGACACGGCTTCAAGCTGTTCCCTATTGTTGGTCACTGGGTGAGGGATCTGTTGAAGGCATCCGACAACAAGCAGAGCATTACTCGATGGCAATGGAGGGATCCCAAGAACCAGAAGGATGCTGGAGATGTCAGCTGGCGCGTGGGAGATGTTACTGAGTTCAAGGACATTCGCCCTGTAGCTGGCCCTGCGAAGTTGTAATTCATAGCATCTGGCGTTATCTTTTTATTACTATTATGATTATCATCATGAGTCTAGAATTGATTTCATTTCTACGTTTAAATCATGTTCCAAGCACCCTCATCATTGCTAACTTGAGGTTAATGACGTCTTTGTGTGGACCTAACGCAAGCAGGCTACTGTGCTCAATGCTAAACAACAATATGTATGGATCACAAAATATAATATAACCTGAAGCACTGAAAAAGTTGGCAGAAATTGTACTTTAATTTAATTCTTTTATTGGTGCTACGTAATTACACCTGGTTCATATCCATAACCGGCATGCTATCCATGGTTGCAAAAGACAACCAGTCAGTACCCTCGATATCCATCGATTCTGCAACTGCAAGAATCTGATCAGCCGTCAAATCATCTCCATACACGTTACTTTCGTCGCTGACACTAGCATAAACAGGCAAGCCATCTTGTAAGTGAACAACAGACCTCGGGCCGGGATCGTCAGACTGGAAAGAAGCCGGGGTGTGTTGCTGCATTGGGGCATTCCTTGGTGGTATGAATGCGCCCCCCGCCAACGATTGCGATAGCATCTCTTCGAGCTTCCGCAACTCGTTCCGTCGGAACTCGGCTATCCTATTTCCGCCAGAGATCATGGTCTCGAGGAAAGTGAAGGCTTGTTCTACCCACGACGGTTGGTTCTCGACCAGGCTATGGTCAACAAACCATGTCACTATCAGTACCATCGTTGATACAGATAGCGAATCAAGGTCCCATGGAAGAAACGTTTCTGTAATCGCTTATTAGTTGAAATTTTGTCTTGATCATAACTGTCTTCTCACCTAAGAGGCCCTGGTCCATCAGACTTCCCAACATGGTCAATATCTTCAGAGCGGATTCTACAGCTAGATGCAGGAGGTGACGGATCTTATTCGACCCGACCAAAGAATCTGCTTCACGAGGAGCCTCGAATCTTTTCTTCAGACAGCAGAAGAGAAGAGGGCGGGTTGCTATGATGATTGACTGTGGCTGTCAGGATGGTAGCACAGAGGCTGGGGAGTAGCGTCAACTAACCTGATAATAAAGAAGATGTAGTTGGGCAGGCATCCTCGAAATCCCTCCAAATCTTTCGTCCGGTTGCAATGGAAATGAGTGACGAAGCTCTTCTGCAGAGGAAGCTATATCATCAAGCACAGCCTTCATACTGACAACGAACTTTCTTCGTAACTTTCCTTCTCTACCATAAATGGCTAAGCCAGACAAGATTAGTCAAGGAAGGCGATGCGGAGAGGGCATAGACTCAACTGGTATATATTGTTGCGAGAATACGCGCAAGCTTGATTTGCATGTTCAGTGCAGCAGTCCTATGTGGGGAACCAGGATATATCGGCAATTGGCATGATATATCCTCATCCTTGATTGCCAAAGGGAGCCCCATCAACGAACTCATCTGTCGATCTAGGACGTAAATTGTCCACCATATCTTCCGACATCGCTGGACGTATTGTTCTCCAAGGTATTGCGTTGGCATATCCGTATGCATGCCGTTGCCTTGTGCTACTCGCATCGCCTGTCCTATCTGGAGGCTAGTCAGTCTCAATATCCCAGGTTGCTTGATTGATACACTCACTGTCATATGGGCAGCATTTCGCGAGTCGAGAGCTTGCAAGTAAAGAGCCTCGCAGCAAAGAATTTCAGCCACCTGTGCCGGTTCTTGACGGCACAGCCGATTGTTATCAGGTAGGAGTTGAAGGGCACGAGCGAAGAAATCGGCGCCAGGTGGTCCACTCCGCCGACTTGCGCTGTTCTTGTTTTGTACAAAGGTCTTACCAAAGGCCATTATTAGAAGGAAATGAATATACCACAAGCTCTGCTTGGCGGTCGAAGTATCAGGATCAGAATAGAAATTGTGTAAATTGGTCATGAATTCATCTTCATCGAATAGATGAACCAGTTGTGCGCAGTGAAACTTCACAGCGTTGATGAGATATATGGCATAGTCGATTCCAGGAATTATAGGGGCTGCGCCTTCTGGTAAAATAATAGGTGCATCGTAAGGTAAATCGTAGGCAAGGCCATCGAAGAGAAGGTCAGCTCCAGATAACGGTGCACTATAGACGTATTCGTGAACCAGACTCAGAACTCGTCCGTGGAATGACCAGTTGGATGAGGTGCCTAGGTAGACTAGAGAAGATTAGAGACCCAGCAAGGACGAGACACGTACAACTGGCCAAACTTACATGGTCGTCCGCTGGAAGATGATAAGAATTTTGATGGCGTTGAGGTCAGGGGGTTGGTCAACTCAGCGGCATCGCCACCGGTTGAATTCCTCCTGCTTGAAGAGTCCTCGTTGGTATCATTGCGAGGCCGTGCATCATCTTCGTTTGGCTCGTCGGTAGACTCAGTCTCGCGATTCGCACCCCCAGAAGTATTGGCTTCAGGGGCTGGATTCTCCACAGGAGGCGGGTTCGCACTCATGGTACGCTCCCATCGTGCCACCTTCTCCTGCAGATCGGAAAGATATCTGCACTCATTGTAAGTTTACAGATGTGCTTATCAGACGGAGACAGGGACTTGAAGAAATTACCCTTGTGTCACCAGGACCTTGTTATCTCGATCATCGAACACACAAGTCATATTGCGTTTGCTGCAACTTGCACACGGCTGTAGGCCTGAGCACTTGATTTTCTGGCGTCGACATCTTGAGCAGCTGTTGATGATGTGTCACAGACATCAGTGATTGTCTCCGGAATGCACGGAACATCGCAAAAAACTTACGCATTTGAAGATCGTTTCGTTACCCGCCGGGTCTCGTTGGAGGTAGCCATTTGGTAGTTGATTTAAAGTGTTTGAAAATTACAACTGTACGGTATGATGGTGATAAGGAAAAGAAGAGAAAAATGAGCAGCGGTGCGTCCGTCTCTCCTGCCTTAGCCGGGCGAGGGGCCCAAAGAAAGTGTCACCAGTAAGTCTACTAACAAGAGAGGATGTCGCAGTAGATGCAAGTTTGCGAAAATGTCCCCAGAATTCGTAGTCGGAGTGAAGTCACATCTCCACAGCAAGTAATCAGTAGACTGAACAGGATGAATACGAGTTCCCACAATGCCAAGGCGTCTATCGCGAAGGCACGAATTGGTCAGTGCCAACCAAGGCGATGACAATCAGTATCGTCAACCGGGTATCAGTAATAGTGTTAATCAGTGGTATGTGCGTGCTGCTTCACTGCGTGCGGGGAACTGCGTGGGCTGGCCTTGTGATACGAAACTGCGAAATCGCTGGTTGTAAAAGGTGGTACCGGTGTAACGCCGTTCACCCTCCAAGCCGAATACGGTTAGTTGCTCGTCAACCACAGATATCGGGTGCGGGGCCGATATCTCTGCCAGGACATCGGCTGCTCGTTCCGGTCCTTTTTGTGGTGAGGCACTCCAATATCCCACTGGATCTAGGACAACTGTAACGGCAAACTTCCTCAATTCTGGGATCATGTTCGTAATAGCTCGAGGTTACTGACACTAGAGCATAAATTCTTTTGCGTGACTGTAGCATTGAGCAGGAAAATCGTATTGCTTAAACGAGTAGCAGTTCGTCTATCTTCCAGGTCATCAGGCCAATCGGTCGGGCCTTGGAGGATTCAATTACCTTATATTTGCTTCCTCATAGATTCGAAGACACGGCCGATCTGACTACTTCGTCGATTGCCGTAGCTATCCGCTCAACATTGCTTGGGTTTATGCCCGAGACATTGATGCGACCACTACCAAGCATGTATACATGGTATTTGTTGCCTAATATTGCCGTCTGTTTTGGGGTCAAGGGCAAGAAACTGGGAGTTGCACTTGTCAGATCGGACTTTAGGGTATGCAAGTAATGCTTAGGACTTACCAAAATAGTCCAGTTGTCGACAAAAGAACCGACCAGTCTCCGGGAGTCTAAAAAACCCTGTCAGTATGACCCAATCGTGCGGCCAGACAATTCAGCTGGCTGGATCAGGTACTCACCTTGCGCTTGTTCACTATAGCTTCGTATAGATCGCGCCTAGCCACAACCAGACGCTCCCTCATAGACGATAGCTCAGAACTCCTGCAATGCGGTCAGTTATATTATCAATAAGTAAAGTTATTTGCTACTTCTCTTACCATGCTTCTGTCAGGCTCGAATCGCGAAGGATCGTGGTTACGATGCGAGCACCGTAGGCTGGAGAAGATGAAAATTCCCATCGGATCAGGGATCGCAGCTGGTCATGGACATTCTGTGCGGCATCTGAGTTTGCGCTTACAACATGTGCAACGCCGCACCTCTCTCCATAGATGCCAAAATTCTTTGAAAACGACTGGCAGGCAACCAACTCAAATCCCTTTTCGGTAAAGAGCCGTAGGGAGAAAGCATCGTCGTCGAGCGACCCTCCGAGACCTTGATATGCCATGTCAAAGAATGGGAATAGCTCCTTCTCTTGCATTGCCTTAGCCAAAGTACGCCATTGGTCTTTTGTCAAGTCCGCTCCCGTAGGATTGTGGCAGCAGCCTTGGAGAATGAATATGCTGCCCTTTGGTGCACTGGAAATTGCGGATAGAAGCGACTGAAAGTCTACAACGCCCTTCTCGGCATCGTAATGACGATACTTCTCAACAGTGAAGCCGACGAGGTTGAAGAGAGGCTCGTAATTGCCCCATGCAGGAGTTCCCACATAGACCTTCTTGTCTTTCAATGTATCAACTCGACTAAGGAATAGGGCAGCAGTGTGGATAGCTCCAGTTCCGGAGATACCTTGTACTGAGGTAAGCTAGATGCAGTTGCGTCAGCCTTGACTTCATTCGTAGGAAGAACAATCATGTACCCTCTTTGATTGTATAACTTCAGCAGAGCTGCCAAACAAAACTGCAGCCGCTTTCTGAACGAACTCGGGGTTTCCTGTTGTTACTTCATACTGTTGCATGTCAATACTTGTCTTTTAGATTACATTATCTGTGTGGGTGGAATATAGCACTGACATCGTGACCAAGGTTCTGTTCGAGAATGGCTTTCTTGGACTAAACAGCAATGGTAAGTGCTTATTCAATTGTGATTTTTAATGTTCTCCCTACGCACTGCTTTAACGGCCTGCAATTCATGACATTCTGCTTTCTCATTTCTGAACACACCAACCCCCAGGTCCACTTTCTCGGGAGATTTATCTGCGTCGACTTTCGTCTTCAGAATATAGACCGGATCAGGAGGGCCCGCTGGAACATTTCGGAACATCGTTGCAGAACGAAAGTAAAATGAAAGATTGTAAAGGGTATCGCGTGCAAGTTCAATGCCTGATTCTAGTTTTGAGAGTTTGACAATTCAATAATCAACTGGATCGCCTTCTTATTATTTCAGGATAAATATATTCTCCACTTGTTGACAAGCTATGTTGCCTCTAAGTCCCATAAGTCGGGGGAGCATTCCGGAGAAGCATGGTTGCGGTACCGGGGACGTACCCGATATTGACATAGTGACGTTCATCCTCTGCGGATAACGCAGGCCAACGCAACCTACGGCTTGAAACCAGTATTTGAAAATTGTTGTATTGCAGGGGCTTTTGTGCCTGCGAATTTGCTCAATTTTTGCTGATGACTACAAGCCAGATATTTCGAGTTGTCACCATTTATTTTCAAAATTCAAGACACAAGCATTGGGACAATGTCAAAGTAAAAGTCTGGTATTTAAGTGCATACGCTGGTATGTACGACCACCACAAAGACTCCCTACCTCCACATCCTCTTACTCCAGAATGAGTTGTTGCCGCCCAATAATAACTATGTATCTATACATGACGAGGTCATCTTGTGTGCAGTTTAGACCACGACTTCGAATCACCCCGATCAAGCCTCCGCCTTCTCGCTGTGCTTCCTTCGCAGTCCAAACATTTGCAGAATCTCTGTCCAGAAGCCCACGGCAGGCTCGTTGTAAGCTTCTTCGTATGCATCAATTGCCGGAGCTTCCCAAACCAAGTCTGCCTCGTTCGCCGGGATGAATTTGGTGCGCTTGACTAGCTTCCAGCCGATGAAGAAGCAGGGCGAAACAAACACCATGAGGTAATGCGTGAAGAAGCCGTCAATGGCCCATCGTCCAGGTAGGAATGTGGCATATCCGTATGTGCAGACAACCATTGTTAGGAAAACAAGACCAATCCATGCGGAGTAGGGCTGGAAGTAACCGAAGTATGGTAGGGTACGGCGGTTGACGCCCTGTGCCTTGCAAGCCTTGTAGAAGAAGAGATATGTGATGCAGATCACGATATAGTCGATGATCTGGGCGGCAGTAATAACGTTCGTGAACCAGGCGAGAACTTTGGCGGTAGAGCTCGAAACGTTCAAGAAGGCGAGGAAAGGAAAGAGGCAGGTAATGCACAAGCAGTATAGTGGCACGCCGGACTTGGTGCACTTGCGGAGGATCGCAGGAGCGTGGCCTTCAAGTGCCAGACTGTACAAAGAACGGGTTCCATAGTAGGTGTAGGCGTTTCCGGCTGAGTAAATGCTGGTGACAAGAAGGGCGTTTGTTAAATGAGGGAGCGAATTGATGCCCAAGTTCTTCATAGCGATAACGTAAGGAGATGCGGCGGCAGTACCCGCTCCTTTGGAATCTCCACTTAGGATGGAGACAAGAGTGGGGTTGTTGTAGGGCAACACGATTCCAACGCAGAGAGCGCTTCCAATAAAGAAGAAAGCAAAGCGCCCGTAGGTTGCTTTGAATGCGTTCTTAAGATATCGACGAGGCAGCTTTGTCTCTCCGGAGATCATCGATACGTATTCAGGTCCAACGACTGTGAAAGCAGCACTCCACAGAGAACCAAGGAATCCTTGGAAACGTCCAAGATCTCCAGTGGTAATGTACTCCGCAAATGCACCAGGGTCGCGCCAGGCGCGGAATCCGTATGCGTCTTTCTTGGGATTTCCACCGCACATTGTAACAAGAGTGAATGAGAAAAGGATCAGGATGAGGAAAACTTTGCCAATGGCAAGCCAAAACTCCGCCTCACCGTAGTATTTTACGACGAATGCATTGATGAGGCTATGAAAAAGTCAGATTCGGTTGCTGGCGACAGATCCACTTGGAAATGGCGAAACTTACAAGTAAGTGACGATGCAAAAGGCTACAACGGCTTCCACTGGTATGTCATCGCGCCAGAAGGTCAAAACGAGATTTAATGCGGTGATTTCGAAGGGAATCAAGATGGCTTCGTAGATGAAGAAATTCCAACCAGCCATAAAGCCAAACGATTCATCAACCCAGTGCCCGGCCATGCGGATGAAGCCTCCAGATACAGGCATGTACGTGGCCATTTCAGCCATGCTGTTATTGACCAAACCGAGAACACACGAGTATATGGCGTACGCGAGGAACAAGCTCCCCGGGCCTCCTTTGACCAGACCACTGGCGATGCTGACGAATGTAGCTGTACCAATGGAGCCGCCAATGGCAATCAACTGCACCTGTCTGTTACCGAGATGGCGTTGAAGCTGATCCGCCTTCTCAACTACACCAACATCTACGGTATCGGTTCGAGCCAAGTCCTGGTCAGAACCGTTGAGAGCGGCCTGCTTTTCGTCGACCACAACCTTCGCGTCCGACATCATGATTGTGACGGCGAGGTGTGTAGGTGGTTTAGGAAGAACAATAACAGGAACAAACAGCACAAGTTAGACGAATGAGAGTTGCAATAGAGTAAGAAGAGTGAGAGAAAGGGGTGGGTATAGTGTGACCCGTAATTGTGGGAATCGACCCCGTGGGGACGGTGGATCCAGGAACGTATTTAATCTGGAACCTCGAACCACACTAACGGCATGAACCCGGTGAATAGGAGCTGGAGCGCGGGGGATTATCTCTGTCGATAAGCTATATCTTGATACGCTTAAACAGATAGAGCAATCTTGGTGTGTTGAAACTCGGGTGATGATCCGTAACGCGGCGGCCACGTTCCCGGTGGACTGGTATCAAGAGGTCGAGGCTTTTGTAAATCACCACTTGTGCGTAGAAGGGAAAGCCAAGTTGAAATAAGTGGAAAGCAGATATCTAAAGATGATATACGACTCGATTATGATATTTGCTATCTCTCAGCGATATCAATGTAGCTATCTGCGTGGAGCAATGCCCACATTTATCGTATCAAACTCGTTGTAGATAAGATACTTACGTAGATAAACAATTACATCTCCTGATACGGAGTCGATTCTCATATCAAACACGAAAGGAGACACAAAGTGGCGACAGGCAAAGATGAAAAGCGGATCGATTGATCGAGTCCGTATCTATGATATTGAAACGCTATCTTAATTTAAATATACAGGTCTGTGTAAAACTGTCGCTCTGCCAAAACATTGTGTTTTGATCTATGTATTCATATCATCGTCACCACCATCGCCAATCATAATGTATCAACCCTAATGTTCGAACAGTCTTGTTATTCTCAGATCTTTGACTGTGGCCGCCTGAAGTTGACAAGAGGAAGAGATTCCTCGATCTTGGCTACCTCTGCGGTGGTGGCTCTAAGCTTTTCCTTAATTTGCGCGGTTGGCTCTACGTATGGCCTACGCGGCTTTAGCTTGTCGGCAGCATCCTTGATGCCCGCGTATGTCGCGCTGTAAATGGCCGCGCCATATTTGGTTGGACCAATGCCTCCCTTGATAGGTTGCTCAGCCAGAGCGGCCTTCTGGTGAAGGGCTAGAGCCTCGGCTGTCTTTCCCTCCTGCCAGAGGTTGTAAATGCGGACAATGGTACGGGGGAAGACGTTGGCGAACGCGGCGATGCAGCCGGCGGAACCAGAGCTGAGGCCGCCAATTATGAAATCGGATTGGCCTCCAAATACAGCAAAACGATCCTGGGGAAGAGCAGCAGCTAGGCGGGTAATCTTAGCGACAGAGCCGCAGGTCAGCTTGACACCAACAACATTGGAATGTCTTTGAGCTAGACCGGTGATGAAGGCTGAGTCAAGGTCAACACCATTGCAGACGCCTGGGAAGTTGTAGATGACGATGGGCAGAGCGCTGTTCTCGGAAACCTCTGCGTAGAAGCGTTCGAGAACTTGAGGAGTTGTAGCAGCTCCAAAATAGGCTGGGGGCAGGACGAGGGTCGAGTCTGCACCAGCTTCGGCGGCGTCTGCGATGAATTCGATGACCTGGCGGGTCGAGTGTCCACCAACGCCCGCCATCAAAGGGAACGAGGGGCCAACCGCCTTGCGCGCCGTCGCCACAAGAGCCTTGCGCTCTTCCCGCGTCAGCAGGAACGTCTCTGCATTGGTGCCCAGTATCACGAGTCCAGCCAGGCCAGTGGATGCTAAGTACGCAAAGTACTTTGCTTGTGCATCAAGATCCAGCCTATCTGTCTTTGGGTCGAAGAATGTGACGGCAGGGCACCATACACCGCGAGGGGGGACTTTTGATGTGGACATGATTGCTCCAATAAGAAATAAAATACGAGAGACTCAGATAGATGATAATTTGGGCGAATGGTCCCCGTTGACCAAGATATTGTAGGTAGAAGGACAACGACAATTCAGCGATAAATGACAACAACCACTCCGGCGACGACAGGTAGTTATGTCTGAATTGAATGTCTTCACGGCTTTCATCATGAATCAATTTTTCTTCAATCTCCGTCGTTATCCTGCTTTGCCTGTTCTTCCGCCTCAACTCTTTTCCCGTTTCATCACATTACCGTGGTCATCATCGCGTTGCCTCCCGTTTCTTCGGAAGGCCTCCCGACTCTCATTGGCACCGTTCACAGCTCCCACATGCTCCACGAACGGCCCTTGGGATGATCTTGTGATGTCGGTTGCATTTCCTTGTAACCATTCATCATCGTTGTGGCCCACAAACCTTCTCCACAGAATGCTTCGTTCATGTGCCATCGTGGAGAAAGTGGATGTTCTCTATCTCTTCCGCCAGTGGCCGTTCCGATCAAACCTCCGACTTGCCTCTTCAACCCCCGGATCTTGACCCGCACTGCAGGCTTTCATTCAATATTTCTATAGAACCCTCCTGCCCCTCCAATACTTTCGTCATTGTCATCGGTTGAGTTGGGATTGTCTTATATTCTTTATCTATCTGTCTACCCATCCATCCATTCTTCTTCCTCAGGCTACATTTACTGCTTCTTATCCAGCAGTCCATTTTCTTGCTCCCTCTGGCCTTTAAGCCTTCTATTCAATCCCCTATCATACCCCGCATACAGTCGTTTGGATTGTCATGTCCACCGTACGAACTCTTGCTTCCCGCCTCCCACAGGCCGGCCGCCGGCCTGTGCTGGGTGCACGATACGGCCAGACCCTGCGCCTCCAGTCTCGCGCCAACGCTACAGTGCCCTTCAGACTTCCCGACGCCAGGAATGAGCCCAACGTGAGTCCTAAACTATGAGCATTTTCAGTGTTTTTGGAAAAAAAAAAAACCTCATCATGGCCATAATTACTGACATTCAATGTTTAGCCCACATACGTTGAGGGCTCACCAGAGCGTACTAAATTGCTTGAAGTTGTCAAGCGAATGAGGTCAGAGCTTCCTCTCAAGAGTGAACTGATCATCGACGGAAAGGCACAGGCTTATTCTCAAGCTTGGGAGCAGCCTCTTCCTTTTGAGCACAAGACGACCTTCACCAGCTACCCTCTCGCATCAAAGGAGCAAGTTTCTGGCGCCATTGATTCTGCCCTCGCGGCCAAGAAGTCTTGGGAGCAAACCCCCTTCGTTGACCGTGCTGCTATCTTCCTCAAGGCAGCTGAGCTTGTCGCTGGAAAGTACCGCCATGAACTTATCGCTGCTACTATGCTCGGTCAGGGCAAGAACATGTGGCAGGGTGAGATCGATGCCGCCGCCGAGCTTGCTGACTTCTTCCGATTGAACTGCAACTGGGCTGCTGAGGTCATGGAGAGGCAGCCAACTCGCGGAAGCGATGGTATGTGGTCTCGTCTCGACTACCGACCTCTTGAGGGTTTCGTTTACGCCATTTCTCCCTTCAACTTCACTGCTATCGGTGGTAACCTCATCGCTGGCCCCGCCATTATGGGTAACGTTGTCCTATGGAAGCCATCTCCTTCCAACATTTACGCCAGCACCATTGTGTACAAGATTCTCCTCGAGGCTGGTCTCCCCGAGGGCGTCATTCAATTCGTCCCCGGAGATGCCGAGCTCATTAATGATGTTGTCTTCAACCACCACGACTTCGCTGGTCTAAACTTCGTTGGCTCCTCCGACGTGTTCAGGTCCCTCTATGCCCGCGTTGGTGAGGGAATTGGCAAGAAGACTTACCGCGAGTTCCCCCGCCTTGTCGGTGAAACCAGCGGAAAGAACTTCACTCTCATCCATCCCACTGGTGACATCGAGTCTGCTGCCTACCACACCATCCGTGGCACTTTTGAGTACCAGGGCCAGAAGTGCTCTGCCACTTCTCGTCTTTACGTGCCAGAGTCTCGTTCCAAGGAGTTTATCGACAAGCTGACCTCCCACATCAAGAAGATCACGATCGGTAACCCAGTTCAGGACGTCTCTGCATTCATGGGACCCGTTATCCACAGCCGTTCTTTCGAGAAGATCAAGGAGGTCATTGACGAGAGCAACAACGATCCATCGCTCAAGCTCATCGCTGGCGGCAAATACGATGGTTCCAAGGGATACTACGTTGAGCCAACTGTCTATCTCGCCGACTCGCCTGACCACAAGCTATTCAACTATGAAATTTTCGGACCTGTTCTCGCCATCCACGTGTACCCTGATGCTGAGTGGAACTCCATCTTGAAGAAGGTTGACCAGGCCGGCGGCGGTTTCGCTCTCACCGGCGCTGTCTTCGCCAACTCTCGTGCTGCCATTCGCGAGGCCGAGGATGCTCTCCGCTACTCCGCTGGTAATTTCTACATCAGTAAGTTTGACCCAGACTGAATTTACTCAAACTATACTAATAATTCAAACTAGACTGCAAGACCACTGCTGCTCTTATCGGCCAGCAGAGCTTCGGTGGAGCCCGTGCCAGTGGTACCAACGACAAGGCAGGAAGCTCCAACCCCATCCTGCGATTCACTTCTCCTCGCTTGATCAAGGAGGAGTTCTTCCCCCAGGAAGGTTTCCTATACCCCAGCAACCAATAGATTGTTGCTTCTTTTGACGACCGACAAATGATGGGACATTTTCGATCCCAAGAGACTATGAATGATTGTGTAAATACGAATATCAAGTCGGAATGTAAGGCATAGACAAAACAGGCGCTAGCATGAGCTGTAATGTATCATCTTCTATTACCACTACCCGGGCGGGAGGGTTTTTCATCGGTAGAGAGTGTCATGAAAATATACTATTCAAACTATAACAAGGATGATTCAAAATCTTTCCCGACGTAATTACTACCAGATCAACGAGATACAATTACAACAAATCCGTGACATTGATAAAATAAAGTGGTACGTAAGTGACAAAATATTCGCAACCGCATCATTGTCTACGCAGAGCTTTCTTGACCAGTTTCGCTAGATATAATATCTAAAGCCCGAGCCTGGAACGTTCGTAATGCCAGCGGCCTCCTCTTCTCGTTCCTTCTGCTCCAATTTCCTATTCTCACGCTTCAGATAGAAGTGAAGAACCGTGCTAGCACATATCGCCATGAGTGCCATACCCGCATTTACGCTGAACGCCAGCACGAATCTCGGACCACCGTCGCTAGGATACAGATAACTCCCATAGATGCTGCAAATGGTCGAAAATGCATTGTTGAACGCAACTGCGGCGGCTCTCTTTGCCGCAGGGCGGTAAATCGTGTTGGCCGTCCAGACCATTGACATATTGAAGCCAGTGTAGATGCCAGGAATCATGATCATGGCTCCGAAATATCTAGCACCAGTCTGTGTGGCTGCAGCCGCGATAATAAAACCGAGAAGTGAGCATGCGAGAGGACATACAGTATGCCAATATCGCTCATTTGTTCGATCGGCATTCCACGATACGGCTGCGCAGACAATGCATGCTAGTAGATATGGCGGGCAGGTTAGCAAGAGAGTCTCCGTTTTGCCGTAGCCAAGGGTGGCGACCACGGTCGGAAAGAACGCGTTGATGGCAATGGCAGATGCAGCTCCATACACTACGACTACCAAGATCCAATTTTTAGGATCCTTCATCAGCATCTTGAAGCCATCGAATATAGGCTGTGAGGAAGAATCCACCCAATCTTCTTCTCCAGCTGCATCAACCTCCAGACGCCACATGGCCAAAGCACGCTCTTGCGGTGTAAGCCATTTGGTGGTTGCCGGATAGTTTGGTAAAATGAAGAAAGCAGCGATAGCAATGGCGACGGTGATGGAGCCCTCAATGATAAAGATCCATCTCCAGGAAAGCAGACCACGAGCACCATTGAGGCCGCTGTTGATGCCTGCGGCGATCAGACCTGAGAAAGCCCCCGAAAGCATGGATCCGCAGTAGAAAAGACCGGTTCTTATTGACAACTCCTTCCGAATGTACCAGGCACTAAGCGTTGCAAGACACCCAGGATAGAAAGCTGCTTCTACGAAGCCCAAGAAGAAGCGAGTCACGAGTAAACCGTGGAAATTATGTACGACGCCACTACAAGCACAGAGAGCACCCTATTTGAAGACAAGTCAGTTAAACATATGCGGCTAGGTGATGATAATGGCATTGACCTACCCAAACAGCCATGCATCCACTCAGGTAAATCGCAGGACGGCCGATCTTGTTGAGGAACATGTTGGAAGGCACTTGCATGAGGATGTAACCACAGAAAAGGACAGAGACGCATGTCTATTGCCATTGTTAGCTTCATTGGGTCTCTGGGATGATTGGGTTTGTCTGAAGCTCACCTGGAATTCGTTGTCCTTCAAGCCTAAATCCTTCTCTAGGCCACCTAAACGCGCCGCACCAATCGCGTTCCTTTATAAACTGTTATTCAACCGATTGCGTTGCAGTGTGCTTATTGACTCACCTATCTAGATAATTCATCACATATATGATGATCAAGGTTGGTAGGAGTCGCATATCAATTTTGCGCTTCAGCTTCTTTTCGCATTCTGAGAGTTCTTCTGGAGAGAGATCACGAAGTATCTCAGGCATTTCTCTTGCTCTCAATTGAATGGTGATGGCGTCGCCCTTCTCGACTGAGGCGCGTTGTTGCTCCATGATGTCGTTCATTTTGGTGTCTGGATCGGCCATCGTGACTCCCGAGTCCCAATATTAGAGGGAAGACAAAATATGGTGAACACCACTGAATATTAATAGGAAATGGAGGAAAGGGATACCGATTGAATCTCGAGGCATTTAAACAGATGTCTGCAGATTATTCCAGGGAATTATATATCCGTCTCACAGCAGCATATCAATGCGATACTGACTGAAGGCCAAGCTATGGCAATTCTGAGAACGAAAGACAAGACGTATCGCAAAGCTCGACAATGATAGGGTCGTTATCATCGGCTGATACTGCTAGCTGCCGATGCGGCAGTACAAAGTTGCGGGGTCACGGGTGTTCAGCACAATCCTGATATACTTCGGCCGCTAAATCGTAGCGGCCGATACTGCGAGGCATACAATCTGCGGGGTGCTGGATTGTCAATCTGAAAATGGCCTGAGTGTACAACCAAAAAGCGCAATTGCCGACACAAGAGACGGCAGAAGTCTTCCGTACTCATAAAAAATGAGGAGTCGATGGTTACATTGTAGGAGGTTCTTGTCAATTGGTTGTTATCGGCATGGGACCAAATATCTAGTTGAATAATGACTCCAATGCTGCTATCAATGGCTAGTTGAGCCCCACAATGGTATCAATAAGGCCTGCGCAACCTCGAAGTATATTATTATGGGTCTACGTATATATATACAAAGGCAAATCCGAACGTAGTTTCGAAAATTTCGAGGTACTTTATCTTTTCAACGTTATTTCAGTCAACTGTGTTCTTTCATCATGACTAAACCTTCAGTACTCATTGTTGGTGGTGGTGTTTTTGGCACATCCACGGCATACCACCTCTCCCTACAAGGCTATAATGAGGTTACAGTCTTGGATCGGTTCGATGTGCCATCAAAAGATTCGGCCGCTACTGACCTGAACAAGGTGGTACGCGCTGACTACCCCAACCCGCTATATACAAAGCTAGGCCTTGAAGCCATGGAGGTCTGGAAAGACCCTAATTCTATCTTCAAAAACATGTATCGTGAGTCAGGATGGATAATGGCGGCCCACGATATGACTCGGAAATGGCTGGAAAGCGCGCGTAATGTGGCAGAAGCAGCCGGCCGAAAGGGCGTGAAATATATGACCGCTCAGGAGATGAAAGAAACATGGCCTGCACTGACTGGAGAATTCCCTTCGTGGACCAACTTGTGGAGCCCGGCTGCTGGTTGGGTTAGTCCAATTGTCCCCAGAACTCTGCAATTATTGATATGCTAACTTCCTCAAAGGTTCCTTCTGGCCAGGCTGTGCTAAGAATGGCCAATGCCGCTCGAGCGAATGGTGTAAAATACACTTGTGGAGACGCAGGATACGTCCGAAAGTTGATATACGAAGGTACTACATGCAAAGGCGTAATTACAACAGATGGCGCAAAGCATTATGCGGACCTGGTATTGCTAGCAAGTGGCGCCAATACTGCCACATTAGTAGAGGCAAAGGAAGAGGCCGAGGCGCAATGTTCAGTCATCTGTGTCATCAAACTGGAGCCCCACGAAGTCGAAAAGTACCGTGATATTCCAATCATTGACGACTTCGAGCAGGGAATCATCTTCCCGCCCGATGAGAATGGCTTCATCAAGCTATGTAGCTGCCGGACATTGACGAACTATCAGAACAAGAAAGTCCCAGGCGCATCTATCTTACATTCTCTCGGTGATTACCCAGAAGACGGTTGTCCTAAAGAGATCGAGGATGAGATGCGAGAATTCATTCGAGAGATGATTCCTGAACTCGCAGACAGGCCATTCATTTCAACCAAACTATGCTGGGACGCTCTGGCCGGCGATCTCAACTTTCGCATATGCCCGTATCCCGAAAGGAAAAATCTCTACGTTGCAACGATAGGCTCAAATCACGGATTCAAGTTCTTACCCGTTATTGGTAAATACGTGGTCAACATGCTCGAGGGAAAGCTGGGGGCGGAATGGCAGGATCTCTGGAAGTGGAAGTACGGAAAAGTTCCAGCTGACTTTCAAGATCCGCATCCCTGGCCACAAAGAGACCTTGCACAGCTTACAGGATGGGAAGGAAGAAACGCGTTAGGCGGTGGAAAGCTGCCTTGGACGTGGAGTCGTTTGTAATGAATACTAGTGTACATGATACTTCCGCTGTCGTCTATCTCATCCACTGTATGTATTTACGTGCACCTTTCAGTGCTTTCGCCATCCATAACTTCCGTCTCTGCATTTCCATGACCACTTGCATCTCTCCTTCGTAACAGCCTGTCATGCTTTATCTTCCCCATTCATCTCATAATGATATCTTTCCATACTCTTCTTAAAGCCTCCTACTCCAGCATCGTTCTGTGAAAATCCCGATCTAGCATTTGCAGCATCAAATTTCTGGTCGTCTGTTGTACGCGAACCGTAGAGAAGGTAGAAGGCGGCGTTGACGCTACGATGATGTTCCTTGATGTTCCGTGATAATGAGGCGCATATTCGCCGGTATAGCGCTTTGGGCGAAGATAAATCATGGTTCAGGGATTGCATGGTGGTCGGGGCTTGCGAAATGCCCTGGAGGGGTGTGAGCCTGTTGTCCCCCAAGCCCGGGGCGTCGAAAGAGTAGCTAGATGGCGTGAAGGTAGACGAACAATCCTTTGTGTCTATTGAACTAGGGCGAACTCCACGGTGAGTTGGTGTTTCGATTTGTGCCGAGGGAAGTGAGCAAGGAGGCTTGTGAGCACGGATGCGTTGGTTTGGGGAAATGATTGTGTGGAATCGTTGCTCTTCTAAAGAGTGGAGTATCGAATTCATTTCATCTACCTCTCCAGTGTGTTTAGCGTTGCTATATATCTTATTTATTATCATGTGTTAGTTCATTACCTTCGGAGGTGGAACATGAGTGCCGAAGCAAGTCCATTACAAGCGTGAGGAAGTTGACGAGGCTGCATCCATTCGGCAATTCTGGTCATCACCGATTGACACCCAGACTTGCTTCACGCTGAGGGCTAGGGTCTGGACTAGACGTCTCTCGGTGAACTTGCCGCCAACCGAGAATTCAAGTCAGGGTAGGAAGTACCTTCCCTATACTTTATGTTGCAGCCAATTTATATACTCTGCAATATCCGAGAATCTAATTTATGTCCATTAACTTCAGAATGGAAGTCGAAAGCGTTCTCAATTCTCACCACAAGGAAATTGTGGAGCTGCCTCTCTGGCGTAGAAGCGTGCTTGTCTTTGCAACCAGCTGGATCACGTTATCGGCCTGCTTTAGTAGCACTGTCTTCTTCAGTGTAGTAGAAGAGGTTTCTGCCGAATTTAATGCTTCTCAAAACACAATCAACCTCGCAAACGCCGGAGTTCTCCTAACTTTGGGCATGTCGACCCTGTTTTGGGGGCCTGTGGAGATAGTATGTTTCCTTGTTGTCCATAGAGGGAGCTTTAATCGATTAAACATGTGTGTTAGATTCTCGGACGGCGTATCGCCTACATTGGGTGCATTTGTGTTCTAATAGCACTCACTGTTGCGGCCGGTGTGGTTCCGAACATTCAAGCATTTATTGTTGTGCGGGTTGTATCTGGGTTCCAAGGCACGTACTTTCATGTTGCTGCCCAGTCTATCATCGCTGAGAACTTCCCGCCCGTAAGCCGCCCTGTGTGTATGTACTAAAAGCACTACTGATTTTGGATCTGAATTCTTCTCATAGGCACAGAGAGGTACCGCGACCGGATTCTTTTTAGCTGGTGTCGTTCTTGGATCACCTTTGGGTTTTTATGTCAGTCCCCAATCCTAGTAACTTACTGATCAATGCAGGTCCCCTTGTAGCGGCAGTCATTGCTACTTATCGGACCTGGAGAGCAATTCTTTGGCTTCAGACTGGGATGCTTCTACTGGGCCTGGCGTTGTCGGTGCTGTTCATCGAGTTTGGCCCCATAAGGAAAGATCCCAAAAAGGATGGTTGTTCTGTGCGAGAGCATCTTTCCCGTTGTAACCCGCTGAGAGTGTTTGAAATGATGCGTTACCCCAATATTCTTGCGACTGTACGTATTAGCGGCCGTCGGTGAATCTTGCTAACCGCTCGACATCCAGAGCATCGCATGTGGTTTCCTAGCTTGGTCACAGTTTACACTTTTGGCGATTCCCCGCCACGTTATCAACGGTCGATTTCAGCTTGATACCCCCATCACAGCTGGTCTTTTCTACATAGCACCAGCTTGTGGATTTCTTGTGGGCTCTATTGCCGGAGGACGCTTGTCAGATAGAACAGTGAAGCGCTGGATCCAGCGTAGAGGCGGTACACGACTCCCGGAGGACAGACTTCGGAGTGGTATAATATCGTCCTTCATTCTGGTCCCTATGGCCTATTTAATCTTTGGTTGGGGAATGGAGTGCAATCCTTGCTCACGTCCACGGCTTGCTGTACCGATCGTTACAGCATTCATTGTAGCCGCTGGGATTTTCGATGCAATGACGGGTCTTAATACTTATTGCGCTGAGGTTATGCCTATTAGAAGGAGGGACGCGATTGCCAGCAAGTACATGATCCAATATTCGTTCTCCTCGGTCGCAAGTGGCGTAGCAGTAATGTTGGTTGATGCCATTGGGCTGGGCCCGGCCTGTACAATCAGTGAGTGGCATTATCCAACAATGTACAGCTTCTAGCGTTACTGACGTTTCCCAAGATGTCGCTTTCGTACTCATTGGTGCAATATTGACGAGTATAACGGCCAGGTATGGCTCAAAAATGCAAAACTGGGTAGATTGTGAAAGTCCCGATAGAGAGGGTAATTCGGGTGGAGCATAGGATTCTTCAAACGCTAGTCGCGCGTACTAGTTGAACTAGACTAATATCACTCGCAGCAGAGCTGTTTACGTATCTGCGCCCACATGTGACGGAACAGCTTCAAAACTCCAAGAGTCATTCGAGAGAAGTCCAGGCTGTGCAGTTTCAGCATTCACATCCGGCCAGTAGAATGACTGAAAATCATCACTGCTGAAAGGGGTTTCCAATCTGTCGAGATCCAGATGTGGAAAGGAGAGAAGATCCTGTAGCGAGGGCTCGGAGAGATTGAAGCCTATAGGGTCCATATCTGTCTCTATTCTCGATCCTGTTGGTTCAGTGGGGTTCATTGCATGTGAAGCTGCTAATGATCTGATTGACGTCTGATCGTGCTCCACTTGGCCTGGGGAAAGTTTATGGGCCTCCATCAACAATCTTGTAGCCCCAACATGCCTCATAAACTCCGATGCCGCTTGGCTTCCGTTTTGACTGAGTTGATCAAGAATATGAACAGCAGCTTCAAAATCTTCGCTTTCGGTGCTGGGCCAGTGAGCCTGCGAGAAGCTGGATATTGCAAGTATAACAGATGTCGAGAATAGGTATTGAGTGAGAGTATAGTCGAAAGTTGGAAATGAGCCATTGATCCAGGCATCAACGAGGAGACGATAGGACTTTTTGGCACAAATGACACAGGCGTCTGCAAGCGCAAGTGTATGCTCATTGGGCTGAATCGGATCGTTATGTGGATCTCCATTTGATTGAGCCTGGCGCAGACGCAGAACGTGGAGAAGAACCGGCCTTGTGACTAAAATCAAGCACTATACTAGTCAGTCAATCGCAATGAGTGCTGCTTCGACGACCTACCTGGTTGTAATAGAGCTGCAACATCATGTCTGCCATGTCTATATTAGCGGAGGCCTGGTCGACTTTGTTGCGAAGACTATCTGGTAGGGCTTTTATCCAGTCATCTAATTTCTTGAGTGCCTGTTGTACTCTGTATGAGAAGGAGTCTTGTTGCATGTTTCGCCCATAAACTGAAGATGTGACCTCTGCAGATAGCCGAGCTATACGAAGTCCTGCAATAGCATCATCGTCATCATGAAAATCATCGGCAAACGCGTCCGGCAGACCTTGTGAAGAAGGAAGAGCTACATCGATATCTTCATCTCGTATAGACACGGGTTGACCGAGCATCGTTGCCCACAATCTATCCAGTATGTAGACGGTCCACCACAGTCTCACCCTATGCTCTACATGCTCACGGTTTGGAAGTCGAGTGTGCGGGACGTTGTGATGGAGTCCCATTAATATGGCGAAGCGCATGGCACAGCCTGCCATGCAGTATGCTGCATGACGTCTGTTCATAGCAATGGAGTACAGGGACTCAAAGTCGTCAGTGGCTTGAATATAATAAACCAAGGAAAATCTTACAAGCATTGCCATGACCTCAACACACTCAATCCTTGGTTTTTCACTAAGCACACGGAGAATATTGGTTGCGTTATTGTAGTAGTCGATACCAGGGAACTTCGCACCAGGAAAAGAAGCTCTTGCAGAGTAAGCTTCGCCCAATGCAAACATTGCGAAAAGTTTGCAGGTGGATATTGCGTCACACTGGGCTGGATTTTGAATTGATTGGTCTAGCATAGCCAGGATTGCGCTCTTTTGCACAAGGTGAAAACGTCGACACACTGTGTCCAGAGTGACTTTCATCAGCACACGAGCCCTTGCTGGGGTGGGCTTAGGAAAGTTGACAAGAGTTAGAGAGGTGGAAACAGGATCAGATGTGTACTGGGTGCGTGGGAAGTGGTCCTGTGCCTTTCCTGATAAAGCCTGACGGAATCTGGTTGCGAAAGCCGCATCTGTAGCCTCTCCTACCAAGACAGGCATCTCTGGAGTTAGAGAAATGAACCAAGGACGATCTTCAAGAAGCGGGTTTCGTGCAGCTTCTTCAACAGCGGATTGCCCTCGATTCGAGCGTTCCCTAGTTGTTTGAAATGCAGTCGTGCTCCTTGACTTTTCAACATTGTGTGTACGGACACTGGTGATAGAACTCTTAGAGGATGCTTGAGCTGATTCTGCCGGCACAGAATCATCTCTTGTACCGTTGGAAATTTGTTCGTGTACTTCTGTGCTGTCTGCCTCTGTGATAGCACTATGATCACGTTTGAGACGAGCGATCTCTGCAAGCAGCTCATTCACGTAGCTTCCTTAATGTTAGCCATATATATGCACTAGAGAGAACGCAGAACAGAGCCTACCTTTTTTTTCACTCTCACATGCCGTACCCGATTAGGATAGGAGCATTCGACATCACTACCGTCTCGTTCACAATTCGAGCATGGCTGGCCGCCCGAGCACTTGACCTTACGGGAGTGGCACTTTCGGCACGCAACTGCTGTGGTCTTCGGTTTCACGATAGAGGCACCGACGACGCGGTGCAGGGTCGCCGACATGAATTGCGAAAGTTTGATATGACCGGTAAGATGCCTGAAATTCTGTCTGGGCTATTGGCCGGGTGATTAATGGTAGTTGGTTCGGCGATGAGGTGTGGCGCCGACTCAGGGTTCCTAAAACGTTTAACGAAGCTCGGCGATAAGGGACCGATGATACCATCTGTTAACCAAGGGTTCGTTCTTCACCATAACGCTAGCTCGGTCGTTTGACATATCGCCGAAAAACCCAATTCGGACTCAATCTCTGAAGTGTTGTCTTTTGGGTCTTGTCCAACCAACAATCAGCGACGGCTTCAACTCACCGGATATCAATGATGTATGAGGGGTTTTGATACCCCACTTGCAAGATTGTTAGCCTGACAAGACTTTTTCAAAAATGTTTAGCAGTTCTATAAGAGACGCCACACAGGCTCAAAGCAAAAATCATATCAGTTATCGCTCGGTCGATGTTACTTAACTATGGGCGGGACCAGCACTTCAAACACAGTTCATGAGCTACAACGCACGGTCGGCCAATGGGATCTCGGCCTTGATACGACTGCGCAGACAGAACCTCCCACAGACGGCGGCCAAGACGCATGGCTGGTTCTTACATCCAGCTTCATTCTCGGAGCAATAGTGTGGGGTGAGTATAGGTACTCGACTTGAAGGATATTTCCAATTTTCTCGACAGGCTTTCCGTACAGCTTTGGTATCTTCCAAGAATACTATCTACGTCAAGAGAAGTTCTCTGGTTCCCACTCCGGCGTTGCTGCCATAGGTACGACGGCAATGGTTCGTTGAATTGTCTGCCTCAATTTGTAATGATTAGGCTGACTCCTATGTTTAGGGAATCATATACCTCACAGCCCCGGCTCTCTACGTCATCATCCACCGCTATTATACATACCGCAAGATGATCAGTCTCGGTGGCTTTGTCATCATGTTGATGAGCCTACTTGGGGCATCATTTGCGAAGACTGTTTCGCAACTACTTGTTAACCAAGGTCTTTTCTATGCCCTTGGGGGCGCAATGCTATACTTCCCGGTATTCAACTACGTTGATGAGTGGTTTATCAAGCGGCGAGGACTCGCGTATGGTGCGCTTATCGCCGGCGACGGCGCTGGAGGTGTAGTCATCCCATTCGTAATGGAGTGGATCCTCAACCGTTGGGGTTTTCAGACTGCTCTGCGCACCTGGGCAATCGTCTGCCTTCTACTGGTGACACCAGCTTTGGTTTTTCTGAAGGACTATCCGGTCAATCAAAATTTCGAGCACACTCCTCGGAAAGTCGATCTGAGATTCCTGAAAACCAAGGCATTCTGGATCCTTCAAACCGGCAATATGCTACAAAGTCTTGGTTACCTCATGCCTAGTTATTACCTACCCTGTAGGCAGATCATCGCACTTTACTAAAGACTTGTCACTGATACAATATTTGTAGCCTTTGCAGTATCCCGTGGATGGTCTCCATTCACTGGCACAATCGCAGTGTCTCTATGCAATGCCGCAATCGTGTTTGGCACAGTCACAATAGGTTGGCTCTGCGATCGCCACCACGTCACCGTCACGCTGATGATCTGTACCATAGGTACTTTGCTCGCAGTGTTTGTATTTTGGGGCTTCTCAGTCTATCAACCGGTGATGTATACTTTCGCCATCGCCTATGGTTTCTTTGCTGGCGGGTTTCCTGCAACTTGGGCGGGCTGTAGCCATCCGGTGCGTCGTACGTATCCAGTTGAGACGGGTATGATAATCGCTCTCTTCACAGCCGGGAAAGGCGTAAGTTCCGTTGTATCTGGTCCTTTGGGTGGGCTTTTGGCGAGTTCTGATGCTTGGAAGGGCCATGTTGGGTATGCTTATGGAAGTGGATTTGGGTATCTGATCGTGTTCTCTGGCGTCACAGCGTCTTTCGGAAGCTTGGGTTGGATCGGGAGGAAATTTGGCTGGATTTTGTGACTAGCACTTACAATTCCAAATTCATGAACAAAATTTACATGGCGAGATGTGAGAGAGAGCAGTCAATGTAAGGGTTCAAAACAGAGTTTAGGGATCTTGAGCGTTCATTCGGTGCTGAAGCAGTTGGAAGTTGGCACTGCCTCGTCCTCAGCATCTTAGGCCTCAATTTGGTCATTGAAGGTATAGGGTCTATTCTGAAGGCCAACTTCTAGGCACCTAGCCCTTTCAAAGTCTGAGATATAAGTCCGACGCGATCTGTCACAATAAGGTCAATACCAGCCTTAACTTGGATCTAATGTATTAAGTTAGCCTGAGTATCTTGTTTTGAACATGACAATAGACGTACCTGCACATTTGCCGGCTCATTATTCAGGCCATTGTAACTCCCACAAATAAGTCCCTGGCTTTTGACAAACTCGATAAGACGCGGACACATCACTAGAGAATCTGCTGCAACCACGATGCCAGCCAGCCCCCATTGTTTCGCAAACCGTGCCGCAACTTGTAGGCTACCAGCACGTTTCTCTTTATCAGACAATGGACGCTTACCGGCGTTTGTGATAAAGAGTACTGGGTATGATTTTTGCTTGATTGCCAGCAGGATACAAATTTCGGGGGTGAAAGACGATAGGATGATTTTGCGACCTCCACCAAAACGAGCAATCCCATCTAAGACGGTGTCAACAAAGATGTTGATTTCAATAGAAACCGGAGCAATCCCGGCTTCAAGAGCCTCATGAATACGCGGATATTCTAATAATTATCAATGCCGAACGCATTCGTAGAAATGGCCAAGACGTACTGATTTCCATATCAAATCCTATGTCGACAGGAACATTGCAAAGCGCATCTTCCAAAGTAGCGAATGTATCTTGAACGAAGTCTCTTCGTGTATTGGGTTTGAAACCTTTTTTCCGGTAGTCTACTGTGTGCTTTATTCTGTCCTTCACGTCTTCTGCACCCCTTTCGTGAACCATCGTGACCGATCTTGAGCGTGGCCTGTGAATGTGGATATCACTGTAGGCTGTCTGGTTTTCCAAACTTCCATCTACAGCTGGAGGATTGCATTGCGGGGATTGGATACGAGCGACATGCATAAACTGAGGCCATCAGCGAAGCACATTTCACACGCCGTATATCCATACCTGATCAAGGGTCACATCGTGAATCGCGACATCTGTACCCGATTCACTTAGCGAGTAGTCGTGAAAGAGTATAGGGATAAGGTCTTTTGTGAGTTGGACATCTGTTCTGAATGAGTAGCTGTAGCATGCGAAGCGGAAGGAGGCCTATTACCGAACTAAGCAGAGTTAGATCACCATAGCTGCTAGCGATTACGCGAAATAAGGACTACAAAGCTTGATTTAACGGTAGCTTTCATACCTCCACAAAGGTTGCTCCTTGATTTCTAGCAGCAAGAAAAGACTGGGGAAGATGTCAGATAGTTAATGCACTCAGTGCGCATGTGTTGCTACCTCAATCGTATTTTCTCCAAGCTGAAGGAATCGATTGCGGGAATTCTGGCCAAGCCCTTGAGCAAAGTTAGCATAGAAACAAGCAGAATAGCTGATATAAGCACCTCGATGTCCTACAAGCTGGACTGAGCTTGGTGCCCCGAGATACATAGCACTAGGCGATGGGTATCCAAGTTGATAGTATGGTCTTACAATCAGGAATGAGAAGGTTATAGTCCCTAGCAGTCTCAGAGAGTCTTTACACAGAATTGGCACGGTTTGTTCTCTCATCAAAGTGCCATGTCGGACACCCAAACATGGAGTTTGGATGTATAAAAATGCAACACCAGTACCAATAAGGGCACCAGAGTCATTTCGTTCAGCACCCTTTTTACGGACATCGAATACGATCGCTGCTTCTGCTGGGTGTTTTACGACGAATACCAATGTATCGTCAACTGGGTCATCGAATAGAGGCATCACACGCTCAATTGATAGGGTAGATTCTGAAGTCGAGATGCTTAGTACGAGGCCATGACCAGAAATGCCAGGAAGGTCTAATGCTGAAGATTTTGCCGGACTCCCCTCTTGCAGGCTACCCAAGTTAAGAACAACGTGCGCCAGCCTTGGGCTAACATCAACCCTCGCTCCGCTACTAAACTGTGGGTCATTCCTAGGTAGATAATATCTAGGTCTCGGTGTTGCATTGAGAGTTGAAAGCATCTCGACGATTGGCATGTGACCCCTGAATGCCGCATTCTCTTGCGCGGTCCATCCAAGGTAATCGAGTCGAGTCGTGTCAGCTCCAGCATCTAAGAGCAGCCTAACAGTTGAGCTGTGTCCTTCTACACAGCCAATGAAGAGAGGCGTCCATTGGCACGCAGATTCGGCAATATCGACGAAGTCAGAATCAACCAAAGGCAATAGTAGGCGAAGGTAATCTTCCCGTCCAAGCTGAGCTGCGATATAAAGACAGCTTTCCCCGGAATTGGACTTGTACTTGAGGCCCACCAATCTAGTAACTAATAGTTTCACCATAGTATCGTCCCCACGGCGAAGTGCTATATGCAGGAGATCGTCCGGTACCAATGTAGGTTGCCTGTCCATAGCAGACAATAACAATTTGGTAACTTCAACATGACCATGAGTGACAGTGACATGCAATGGCGTGAACCCTGCTTCATCTCGGAGCAGGATGGACTCTTCAACCAGGCTGATGTTGGACAATACGTGCTTGCAAAGATTGATTATACCGTACGTAGCGCAGAAGTGAAGGGGGGTTTGGCCATGTCCACTTTTCATAATGTCAGCGACCACCCCATAGTCCTGATCAATGTTACAACGGTAGACCCAACTGGCAGAATAATTGTTTTGGTATGTGGCCACTCTGGCCTGGATTCTGTCAAGTTGATTCACGCATTTGATGTACGCCTGTTCGTGTTCTGCGCAGCGTCCACGAATAATGGATCGATAGTCTTCCAATTCCGGGCTAGAGGCTTGGGCGAATCGAGCGAGCTTGATGGAAATGCGATTCATGGCTTCGTGGTTGACTCTGTAGAACCATGAAAGCTCTATCAAAGCCTCCCGCAGGGTCAACCAGTTTAGGTAGATTAGATGTGAATGGTGCTTGGCGTGTGCACCAATATTCCACTGCTTTTCAAGTTGCTCCTCTTCGTGTTGCAATACAGAGCGGCGGTGCAGAGAAAATGCAGTATTGGCTATAATAGCCTCCACGAAGCTAGTATAGAAATCTACGGGAGTTAAAAAGTTTGGCTACGCGCGGCTAACTGTTACGCACCTGGGGAGGGCTGTTGATTGTTGTATTTTGCCAGTTTCAGTAATGCTTTCAAACGCTGATATGGTATATAGTGCGAATCCCAAGTCGCAACAACATGTCGACAGAGCTTTTTGCGGAATTTCATGGCTCTTATAAGGCAGGAGGTGCTCAGTGCGAAAGTACACTGTACTGGATATTATACACTGAATACAGTCAACCGAAGTAGACTTTGTCAAGACTTTGTCGAAGTATGCTTTGCCAAAGTATGCAAAGAGGTCCTACGCAGATTGGTGACAACAGAGCGGGGATGGGTGCATAGGGTTCAAAGAGTTTCTTACGTACGCTGGTGCCAACAAAGCGAGCATGCGTGAATACAAGAAACACTCATCGAAATGGTCTAGGTGCCAAGGGGTTCCCATTCACCGTTGACGAAGAAGGAAAGCACAGGAACTAGCGAACAAGCGAGTTCCATCAGTATGGTGCACGGGTACAGGGCTGCATCGTCCTTCCGCTATGTACTTGTAGTATTTCATGCCTACAACAGTGCATTCGCGAGGTTTTTGCGCGAGGAGTTACGACTGTTTATTTGCTACAGTACGGAGTACTCTGTACACCAATGAATACATGCTCAACTCTGCACATTCACAATATGGTAATGGAAGCACAGGCATTCACCCCTCAGCGGCAACCCCGAAACCAAAGAAATGGTACGCATGTTATGCAACAATTTGCATCGCACCAAACACAATCTTGAACTGCCTACCTAGTACTCTGTATAAGCGCTGGACATTCATCCAAGGTCCATGAAACCCCCAGGCAAGCCATGGATCCGCTATCCATCACAGCAAGCGTGATCGCCATTGCGACACTCGCCAGTAAGGTCTGTACCATCTTTGGAGAGCTTCGATCGCTATCCAAAAGCCTCCCCGGTCGACTGGCCGCTGTGAACAATGAGGTAGCCGATCTCGAGGTTGTGCTTTATGATGTCGCGTCCCTAGTCGAGAAGCGCGCAGCGCTGCCTGGCAACAAGCAATCGCCACTATGGCACCTGCTCAAGCAAGCCAAACGGAAGCTCGGCGAACTAGAGCTCTTCATGACTCACCTGAGGGTGTCATGTCGCGATGCCCGCCATCCGTTGCTTTCTGCCAACATCCTACGAAAAGATCAGGGATCCCTCAAATCATTGCAGGAAGACATCCGGTCCATCAAATGCAACCTGAACATCCTACTAGGTGAATCAAATCCGTGAGTTCTCCATATATGGTACCTGCTTACATGTAGACAAAGCGGGCCAGTGGCTGATAGGAACCAAGGCGAGATATGATGTAGCTACGAATTGAATGCGAGATGTGATGCAGTTATGAATTGAATGCGAAAGTATCTCCATTGTTGCAACACAGTCCTCGCAGGATCAGCTTGCACTTCATAGCGACCTTCTGAACAGTCTCACAGGCATCGATAACCGCATATCCTGCGTTGAAAATATGTTGCGCCTCCAAGCCGAGCAGGTTCGCGAAACCCAGCTCCATCAGTTCGGGCCTTTGGCCAGTAGGTCATCCCCAAGCCAGTCAAGCCCTACAGCGCGCAAGCAAATATCTTCAGGCACTCAATACTCCGAAGGATTTAGTGTTCGAGTCGCGCCCTTCGCTGCAACATGTCGCACTGGCTGTGCTTGCGTGTGCCACTCGCAACAGAGAGCATTGTCTCCCAAGATGATGAATCATATTCTGGGTTAGTTGTTTGTGGGATATACGGGACTGCCGTATTTATCTCCGAAATGCGATAAGGATATGTGCGTAAAGTCTCGAGCGAGCAAAGTCAGCATAGAACACTGGTTTCCACGGGGCCTGCTTTCCTCCACTATTGTTAGACTCCAGGCAGGCTACCAGACCAACACCGGCACGCTATTCCAGTTGCAGACCTTACGAATCGTTCCCGATGACGCTCAATACGTCAGTTTTGCACTAAAAGGAAATATCGAGGGCCTAAAATACCTCTTCAGCAAGGGCCTGGCATCTCCACAAGATATCAGTCCCACAAGAGGATATTCTTTGCTACGCTGGGCGTTGTACGGTAAACAATATGCAACATGCGAGTTTCTTATTCATGCTGGTGCCGATCCCGACTACAAACCGATTTCTGCGAACGACAATAACCCCCGCATCAAAGCCTGCCACTTCCTTCTTGAGGGTGGTATTGGAGATACTGGAGTTGAGGCCTTACGGCTCATCACGAGGGGTGGCCATTATGACGATTTCATCGATGAGGCAGGGTTCACCCAGATACACCGCATAGTTCTCGGGCTGTCGTTCAAAAGCTTAGAGGAAGAGCTCATACTACATCCCGAGGAAGTCAATGCGCAAGATTGTATGGGTCGAACTCCATTAGCATGGGCAGCAGCCAAAGGAGATAGACACACTGTTGTGACACTACTGAGCCATGGCGCCGATCCAAACATCATTGATACCCAGATATCTGGACCGGTGTCCAATGCCGCCGCTCAGGGCCATACGGCCTGTGTACGCTTGTTACTTGAGGGAGGCGCATATCCTGACGCCCCACTACCTCCAGGAATCAAGAAAGGCAGTCCACTTAATGTTGCTGCACGACTATCAACCGATATTTCCCTCGTTAAAAGTCTTCTTGACTTCGGAGCTGATGTCGAATCCAGTGGCGTGGATGGGATCACGCCCCTGACCCATGCCGCGCGGACCGACAACGCGAGCTTCGCCATGCTTCTACTTGAATGCGGAGCTAACATTAACGCAATCTCAGTAGCCGGATCTACTCCGCTCACGACAGCTATCACTCACAATAGTCACAACGTTCTCCGTCTGATCCTGGATAGATGGCACGAGAACACTGACTGCCCGCGTCTAAAGGGTCCTCATCTCCTTCACATCACGGCTCTCTACGCCGATATTGAAACACTTCATATGCTTGCCAGTGCGGACCATCTCCAAGTCCGTCAAGACAGGAGCTATAGCATTGGCGACTTCAGCCACCAGCTTCGCCAACGAGCCGATTATACCGAGAAACTCTCGTTCGCGTTCGAAGAGTTACTAGAGGTGATCAGCAGTGCACCAGATGCACGAAAGGGCCGAGAGCAACTGTTGGAGGCAGGGTATTCGCATCCAGTTGTCACTTCCATGGATTCTGATCCAGCATTTGTTGAGACCGAGGAGCAAAACAAGTCTCAGTCGCCCCATCTCTTCTCGTGCGCCGGAAGCTCGAAAGTCGAGGAAGGTTCAATTAGTTCTGACGATGACTACTACGAAGCTAGTGAGAAGCTACATTAGGGAAGAGTAGATACAGGGTTTCCGGTCAACTCATGTCGTTTTACTCTGTTAAAAACATCTTAGTTTAGCAAGATAATGATGCGTGGACAGCTGAATATGGTTGGTCGCTCACAATGTTGATTTCTTTACAATGTATCAACAATCATAGCAGCTGTCATGAGTCAATGTCCTAGGCAGTCAAAGTATCGAGGTTGAATTTAAGTGATGAAGCTATTGTGCTCATATAGTATCCTAGGCCACCTATAGGGATCACGAATTGACCTAAGCTAAGAATATCCGCAGAGGTCAGCGCGGCCTTTCCTTTTAGGAGATATTTATCTAATGCACTTAAAGTAACTATACTGACTTCTACCTAACTATATATTTCTCTACTAAAGTAGTAAATAGTAGATACTATTATTAAGAGATATGTTTAATTTATTAAAATAAATAAATCATCTTTCAATTAGTTAGTAAATAAAAAGTTAACGTACTAGACGGGCGAGCTGATCACTCTGCCAAGACCACACCAACTTTTCAGTTACCACAGCAATT